>NC_051156.1:39259682-39634259 GCF_013339745.2 Dermacentor silvarum
CAAATTGCATGGCAACACATTTTGATGCTTTGGAGTACGCTCCTCCGCACCATGTGGAGTCGTGCTGAGCTGGCTCCTTGACACCATTTTCTCCTTGCAGCTGCCTTCTTGAGTTTTATAAAACGGGTGCCTGAAAAACAATGTGCGCGCAAATGAACATCAGGAAATATTGTGAAACCATCTAAAAACAATCAAGGAAAAAGGTCATGGCACTAAGAAGCCTTAGCGCTAAGTATTTGTACACTAATAGAAGTGAAACATGTAAATGACTGTAATAGTCAACTTCAATACCACTTTTAAATTCTTTGACTTAAGGAAAGAAAAAAGAAAACTGGCCGTTAGGACTCAGTCCAGCACCAGTGTTACAAAAATCAGGAAAAATAAAATATTGGTCATCGTTGGCACACTTCGTAAACGCATCCCCTCCTCTAGGGGAGTGAGTAATGGTGGTATTGTCTGCATCTCATTTCTAACGTTATGAATAAATATAATTCCTGAAGAGAATTTAGGCTCTTTGGCTTATCTAAAACAAAAGAAATCAGCCGCCAAAGTAAAGGGAACATAGCTAGTGGAGTTAAATGTATAAAGACTACACTCGGCATACACAAGTGGCCAACAATAATGCAAATGTGGTGCTAGAAGAATGACACGACATGACATGAAAAGGAGGTGAACCACCTTTAAAGAAACCCGTCAAACTTATGAGACCGAATTCTGTAGGCTCTGCTTATGCTGCACTTGAAGTTGATTACGATATGAAGTGCTCAAATCTGCAGTTATTTAACTGAACAGTGAAGCATGTAGTTTTTATGTAACCTGCCGAAAAGTAAAGAGTGCAAAGCTGTATGACGAATTCAGATGTGTCACAAACACCGCTTGTGACACGTCCTAGGCACGCGCCCACTGTGCCTCCCCCCCCCTTCTGGTTATGACACTGCTCAAGCCATAATTTGAGGATCATATTTTCAGTAGGCATGACAATATGGTCATCTAGTTCAATGGATATTACTGGGTGTGATTATAAGAAGGGGTAGCAAGCCCTGTTTACGGCAAGCTTACCCACATTTCAAGAATGACAAGAAACAGTTCACTGCGGCTTGTATCTAAGCTTTCTAAAAGCATGAACTTATTTCCATTTATGAGGTACGCAGTGGGGTTCATTTTTGACGGACTCGACTCTTGCTGCAGTTTGAAATCTAGCATTTTACATACTTGAAGGCATGTAAAAGCTTCAGTTAGACGAACGTTATTAGTTTATTAGACCAACTTATAGTTTGTGCATGACAAACGACTGGTAAACTGCAAGGTAACATTTTGCTTTGATACTTCATTTCTCCACGAAAAATAACAAGATGGTAAATACATTTCAATCTGGCCTGCAATAGCAAAATGCACAGCTTACGCTTGGATCCCACAGAGGAAGGTTGATTTAGCCGTTCATATGATATAATTTTTAAGTCCCAACTCATACTAGGAAATGCACAGGCATATCGAAAACAACAAACGTGGAGACCGAGCCAATAGCAATAATGTAGAAGGTCCCTGTCACTGTAATCCTACAACAGTAGCCACTGTATTCGATTCCAGTGCATAACTCGCCCCTTGACCAGTCACCGAGTCCATACACAACGCGCTTGTTCACATTCGCACCGTGCTCGGAAACCGCAACACGAGACACAAAATCTGACATAAATTCACACCAATACATTGGCAAAAAAGGTGTCTTATTCAGCGCAAAGCAACAATTCCCCATGCGTATTCAGGCAGTTTAACATTACGCGCCACACTGACCTCACGCAGCGTGCAGCTGTATGCCTGCGGCAAATTTCTAACAGGCGCTAGCGCTGCACGTAATTTCACTGGCCGCAGATTACCTATGGGCAAAACACACTGTCAAGCGCGCGCCTTAATATAACGAAAGCATGCCGCCAACAAGCTGACGCCTTTTGTTATGTAACTCCTTAGTTAAACAGCGATCCGCACACCATAGACTGCAAAACTGAATAAATTCAAACACATGAAACACACGCTAAGCACGATCGGCATTGGCACGGAATCATGGGCTGGTGAAGAAACCTTTTTATGCGACGCCGCGTCTCACTATTGAACACACCGTGCTTCCCTGAGCGTTTGCGATTTTGAAAGCTCTCACGGATTGCGGCAAGTGATAAAATCACATGCAGTCATCGTGACGACTGGCTTTTTCTATTGATATCGAATGACGCAGCACGCATACCTTTAGTCCGTTGGCAATCGCGGCGGCTTAACAGGCTTAACTACGCGATGACTGCCTGGCGATAGCATGTCATATACGCAGAATGTGCCACGTAAGTTAGAAATCACTTACCGTGGAGTATTTGTTGTTCAATCCAACGAACGATGAACGACTGTCCTCTTTTCGCGGCGGTGAAACGTGGCTGGCACAAGAGTTTTCTTGGATGGCCTTGGCGCGCGCCGCCTGCCCGGGCCTGCCCGCTGAACGGATCGCCTTTCTCCGGCGCTGTGCTGTTCCGCGATGTTGCGCGGGCGCGCGGTGGGGGCGACTCCGAAACAAAAAGTAGTGCGCTGATCTCCGCACCAGTTTGCGCACTGGATGACTCTTCTCTTACAAGAAAAACGATGCGCTCTTTGCTCTACCTGCGTGAGCGATACATCGCCATGTTCCCAACCAGCATCATGCAGTTTAAGCAGCAGTATATACTACGTTTTGCTCTCTGTTCCTGCGAGAGTGGAACGGGCATTCTACTCTCTCTCAGACGGGCAGAGTAGAAATAACATTTCACTCTCTCGATGCGGATAGAGTGAACAATGCATTTCACTCTCCCCGTCGTTTTGCGAGAGTAAAACAATGCATTGAAGAGTAAATCGGCCCCTTCACTCCTGCGATACTCTCCCTAGTTTTTAGAGTGTAAGGCCTCTTCATTCTCCAGAGAAAAACTTGTTCTGCTCTCACATTGAAGAAACCGGTATCTTGGCTATGCCTTTCGGTGCCTTAGAACAAAATTCACATCGAACTTACACCAGTAAAAAAATGTTTCACCTGGAAATATTTCACAAAATGATAATTCGTCTGATATTGTAGGGCCTCCAATTTTCAAAAGGAAATCCGAAATGGTCGAGGGCTAGGTTGGGGGGGGGGGACAGTTGGCATGCAATAGCCTTCTTACAGAAATGGGGCATACGGAGGGCCAAGTAACATACACTTGACATTACGCCAAGGTGAAATTATTGATTCACACAAGACAAAATGACAAGCATTCCATCCTATAAGTAGTTCCTTACATTTATTTATACTTTTTGCACATTTATTTACCTTCAGTCAGGTGACCTGTGTCTGTTTTCATTATCTGCTATGTGTAGATGGTAAGATTCAGATTTGTCCTATGGTGAAGAATATTTTGGTGTTTATAGGTGTGGGCTTCTGTGTTTCAGGTTGCTGCGAAATTTTACCCGAGCTGGGCCACACACTTGAGCCAGGCCTCTTGGAAAGGATGCCATAATCAGACTCCACGCGTCGATGTCAGAGGATGCCAGGGATCAAGGCAACCTGTTGTGCCCCACTATTCAATGTTTGGTGACCCTTCTATGTGTTTCACCTATTTCGCAGCTGTACCTCGGCTGCCATCTATCCAAACAGCATCGCCAGCTGTGCCCACTTGTTGAATCATAGGCAAATATTGGCATGGAGTGTTCTCTGGGCTTCATGTTCTATTTGCTCTTCAGGATTCTTGGCAAATACTCCTGTTATAAGTTACATGTTTTTAGTACCCACTTTTTAATATTTCCTTTCTCTTGGAATTCTTAACATCTCCTGCTATTATATCTGTATGTATGCCCAGTTTCTCATAGTTATTTTGTACTTGTGTATGTAATTGATAGGTTCTTAGCTCTTGTAATGCGTAAGGCTAAAACACTGACTTACATCATGTTTTGTTCAATTATTGATCTGCAGCGCTGTAAAACGTTCAAGAATTTTAACTCAACTAGTGCCCCATATTCAAGATAAATTCAGATAAATTCAGGATAAATTCAAGAGCAAAATTGAGCACCTATTTCAAGCACCCGTTAATTTTTAAAAAGGAAAGAACGTAGGAGCATGTAAAAAACAGTATAGTAGGAAAACCTGGCTGCCCATCATAAGTGTCTTAATAACCCAGGCAGCACATCACATGGGGTCAACTAGGGCCAATGATGGTTTTCAGCTGGCACTGGCTGGGCCGCGAAGGCCCGCCGTTGCCTCCGTAATGCCAGTGCTGGCAAAGCCACTGTAACAGACATCCAGCGATGGCCCTGCTTTGCCGGTGAAAGCCCGTTAATGGCTAGGCCGGGCGTCGCAACTGGCTATCCCGGGCCTGCTTTGCCGTAAGAATGCCGTCATTGGCTGTACATCTCTAAACATTGGTTAAGAACGTCCGTTCGAAGCTATAGGCATAGCTACATTGTTTAGCAGTTCTGATAGACCCGTAAATATCGGCCTGTCAAACAGAACGGCATTTCAATATTTCCTTTCACGCAGCATTCGCTGGCCATTCCCGATTATATATGTTTACAGCATGCAATTTTTATTTGAATTTTTCACCACGCACGCCAACTGCAACGAGATCACTCTGGTATTTTTTTTGTTTCTTACTAAGTCATTATGTAAGTTCTGCATATTTTTTTCGTTTTATTACAAAGGCTGTTAACTTTCGCGTAATTGTATTTATTGTGTTGAATCATTCGATCGGACATTGTTAACAAGTGGCACAAGGGCACTCCATTATATTGCGTCAATGCGCGCATGCCGTGTGCATTCTCGATAGGCGCAATAACAAATTCAAGGGGGTATATAATTAAAAAGCATGTGCGCTTACATGGGCGTCGTTTAAGTAGTGTTGCAGGTAGTGAATTGCAAAATACTGCATAACTTTATGGTGCAATCATCTGTACCGCTTGCCAGTAATGCCGTCGCTAGCTCATTTTCTGTAGCGGCTGTAAATTTTATTGCCAGTAAAATACAAGGCATTTTAGATGACTGCTCGCTATATTATTTTTCTGCATAGAGAGCATATCGAACTGTGCAGTAGTGTCTCCTGTGGCCAGCTTCATTATAATCTTAGGTGCCTTTCCCGGAAAACTCTGTCTTGCGTGTTTTTTTTTTTTTGATGCCAGATGACTTTTTTCAGACCAACTGGCACAGTAGGCGTAAATTCCTCCCCGCAGAAAGAACCGGGGACAAAAAGAAATTGCGCCATGTTGAAAAAGAGGTTTCTGCTGGGCTATTGGTGCATATTTCTAAAAAAACAGCCAATAGAAGAGACAAGAATGTGAGACAAGGCCAACGCTAACTTACAATGAAATGCTTATTTTGCACGACGCCAAATATATCTACACTGAAAAGAAAAGGGAAGGCGGAGAACAGAGACAACGCCACAAGAGATATACGGGGGTGGGAGGGGGGGAGTGAAGAGAAAAGGTTTGGTCAGACGACCAAGACGACTACACAAGGCGCTCTCCGTTGGAAGGGAACACAAAATAAAGAAAAATAAAAAAAGAACAGGAATGTTCGTGGCCCGCCGCGCCATTCCGAACCTTGACGGATGGCTGAAAGAGTTAAGTTACCGACCTAGGACTGAGAACGAAGAACGAGGCTAAGATTAAGGAGAATACAGGAATATAGAATGGAAAAAAAGAAGAACGCTACTGGAT
The DNA here is from genome assembly GCF_013339745.2 of Dermacentor silvarum. NCBI lineage: Eukaryota > Metazoa > Arthropoda > Arachnida > Ixodida > Ixodidae > Dermacentor > Dermacentor silvarum. The sequence goes on from NC_051156.1 coordinate 39,265,371, forward strand.
AAAAATGTAAGCTACTGAATAAAATTAATTTCTGATTAAAAAGTGGAACTAGCATAAAGAAAAAAACTACTAAAATATATATATGCATTTTTCAAGTAGGTGAACTCTTTTTGTGAGAGCAACACAGATTTGAATAAATTTTTTGCTGACGTTTGCATCCTATATGAGCTAATAAATAAATATATCGTTGTTTTGACTTTGCAAGGAGGCATACATAAGCTTCCTTATTCCTTATTAAATTCAGGCTCCCACTTGCACCCTCAACGACACACCTCTGGTAACTTCCTCTTGTAGATAAATATCTCGGTATACACATCACACACAACATTTTTGGAATGTGTATATTGAGTTTTCAATTTACCAATGCCAACCACCATGTTTGGTTTCTCGCTCCAAAATTTTCTTCACGGGAAGCTTTTATTTTATAAATCTATGGTGGGGTCTCAGATCTTCGAGTACACCAGTTCTGTCTCGCAACTCTCGAAAGTGCCCAAAACCTTGCCGTCCTTGTTTTGTTACATACAATTACTCACGTGTAGCCAATGCGGCTTCTACAAAATCATCGTTTGGTTTACCTTGTCGCCGTATGCGATCTCGCTTGTGTTTGTTTATTACGATTTATTTTATTACTCCCGCTGCCTAAAGGACATATTTTTCAACCTCCCACCTACGTTTCTTCTCGCAGCGGCCACGTTTGAAGCTTTCTTGTTTATGAAAAGAAGAAAAAAAAACTACCCGCTTTTTTAATGTAAAGCCTTCGGGCTTTGACACTATACTAACATAATTAATTAAATTAATATGGCGAACTTGAACGAGATTCTTGTACTCGCTTTTTGGGCTTCACTTATATGTTATGCGCCGCGTAATGTATTGTCGCGATGTTTCTTAGATACGGCTGCCGCTCCTATGTGTCTATTCATTCTTTTTTCGAAGGGGGAGGTTGTATTATTTAACTAGAAGCAAGAAATCCATGGGAGCATGTTAGCAAGTGATGCTGTGCGCCGGACTACCCCTTTGCGCACACGTTGTCTTGCTCTACCGTTCTCCTGGGATAAGCAGTGCCAAAAAATAACAATGAACACATTCATTGATCACTTTGAGTTGTTTTACAGGTTCATTTGTCATGTTTTACATTTCAGCTATAATATATAATAAAATCAGCACAAGTGCTACGGCTCCTTCAGCCGCAGCAGCTTTTGTAAAAATAAAAATAAATAAATAAATAAAAGAATAAAAAAAAACGTGCGCGTGTCGTTCTTCACTACTATCAGGCGAAGTGACGTCAAAGCCCCAAGAATGCGTTTCACTCTCACCACGTTTTCCCTGCGTTTCCTCGCTTTGCAGTGTCGAAGGTATGCACGGTCTATAATGCGCACAGCCGAGCCTGCGTTGCTAATCAGAACCGGATGGGCGCACAAAAAAGCGTGAATAATTGTCAAATATGTTGCTCCCTGTGGGGTCCTCGCCCGCTTCCAAAGAAACGTGGTGACTCTCGGAGGACGAGGGACCCGTACACATTCTGCTTCTGCCTGTGAGCTGTCGTAGCCCATATTTCTTTCACCATGTTTTGCTTGCGAAGCATGTATCAACTTGTCCAGCAACGTGTTCAGTACCAGCGGCTTGACCTTCGCCACTACAAGCATGGTTCCACATTGCTATTGGGTGAAACATGAACAACTAGCCAAACGTTGGAAAACTGCATTTACTGCGAAATAAGCTCAATTATCGCAAGGTAAGTACAATTGTCTTATTTTTATTCTCAAGTATAGTGTTTCAACTAAGTGCATTGCCTAATACGTGTATTTTCTTTTTTTACAGAGATAATGTACGGCCACTTCTTACTATGTACGTAGACGGCGCTGCACCGCTTCAGCGTCAGCTGAAACGCACTGTCTGTTTGAAAACACGCAGCACGGCACATTTCGGCTAGTACACTCAAGAAGACCAAAGTTGCATTGTCGTAATTCCTTACTCAGGAAGTACATTCTGCGAGCTGACTGGTACGTGTTCAGAACTTCCTGCAAGAGTATCTGTTGTATTGCAGCTTGCTTAGGTGTTTATCATGAAACAAAGCACCCTTTCTTTGCTACCTCTGTTCTAAAAGCTTACGCATTGCCAAAGGCTAAGTACAGCTACCCACAAGCACTTACGAGAAGTCTCGCGATGAAATCATAATTCATCAAAATTGCCTAGTTAGAACAAAAATCGCATGTTTAGATGCAGCGGAATTTCCTACCTAATTTTTTCGTATTTCTGCTTCTTTTTTTCAGCTTCAATAATTTGTTTGAATGGAGAAATCATATCTGTGGGAGATTGCCTTCAATATATTGAACGCCATCATGTACCATGCAGTTCAACTGCCGTACAGCATGGATGGAAATAAAAGCAAGAGACTGTTTAACACGCGGCTATGCAGAGTGGGAACAGGTGATACGCATTTAATTTCTCAGTTTTGTACCTTTTGCTTATTTTATGCACTGCTGACAGTGTTGTGATAATAAAAGTATATGTATTGTATGCAGATGGTGCCTGAGAGACGCAGACATCGACATCAACCAAGCGCAAGACTTCATAAGAATGTGGCTGCCAGGCGCCGTCGACTATTGCAGAAAGCGGCGTTACGCCGAAGCGGCTCAACCGACCGTAGCGTCATAAACAAAGCTTTCGTAGGTGGCCCACAGGATTGGGGATACGAGCGACAATCTGTATCAACCTATTTTAAGACCAATAAATAAATTGTGTATATTATTTGGTGATTTTATAGTAGATTATGACATGTTGCATCGAGCTATCGTGCAATATTTGCGTAATTTAAAATCGTAGGAATAACGGCATCGCCCACATACATCACAATCTGCCAATAGGGCCATGCCAGTGGGTAATGCGGGACAATAAATTAACTAAGAGCGGCAGAGCCGGCTATTGACCAATACCGGCGCTGCCAGTAGGCAAGGTGGGACACTAGAATGGCAATGAACGGCAGAGCCGGCTATCTGCCTGTATTGGGGCTGCCACACAATGGCCGAAATAGGCCCTTTAGTGGCATGGCCGCGCTGGGCCATTCTTGACGCAGGTAGCGCTGCCGGTTTCGGGCCTATATTTGTGCCGGTGTTTTCCGGGATATTGCCGTGCTGGGGCCAGCCTGGTTGTGCTGCCTGGGAATGTGACTTCCTTTCAGTGCAATGATACCAGTGGCACTGGCGGACAACGTTTGAGACATGAAACCCAGGATACGCTTGGCATTCGTCAGTATGGCAAATAGGCTTGCCACACTTAGGAATGCCAACGGTACTGTAGGTTTCATGCACACATTGGTTGTGTTACACCTTATGAGAATTGCATGTCTCGAACATGAAGGTTTACAGCAGTGCTTTGAATCACCACTATATTTCCTAATTTTCAATATTTATGAATGCAAGAGTAATGGTGCAGATCATGTAAAAATTATTTTACAGGCTATATGCCTATAGATACACGCTTCTGATGACACAGCACCGACATGTGGTGGCGGGATGTATGTCTTTATTTCAGATTTAAATATTTCCTTCCAGGCCTGGGTTAGTCTACTACATTGAGAGCCCATGCACTAGAGGGAAGTGAATTAAACTAAGAATCATAAACTTCAAAATATCTTGTTTGTGGCACTAATTTGACAATCAGCAAGGTTCTTTCTGCATTCATTTCCAAATTTGTGATATATTTTATATGACTCGTTTCATTAATGTGAGAACCAATATTTGTTTATTGTCAACATAGTTGATGTTGCCCATTTGCACACCATTCCTTAACAGGCTAAAAATTTCATGTAATAATGGGGTGTTTAAGGTTTTGCGCACTCAGTGTTAAGGGACACAAATGGTGGCATACAACAGAATGCACGAAAGAACAAAAAAATGCAAGTAGGACATGGGGCTTTGGGGCAGATGCTTTGGTGTGCTATTTCTAAAACTCCCTGCGCTCTGCCTGAATGCATTGTCTAACGCTTTGATAGAATACATTGGCAGCCACTTATTCAGGTGAAATGCTTCTCTAAACAACTTTTTAAAATTATTTCAGTGAGAGATTTGAAAAAAATCCTGCTGCATATAGTTTTATATGCAGATTTTAAGTATGTCAGTGGTTTTTGTGTAGCTGCTATATTTTTTTAGTTATGTCCTACACAGTGGCAAAGTATCTGCGGGCACTTTAATGTATATAACAGTTTCACAAGAATGATCGTGCTGTATCTTATTCAGCTCGTGGACCGCAAAGTGCCGATATCTACCCAAACAGCATGTAAAATTACTGAAACTATGCAAAAAATAGGACACTTGAAATAATTTTGAAAGATATTGCAATTTCAAGTAGATATTAGCATTCTACATACCTTAAGAGTATGTAAGCCGAATCTCGTTAGTATTGGACAAATGTAAGTGCACAAAGTTATTTGCATGGGATTGTGAAAAAAATTATTAAAGTGTACGGAGCTTTACTTGCATAGTCTCACTAAGTTTACATGTTTTGATAGGTATCGGCACTTTGTCATCTACAAAGAGCTAAGTTAGCACAATGGCTTTTTGTGAAAATTTAATACAGAAGAAACTGCCCGCAAAGATCATATACATTGTGCCATTGTTTAAGACATAACTGAAGAAATGTAGCAGCTAAACAAAAATAACATATATGAAATCGGCTTGAAGAACCCTCTAATTGGCTTAATTTTCAAACCTCTAGTACAAAAAAATAAAAGAAAATCATTTTGAGTAGCATTTCCCTTGAACACAAGATTTAATAAACAAAACGGGTCCGTTGCTATAGTCGCCTTTAACATAGTGACACAACTTCTATATAATCACATGAACTTTAGATCACAAGAACTTTATATGAGTGACGTGCAAATGCATTTACTGAGAGTAAATTACAGTCGTTACGTAATCTGCTCTTAGGATGACTTGTGATGAGTAAAAGAAGCCTTCCTCATGTTTATACTTTCTGCATGTGTCTTTCAGCTTTTTCTGTATGTATCTTTTACAGCTGCTTGTGTGCAGCTGAGTTCAGTTTAGTTACCACCTGGTCTGCTTCCTTCCTTGTCCTCATGATTCATGCGCTATCTTTGTCATGCAAAATACAGCTACCTGTGCTACATATTTTGCCAGCATGATTGATTTATGGCAAGTCTTGTATTAGTGCGTATTGCAATCAGTGAAATTGGTGTCTTAAAAAACTTAGTCCTAAAAAACCATGTTTAGGTCAACTTCAATAAAATGTTTAGCTTAAATATTGCTGTATGTTTTTTGTAATATTGTCAGTTTTCAAGTTTGTATCCACTGTTGCAGATTGTATGAAAGAATAAAATTGATGCACAACTTTTTAATATGGTGTTTTTCAGATCAATTTTCAACTCAAGCTAAGAAACATGCATGAGTTGTGTGGGAAAAGTGCCAACAAGAGTACCATAAGGTAAGACAGCTGTTTTTACTGTTAAATTGGATTATCGATTGCCAACCAGTTGCTGTCTTGAATTTGTACTGCATAGATTATGTAATCTATGTTGGAATATTGTTTTTATTGCACTTCATTATCTGGTTCTCCTTTTTGCACCAGTGTAGCCCTTTGTTATATTTCATGTGTGCATTATTTGCATAGGAGGTTACATCCTAAGTTCTAAATAAAAATATGTCTGAGGGAACAGTGAAATAGGTTTAGCTTAAGAACCTTTTGACATAAAATTATGACTTGTATTGGGGTGAATCGAACTTTTGCATGAGTGACATACAATTTTATGGTGTCATCATGGTTCAGAGTGACATTGCAGTGTCATGCACATACAGCTGCAAGGTGCATATTGGGTGTTTCTTTAAAACTGTTTCCTTGGTTGGCCATTGATTCCAGTTTAATAGTAAAGAGAACTGTCTGGTCTTCATGGTGATTCTCTGCTGACTGATACATTTGACACTTCCAGAAGGCGGGATCAAATCCCGGCCACGGTGGCAGCATTTCGATGGAGGCGAAATGCAAAAATGCCCATGTGCTTGCGTCGTAGTGCACGTTAAAGAACCCCAGGTGGTCAAAATTAATCCGGAGCCCTCCACTACGGCGTGCCTCATAATCGGAACTGGTTTTGGCACATAAAACCTCAAAAAGAAGACACTTCCAGAAGACAATAACAAAATGACAGAATAATCACTTTTTGTTGCTAACCTCCCTTGTGCTTAGCTATGGATTCATTATTATTCTATGTTGTCTTTTCACGATAGTCACTTTGCACTGTCGGCAAAAGTTTGTGACTCATTTTGAAAAGCGGCTCGACACTGCCAGCAGAGAGTCGAATGACTTACATGGATTGGTTAGATTACTCTATTTGCAGGAGTCCTGCACCAAGCACTAGGGGTATCGCGACACATACAAATGGAGTCATCAGACTCGTCAAGAATAGTTACCTGATTTCTTCAACAGTGGTCATGTGACCCTTTATCTTGAGTCGTCCGACTCACCTAGAATAGTTAACAGACTCCCTTAGCAGTAGTCATGTGACCCTCTATCTTGAGTCGTCTGACTCATCTAGAAGAGTTGACAGACTCCCTCAGCAGTAGTCTTGTAACCCTCTTGAGAGGGCCCAGGAGACTACTAGAAAAGAGTGTGCAAGACTACTGCGTGAGGAGTTAAGTAACCACCTTGTATACATCACAGATAGTCTTCGGACTCTCTGGCGAAAGGGAGTTCGGGTGTCTCCCCCAAAGTGTGTCATATATGTGGCGAGTCCAGACTCTTCGAAAAGAGTAAGGGATACTCTTTTTTTTTCTTAGTGTGTAGTAGTCTCCTGGACCCTCTCAAGAGGTTTACAAGACTACTGCTGAGGGAGTCTGTTAACTCTTCTAGATGAGTCAGACGACGACTCAAGATAGAGGGTCACATGACTACTGCTGAGGGAGTCTGTTAACTATTCTAGGGGAGTCAGACGACTCAAGCTTAAGGGTCACATGACTACTCCTGAGGGAGTCTGTTAACTATTCTAGGTCAGTCAGGCGACTCAAGATAAAGGGTCACATGACCACTGTTGAAGGAGTCAGGTAACTATTCTTGACGAGTCTGATGACTCTATTAGCATGTGTCGCGATACCCCTAGTGCGTGGTGCAGGACTCTTGCAAATAGAGTAAACTAACCAATCCATGTAAGTCATTCGACTCTCTGCTGGCAGTGTCGAGCCGCTTTTCAAAATGAGTCACAAACTTTTGCCGATAGTGCAAAGTGACTATCGTGAAAATACAACATAGAATAATAATGAATCCATAGCTAAGCACAAGGCAGGTTAGCAATAAAAAGTGATTATTCCATCATTTTGTTGTTGTCTTCTGGAAGTGTATTCTCTTTGGGGTTTTATGTGCCAAAACCATTTCTGATTATGACGCACGCCGTAGTGAAGGGCTCCGGATTAATTTTGATCACCTGGGGTTCTTTAACATTCACTACGACGCAAGCACATGGGCGTTTTTGCATTTCGCCTCCATCGAAATGTGGCCACCGCGGCCGGGATTTGATCCCGCCTTCTGGAAGTGTCAAATGTACCAGTCAGCAGAGAATCACCATGAACACCAGACAGTTCTCTTTACTATTAAACTGGAATCAATGGCTAACCAAGGAAACAGTTTTAAAGAAACACCCAATATGCACCTTGCAGCTGTATGTGCATAACACTGCAATGTCACTCTGAACCATAATGACACCATAAAATATTATGTCACTCATGCAAAAGTTCAATTCACCCCAACACAAGTCATAATTTTATGTCAAAAGGTTCGTAAGCTAAACATATTTCATTGTTCCCTCAGACATATCTTTATTTAGAACTTGGGATGTAACCTCCTATGCAAACAATGTACACATAAAATATAACAAAGGGCTACACTGGTGCAAAAAGGAGAACCAGATAATGAAGTGCAATAAAAACAATATTCCAACTTAGATTACATAATCTATGCAGTACAAAATTCAAGACAGCAACTGGTTGGCAATCGATAATCCAATTTAACAGTAAAAACAGCTGTCTTACCTTATGGTACTCTTGTTGGCACTTTTCCCACACAACTCATGCATGTTTCTTAGCTTGAGTGGAAAATTGATCTGAAAAACACCATATTAAAAACACCATATTAAAAAGTTGTGCATCAATTTTATTCTTTCATACAATCTGCAACAGTGCATACAAACTTGAAAACTGACAATATTACAAAAAACATACAGCACTATTTAAACTAAACATTTTATTGAAGTTGACCTAAGCATGGTTTTTAGGACTAAGTTTTTTAAGACACCAACGTTTCACTGATTGCAATAAGCACTAATACAAGACTTGCCATAAATCAATCATGCTGGCAAAATATGTAGCACAGGTAGCTGTATTTTGCATGACAAAGATAGCGCATGAATCATGGGGACAAGGAAGGAAGCAGACCAGGTGGTAACTAAACTGAACTCAGCTGCACACATGCAGCTGTAAAAGACACATACAGAAAAAGCTGAAAACAGATGCAGAAAGTAGAGACATGAGGAAGGCTTCTTTTACTCATCACAAGTCATCCTAAGAGCAGATTACGTAACGACTGTAATTTACTCTCAGTAAATGCATTAGGTTACATTAGGTGCCACTCATTTGCATGTCACTCATATAATGTTCTTGTGATCTAAAGTTCTTGTGATAATATAGAAGTTGTGTCACTATGTTAAAGGCGACTATAGCAAGGGACACGTTTTGTTTATTAAATCTTGTGTTCAAGAAAAATGCCACTCAAAATGATTTTCATGTATTTTTTTGTACTACAGGTTTGAAAATTAAGCCAATTATAGGGTTCTTCAAGCTGATTTCACATATGCTATTTTTGTTTAGCTGCTACATGTCTTCAGTTATGTATTAAACAACGGCACAATGTATAGTAATCTTTGCGGACAGTTTCTTCTGTATTAAAGTTTCACAAAAAGCATTGTGCTAACTTAGCTCTTTGTAGATGACAAAGTGCCGATATCTATCAAAACATGTAAACTTAATGGGACTATGCAAGTAAAGCTCAGTACACTTTAATAATTTTTTCACAATCCCATGCAAATAACTTTGTGCACTTACAATTGTCCGATACTAACGAGATTTGGCTTACATACTCTTCAAGGTATGTAGAATGCTAATATCTACTTGAAGTTACAATATCTTTCAAAATTATTTAAAGTGTCCTATTTTTTGCATAGTTTCAGGAATTTCACATGCTCTTTGGGTAGATATCGGCACTTTGCGGTCTACGAGCTGAATAAGATACAGCACGATCATTCTTGTGAAGCTGTTATATACATTAAAGTGCCCGCAGATACTTTGCCACTGTGTAGGACATAACTAAAAAATATAGCAGCTACACAAAAACCACTGACATATTTAAAATATGCATATAAAACTATATGCAGCAGGATTTTTTCAAATCTCTCACTGAAATAATTTTAAAAAGTTGTTTCGAGAAGCATTTCGCCTGAATAAGTGGCTGCCAATGTATTCTACCAAAGCGTTAGACAATGCATTCAGGCAGACCGCAGGGGTTTTAGAAATAGCACACCATAGCATCTGCCCCAAAGCCCCATGTCCTACTTGCATTTTTTGTTCTATCGTGCATTCTGTTGTATGCCACAATTTGCGTCCCTTAACACTGAGTGCGCAAAACCTTAAACACCCCATTATTACATTGAATTTTTAGCCTGTAAAGGAATGGTGTGCAAATGGCGACATCAACTGTGTTGACAATAAACAAATACTTGTTCTCACATTAATAAATCCAGTCATATAAAATATATCACAAATTTGGAAATGAATGCAGATCGAACCTTGCTGATTGTCAAATTAGTGCCACGAACAAGATATTTTGATGTATATCATTCTTAGTTTAATTCACTTCCCCCTTAATGTATGGGCTCTCAATGTAGTAGACTAACCCAGGCCTGGATGGCAATATTTAAATCTGAAATAAAGACATACATCCCGCCACCACATGTCGGTGCTGTGTCATCAGAAGCGTGTATCTATTGACATATAGCCTGTAAAATAATTTTTACATGATCTGTACCATTACTCTTGCATTCATAAATACTAAAAATTACGAAATATAGTGGTCATTCAAAGCACTGCTTGATCACCTGGGGTTCTTTAACCTTCATGTTCGAACCTTCATGTTCGAGACACGCCATTCTCATAAGGTGTAACACAACCAATGTGTGCATGAAACCTACAGTACCGTTGGCATTCGTAAGTGTGGCAAGCCTATTTGCCACACTGACAATTGCCAAGGGTATCATGGGTTTCATGCCTCAAACGTTGTCCACCAGTGCCACTGGTATCATTGCACTGAAAGGAAGTCATATTATTAACACACGTATGATGGGCAGCCAGGTTTTCCCCCTATAATACTATTGTTTCCACGCTCCTACGTTCTTTCCTTTTAAAAAAATAACGGGTGCTTGAAATAGGTGCTGAATCTTGCTCTTGAATTTATCCTGCTATGGGGCAATAGTTGAGTTAAAATGCTTGAACGTTTTATAGTGCTGCAGATTAATAAATGAACAAAACATGCTGTAAGTCAGCGTTTTAGCCTTACGCATTACAAGAGTTAAGAACCTATCAATTACATACACAAGTACAAAATAACTACGAGAAACTGGGCATACATACAGATTTAATAGCAGGAGATGTTAAGAATTCCAAGAGAAAGGAAATATTAAAAATTCGGTACTAAAAACGTGTAACTTATAACAGGAGTATTTGCCAAGAATCCTAAAGAGCAAATAGAACATGAAGCCCAGGGAACACTCCATGCCAATATTTTCCCATGGTTCAACAAGTGGGCACAGCTGGCGATGCTGTTTGGATAGATAGCAGCCGAGGTACAGCTGCGAAATAGGCGAACACATACAAGGGTCACCAAACATTGAATAGTGGGGCACAACAGGTTGCCTTGATCCCTGGCATCCTCTGACATCGACGCGTGGAATCAGATTATGGCATCGTTTCCAAGAGGCCTGGCTCAAGTGTGTGGCCCAGCTCGGGTAAAATTTCGCAGCAACCTGAAAACCAGAAGCCCACATCTATAAACACCAAAATATTCTTCACCATAGGACAAATCTGAATCTTACCATCTACACATAGCAGATAATGAAAACAGACACAGATAACCTGACTGAAGGTAAATAAATGTGCAAAAAGTATAAATAAATGTAAGGAACTACTTATAGGATGGAATGCTTGTCATTTTGTCTTGTGTGAATCAATAATTTCACCTTGGCGTAATGTCAAGTGTATGTTACTTGGCCCTCCGTATGCCCCATTTCTGTAAGAAGGCTATTGCATGCCAACTGTCCCCCCCCCCAACCTAGCCCTCGACCATTTCGGATTTCCTTTTGAAAATTGGAGGCCCTACAATATCAGACGAATTATCATTTTGTGAAATATTTCTAGGTGAAAAATTTTTTACTTGTGTAAGTTAGATGCGAATTTTGTTCTAAGGCACCGAAAGGCATAGCCAAGATACCGGTTTCTTCATTGTGAGAGCAGAACAAATTTTTCTCTGGAGAATGAAGAGGCCTTTACACGTAGAATTGTTTTCCTTGATCATCAGTTTATTATGGGCCGTTAAATATGGGCAAAATGACCTATTTTTATTTTCAGAGAAATGGCTTCTAGCAAAAGCTGTAAACTAACGTAACCCAAGTGCTCAGGACATGTACTGTGTACGCACAATGGTTTCAGAAATATATATCTCATTCAGAAATGCACAAAGATGAGGATGAACTCGCAGAAAACTCAGTTTTGGCATACGTTTATCCGCAGGTTTAACAATGAGGCGGTCCTAGTAAAAATATGCCAAATATCACTTCTGAGAGCACACTGTACTGCTTTCAAATTGGTAAAACTTTATTAGTGCTAAGCAAGAAAAAAATTGCAAAAGTGGTTTCCACTAGTATTAAAATGTGCATCGTGGTTCGTCTAATCCACATAGCCTTTTGGCGGCTAAAACAAATTGCGTGGACTTGAGCATTGCTGCACCAATAGAGGGACATGGAATAGTGGAAATACTTCAAGGTTAATTCATTGCCGAGTGGCTACAGGCTGCTTCAGTCAAGACACTGCTGCATTGCATGTATTTACCCGCATCTTGCCATCTTCCATCGGACTGCTTGGCATCATCACTAAGGTTGCCAACTCTCTAGTGGAAACAGTCGGGACAGGGTGGTGGTGCAAGGCAGGAGCAGGAGCCGCCAAGTTCTACCAGCAACAAATTTGCACAAATGTTCCAAGTCCTACCATGTCGTAATTTACAAAAATGCAGCAGTTGTCCGTGTAACTTGGTTACCAATACAAATAAAGGTAAACAGTTAGCTCCTACAACACTAGAACCCCAACAATGACGAAGCCGAAGTTATGTTTATGAAAATGCCAGCGAAGACGAAAAAGAGTGTGCAATCCGAACCTTAGCTCATGCCACCAAGTGGTGTGCTAATCAACTGCAAGCCTGCCATCTTAAAATGTCATTGTATATTTTTTAAACTGCCTTAATCCAAGTTCAGCATCTCTTGACAAAAGTAAATCAAGCTAATTTATTTACTAATTTCTATGGTCATTAATGCAATAAAGTGCAAGCTGCGAATGAAGCTGGCCAACTGGGTAGTGCTAACAAAGTGCTTTTCTAAATCTTATTCTTGTTTCTCTGCCTGTCTTGGCTCTAGCATTAGAATACGAAAAAACTTTCACATTCTTGACCTTTCACCCTGCTAATTTTTATTACATAATGCATAATACTTCAGCAAGAGCAATAATGGTCCCTTTAAACGGTAAATTGTGGTAGAACAAGGAGTGTCACTGGAGCCAACACGCTGACAAGAGGAGTTGTCTTATTCTCCTTGTCGAAACCTTGGCTCCAGCAATGCTCTTTGTTCTATGACTCTTCATCATTTGAAGTCTCTTGTGTTCCTGTGTGTGTACATATGTTCTTTCATTGTTGCGTTGATGAAATTGTAATAACAGAGAATTAGTAATCGTACCTGACGAGAAATGTTGGCGTGTTGGTAGATGAGGACAGAGTAACTGCGCAACATTGATACACGGACAAAGGAGGCTTATGCGTCTTGTCTCCTCCAGCCATGTCTCGCCCTTGAGTGATTACTCTGTCTCTATGTTAACGTATTACCATTTGCACAATACTAAAATGAATAAGGCAGGAACGAGGACAAAAAATTAGAACATATTGCATCATACTGCTAATGAGAAATTCCAAAGTGCCTGTGCGATTTCTCACCCATAACGTGCTGAAAAAGATGGCTACTTCCTGTGGCTGTTGCTGCTTCTTCAATACCTAAAATAAAATACATTTCAAAATTACAAAATATGCAGGACAACTGCAGTAGCGTAGGAGATAAGACAACATTGTTTCTACAAGGTAAACTAATCTCTGATACATGACAGACGAAATTTTTTAAAATTAAATTAGTAGAATACACCACACCTCATTATATTTCATTCAACGCTGCCAGTGTTCCTTGGTACAAGAAAAAAAGTGTTTCTGCATGGCAGCAGTAAAATAGTACACAGAATTCTACTTTTACAACAAAATATCCTACAGCGATTAAGCCAACTACAGCTTTATGTACTTAAAATTGTTATACTTACAATAGCCAAGACAGGATTGACTTGGTTGGGTTCATATGCAGCTCACTGGGAGGTACAACTTTGCAATGAACTCATTTCTGCTTGCCAAATATACAAATAGCAATATACTCACAAAAATACAAATGAAAGAACCATTTCTTTCATAAAACACAAGACACAAAATAGAAAATCGAGCAATAATAGTCTCCGCGCGCATTCCTAGGAAACGTCTGTAACTGCCGAGAGAAACGTCGTGTCAAGAGAAACGTGGCGCAAAATGTAGCCAAACCGGAAGGGCCGAGTATGCGCCGTTTGAAAACTCGAACAAAAGCTGATACACTCACCTGAGACGTTAAGAGAAAAATGGCACAGTCACTCCCTGCTGGTAGGCTTTCATATACATCCGGCAGTCTCTGTGCGTTACGATCTCTCACATCACAATGAAAGACGACGCAGTGCAGACCGCAACACTTCGGGTGCTTGCCACGGTCCGGCGAGCTGTACTTGTTCGATGTCGGCAAAGACGACATCGGCGACACGCTATTGCTGGCCGTTCTTGTCGTCGCAATCACGTAGCACGGAAAGAAGTTGCCATCGTAACTTGCCGTAATGTTCGGTTGCACTCGCCCCTCACGCAGTGCTTTCAGGGCCGTTCAACAACGACAGCGAGCTCGCGCATGCATGTTGCAACACAACTACAAAATGGCGCCGGGCTTTTGATGGCTTCGACTTTAGATCACTTTGGGGCCGCAGAAATCAAACTAGTTTCGGTTTTCTTCCCTCGCGCTGAAAAAAATGTTTTGCTCACTGATAATTTTGCTTCACGTAAATAATGTTCACGAATGAAGGAGCCATGAATTTAAACAAGGTAGAACTATTCCCGTTTATTTGTGATAGTGATTATACGGACACAACCGGTGAAATTTATCTGTTGGCGTTGCCGTGAGCTTACGTATGAAGTCCAAGTGCGATGAGATGCTATCCCGCGCCGTTGACTGCGCGCGTGAGAGCAAGTGTTCGAGGGTGAGCTGCTATGGATAGTGGCTTGATGGGCGCGCAATGAAACACGATAACACGCGCGAAAGCCGGGGGAAGGGAGGCGTTCGTTTAGCGCGCCACTCCTCTTGCCGTTGCTCTGAAACCGGTATTGCGCCACACTCGCCCTGTTAGAGGTAATCTCCGATGGGTCCAAAAGCGGGGTGAGCCGAGGTAGCGTAATTTAAAGTTTCGGAGACGCGTTGAAGGAAAGAGGCAGCAGAAGCGTTCGGTCCCCGCTCTTTGCGCTCATCACGCCATCGCTGTGACAGCAAGCGTTCGCGATCAATTGAGTGAGACCTGTTTATGTTATCACGTGCGCGTGTGACCTCATGCTTGCTAATGTAATTAGTAAACGAATGTTTACTGCAATTTATACAGCCGATGAAACTACGAACCTTGCTTCGTGCAGTTGTCTAATACATTGCTATAGTTATCAAAGTTTCGTTTTTCGGGGAAACTGCGACTTTTTGTTATTATATTTCTAAGGGGGCTCAAAAGCTGTATAGTGTACGCTGAGGTTTCTTTCTGGTCGCGGAACGCAACGAACCGCGGTAGCCCAGTGCCTGTGGCATTGCGCATCTGAACTCGAGGTCACGGGTACGATTACAACCGCTGCGGCCACATTCCAATGGGGGCAGAATGCAAAACCACTCGTGCACCGTGAATTCCGGGCACGTTAAACAACTCGAGCTGCTGAAAATTAAACTGCAGTTTCCCATTAGCGTGTATCTCATAATAAGATGTCTGTTTTGGCACATAAACCCTTAAAATAAAATTTTACGTCACAGAACTACATTTACAATAGGCACTGTTGAGTGCATCCACTGAACTTGTTAACTTGTTGATGTGCTCTGTTTAGTAGCCAATCTTTTTTTTTTTGAGATTTACTAATGATCATAATCCAGTGTGAGCAATCCTGGTATTCCTTAACACAGAAAACGAGCTATCGCTTAAACATGCGAGCTGTCAACAGACATGGTCAAGGAAAATCCACATTGCAGAACATGGGACGAAAAAAAGTCGAGGTTTTGACGGAAGCCCGTCTGGTCGGGAGGCATCATGAAGAAGGGTAAAAAAGGACACCGACCACTGAAAGAATGCAAGACTTTGCGGCTCCCCTGACGGGAGCCTTGTTCACAATCTGTTGTTCAGATTGTGAACAAGGCTACATATTGTGAACAAGGATCCCGTCACGGGAGCCGCAAAGTCTTTTCTTGCATTCTTTCAGTGGTCGGTGTCCTTTTTTACCCTTCTTCAAGGGACAAAAGAGTGAGGCATTGCATTACAACCAGGACATAAACCGCGAGGGTCTGCCTAAACCGGAAGCAAGCATAAAGCCGGAAGAAATTATCTGGTATTTCTTTCCTGCATTAAAATCTTTCGTGAATTGCTGCACACAAAGAAGTAGCGATCTTTCACAACGACTCTTCGCAAGCCATTCGGAGTCAATTGACTCATGCAGAAAGGGTGACTCTTATTTTATGACTCTACTCACGCAAAAGGGGGTCTTAGCCCAGAAAAAGAGAGTCACGTTGCTGTGACTCACTTTTGACCCTTTTTTTCTTAGAGTGTTGGTACTTGACTCGGTACATCTTAGTCCGCAGTACTCCCGTCCTGGCTTCAAACAACAAAGAGCTTCCCCTAGAATTATCATAGATATTTTCTTTCGCAATTTCTTGCTTGAAATTTCTGTATGTTCCCAGTGCTGATTTCGTCTGCTTCCCTGTTTTCTACAGACCCCTCTCTGTTTCTTTAACCTTTTTCTTAACCGCTGTTTCCTGGTTTGCACCCCTCCTGCCGTCCAAATATTTGATTGAGAATTTTCTGGTCAGCTTCCTCTATTTTGTTCAACATTCCTCATGTACAAATAACTGAAAACTTTCCTTGTCCACCGCTTTTCTGCCATTTCTCTCAATCGCTCCTCAAATTCTATCTTGCTGCTGGCTTCCCTGCCCTCAAATGACGTCCATCCCATGTCCCCCTGTACCTCCTGATTTGGTGTATTTCCGCGTGCTCCCAGAGCTAGTCTGCCTACCCCTCGCTGCTTAACTTCCAACCTTGCTCGAATCTCTGTTCTCATGCGCAGGACCGCATTGCCGAAAGTCAAACTAGGCACCATCACTCCTTTCCAAATCCCTCTCACCACTTCGTACCTATTGTAATTCCACAGTGCCCTATTTTTCATCACAGCTGCATTTCTGCTACCTTTAGCCGTTACATGTTTGTCATGTTCCGTTAGGTACTCGGCCCCATTGTTTATCCACACTCCAAGATATTTGTACTTATCCACCACCTCCAGCGTAACCTGCTGTATCCTATGCTCGCTGCCCTGATTATCATTAAAAATCATGACTGCCGATTTTTCTATACTAAACTTCAAACCTGAGCTATCTCCATCTTCACCACAGATGTCCATTAATCTCTGCAAGTCTTCCTTGCTGTCAGTCATAAGTACAATATCATCCGCGTACATCAGTCCTGGTAATGACTGTTTAATCCATTCTCCTTGCTTGAAAAAGGAAAGGTTGAAGCCAAGTCTGCTCCTCTCTAATTTTTTCTCTAATCCTTGTAAATATACAGCATGAACAACAGACGTGACAGAGGGCACCCCTGCCTAAGCTCCTGCTGTACCTCTATAGGCCCAGATACCTTGTTTTCCCATTTTATAAGAGCCTTGTTATTTTATAGATATCTTTTAAAAGATTACTTACTCCATCTTCCACATCTAGAGTGCCCAGTATGTCCCACATCCTTTTGGGTTACACTGTCATAGGCTCCCTTGATATCCAGAAACGCGATCCATAGGGACCTGTGTTCCTTTTCTGCTATTTCAATACACTGCGTCAATGAGAACATATTATCTTCTAACCTTCTTTGTTTCCGGAACCCATTTTGTAGTTCCCCCAGCACCTCCTCACTCTCTACCCATGCTTGCAGTCTGTCCTTTATAATATGCATCACCACCCTGTAAACCACTGACGCCACTGTTATGGGACAGTAGTTGTTTATGTCGGCTTTTTCCCGCTTTCCCTTATCTATCATGCTCATCCTGCTCAGTCTCCACCCGTCAGGGGCTTTACCGCCCATTATCATTTTTCTCACTGCGTCTCTTAATGCTTTCTTATATTTTGGGCCCCATGTCTTTATTAACATAATTGGGATGCCATCAGGACCTGTAGACGTGCTACTAGGAACCCTCTTCTCTGCCCTTTCCCACTCTCTTTGTGCAAGTGGAGCTACTGCACTAACTAGTCTATCCTCACCTGATTGAGAACATGCTATGTTTTGTTCTTTAAACTTTTCTGTCATCATTGTTCTTATATGTTCCATTGCCTCATCTCCTTCTAGCCGAACACCTTGAGCTGTAACTATAAACCTCTGCTCTAGGCTTGTCTTATTACTCAAGGAGTTGAGATGTTTCCAAAATTTCGTCGCTGCTTTTTCCATCCTTTTTGTTTACTTCTGACAACCGTTGGGTCCCCTTTCTTCTAATCTTCTCATTGATCTAATTGGATGCTTCCTTTCTACAGTTTAAGAAGTTATTCCATTTTCTGCCTACATCAGCTTCTCGTTCACCCCTCCGCTTTGAATATCTGTGTTCCCTGGATGCTTCCTGACGTTTCTCTGTGGCCTTCTTAACCTCCTCATCCCACCAGCTCTTGGGTTTACGTCTTCTGTTCCCTTTTGGCCTGACTCGTACTTTAGCAAGCTTTAGCTCAAGTAGCCCTGTTAAATTTGCATATGTCCATTCTGTTTTTGTATCCTCTGAAATACTTCCTCAGTTTGTTGGGTTGCTATTTCAAGCTGATTTTCCGAGTGAAATATCCCACCTGGTTGTTCATCTTGCCTCCTACCTACTTGCATTTCTCTTCTAAAACTCACCTTAATACGTTTGTGATCACTACCTCGACTTCTGGAGCCATATTCATTTATGTTCATTACCTTTAGCCTATCGCGCATCCTATGTGACATCAGTGCATAATCTATCGTCGACTGCAGGCTCCCTACGTTCCATGTTAGGTGCCCTTCACACTTCTCAGTACTGTTGCATACAACTAAGTCATGCATTTCACACATATCCATCATCATGTTGCCTGTTGAGTCTGTGCACCCGTCCATGTCTTCTATGTGTGCGTTCATATTTCCTAGTATAATAATCACGCACCCTCCTCCTAGCTCATTAATGTCACTTGATATACATTCGAGCATTTTTTTTGTTTTCCTCTTTGGCATTTGCTCCTGTCCACAGGTACACAAAGCCAACGAGTGTCCTGCTCTTCGCAATTTTCCCTTTTAGCCATAAATGCTCCTTGCATTCCTGTTTGACCCTTTGCAAATTCATACTTTTATGAATGAATGCACCAATTCCACCCCCTTTTCTGCTGCCCTCTGTTCTATTGCAATATTACCACGCATAGTCAGGATTACAGGGTGGTTGCTCCATGTCCCTAAGATGTGTCTTCACAATCCCGTATACCATCAGCTTGTCCTGCCTTAGCTGATCGTCTGTCTCCTCCCACTTCAGCCTATTCCTGCCACCTTGCATGGTAATGTTTCCTATGTCATAATAAACTTGGCCCTGGTGCTTATGTCTATTTCTTCTCCTATCGATTCTACGTTTCTTGAATCTTGGGGCCTCTCTGGGTCCTTCTTCGTCTACACTGGTGGCCTTAGGGCTCTGGGTCCCCCCAAAAAAGCGGTAGCTTGGCGCCCTATCCTACTACCTACACTGTAGTGAATGCCATCCTGTGCAAAAGGGTGGGAGCCAGACTCGTACACTTCCCGGTTTACGTCCATTACACCATACCCAAGTGGTCGGCTCAGACCCCTAATGACCCGGTTAGCCTCAACCACACTCCGTCCCATCCCGCTAGCCTGGCCCTGGACTTCTGGGATTGTGCATATGGTCACATGCACATTCGCAGAGGCTTCTCTGAGGTTACGCAACCCAACCTCTAACTGTCTGTTTAGGTTCTTGCTCCTTCCCTTCAGCACATCGTTGAGACCAGCATGGATAACGACGAGATTTTCGTGCTCCATGTTGTCCCATACCACCTTCCAAGTTTTTGCCATTGCGTCAACCATGCACTTCCCTGACTGGGCCTCTACCCTCACCCGCCCGTCTGCCTTTACTTTTGCAAGGACGCCCTCCTCAACCCTCGCTACGTTGGAGTCCCCCACCACTAGGATCCTTCGCTCTACACGTTTGCCTCCCGCCTGCGATTGCCGTCCTCCAGTTCGCGCTAGCTGGTTCTCCACCCGCCGTGCGCCACTGACACGCGACGACGGGCTCCCTGCCGTTCGTTCCTTCCCACCCGAAGCCTGCCGCGCTACCTCGCTGTAGCGTTGTGGAACCGCCGTGCTGCCACCGGCTCTCGCCTGCTGTTCTACGGCCCCTAGGCGTCCCTCCCTGCTCTCATAGCATGCTTCTGCCTGAGTCTCCGCGCTGTCCCCGCCACCCACCTGACGCAGCTCTGACCCGGAAATACGCGCCGCCTGTGCCATTAGCGCCTCCATCCGCTCTTCCAGTACGGCCCGCTTTTCTCGTTCTTCTTGTAGCTCACCAGCTATTCGCTTTAACAGGATGGCCTCGGCCCCCTCCCTGTCAAGCAACTCGCCGATCCGAGTTTCGAGCTCAATTCGCCGCTATCGCTCCACCTTCAGCTCCCCTTTGAGCTTTTCAACATTATCTGCCCATTCCCCTTCCAACCACCGCACAGCCCCCTTAAATCCTTCACACGACCTGCACGCGAAGCTAGCCTCCTTAGCGTCGGCTAAACTTGCGAAGTGCGTCTCGTCCAAATAACACCAACGTTTGCACTCCTCGCACTGCACCAGCTCGCCATCACCCCGATCCTTTCTAGCCTGCCGCACCATCTTCCGCCCGACCACCTAACGAGAAAGCCCACCAAATTACCTCAACAAAGCCCCACGGTAAGCCATACGGCAATCTCGCTATCCGGCTACCTCCGCTAGCTTCCCTAACAAGGTTTAAAACTGCCGCTTTACACTGCTTTCACCATGCAACACGTGCAACCCGCTTCCAAGAAATACAACTATTCGTTACCTACTAACGTCTTACCAAAATAACCAAGAAACTAAAAAAGCATGAAAAACAATATATGTAGATAGCTCGGATAACCTAACACTTCTATCAACCAAATAAAAATAAACAAAAATTGAGCTGCTCCTGCTGCGCTGAGCTCCACTCGGCCACGACCGTCCCGTTCGGCTTATAGTGAAGGCGAACGCTCTTGTGCACCGCAGCGCCCCTAGCTACGGATGAGAGAGAGAGAGAAAGCACGCGTAGGGAACGAGAGAGAAAGAGAGCACAGCTGCGCTTCAAGCGGGAGCGGCGAGTACTAGTGTGGCTATGACGGCGCGACGAGAAACAAGGCTCGACCCTAAGGAGCTTCGCCCCTAAAACAGAAAGCTATCTATCGTCGCGAGGAGAAAAGCACCCCAAACGACAAAAGCGCCCCGCAACTTCGGCAACATACCGCGCCCATACGAGGAGAATTACGGAGCGCCAACTAGGAATCTACCCAACCTTTTTCTGCCATGGAAGTGGGAGAAGAAATTGTCTCTTATACTTCTACCTACTTGTTTCCTAGAAATGGACAATGCATAAACGGAAGGAGCGGACACCTCGGAGGCGGCGGTGGTGGGTTGGCCCGGCTTTGCAAAAGCGCGAGAAGTTCGGTCAGGCTAAGGCTTCATTGCCGCACCTCTGGTCGCGCGACGTTGAATACTATCGCGAGGATTGTTGACAGTACGTTGACAGTACGAAAAGCACCCCACAACGACAAAAGCGCCCCGCAACTTCGGCAACATACCGCGCCCATACGAGGAGAATTACGGAGCGCCAACTAGGAATCTACCCAACCTTTTTCTGCCATGGAAGTGGGAGAAGAAATTGTCTCTTATACTTCTACCTACTTGTTTCCTAGAAATGGACAATGCATAAACGGAAGGAGCGGACACCTCGGAGGCGGCGGTGGTGGGTTGGCCCGGCTTTGCAAAAGCGCGAGAAGTTCGGTCAGGCTAAGGCTTCATTGCCGCACCTCTGGTCGCGCGACGTTGAATACTATCGCGAGGATTGTTGACAGTACGTTTTACCACTCTTTTCGTACCACTCTTTTCGTAGAGCAAGTGGTGGATCTAGATCGCGTCGATCACCATCGCAGCCTACACTTTTGGTGCCATGTACAATTTTACGACCGGATGTTTACATGCTACTGGAGCCTCAGGTCGAGTGGAACGACTTTCCGCCGCGTTTCTGCTTCGTCATGGCGAAAAAATCGGTCCGAGACCGATTTGGCTCGCCGCCAAGTTTTCCGCCCGCATTGCCGCCTAGGCGGGCAGATTTTTCGAAATCTTTGCCGCTTCCGCCTGTTTCGAGACCAAGTGTGAACGTAGCCCAAAAGCAGACCGGACGAGGTGGACGCAAATAAGGAAACGAATGTGCAGCAGGTGCTCTAGCGCCCATAGAGGCGAAATGGCCGCATGTAAAGTCAGGAGGCCCAGACAGGACAGCGGCAGGTGGTGTTGCAGCGACATCCCCGTATGTGGGCATCGGGAACGCTGCTTAGGCAACAGACGTTGTCGGTGTCATCATGGCTCCCATCTTCTGCTTCACAAGGTTGCGCAATTGTATTGTATAAAATATTCACCAAGATAATTTCCGACAGAATCAGGGCAACACTTGACTTCAGCCAACCAAGAGAAGAGGCTGGCTTCAGGAAAGGATATTCTACGATGGATCATATCCATGTCATCAATAAGGTAATCGAGAAATCGGTGGAGTGCAATCAACCTCTCTATATGGCTTTCATAGATTATGAAAAGGTATTTGATTCAGTAGCGATACCAGCAGTCATAGAGGCATTGCATAATCGAGGAGTACAGGAGGCATAGGTGAATATCTTAGCAAACATCTACAAGGATTCCACAGCTACCTTGGTTCTCCACAAGAAAAGTAGGAAGTTATCTATCAAGAAAGGGGTCAGGCAAGGAGACACAATCTCTCCAATGCTATTCATTGCATGCTTAGAAGAAGTATTCAAGCTCTTAGACTGGAAAGGCTTAGGAGTGAGGATCAACGGCGAATATCTCAGCAACCTTCGGTTTGCAGATGACATTGACCTATTCAGCAACAATGGAGACGAATTACAGCAAATGATTGAGGACCTTAGTCGATAATGTGTAAGAATTCGGTTGAAGATGTATATGCAGAAGACAAAGATAATGCTCAATAGCCTGGCAAGGGATTCAGGATTGCGAATCAGCCTGTAGATTTTTTAAAGGAGTAGGTTTATCTAGCTCAATTACTCCTGATCACGAGAAAGAAATTAACAGAAGAATAAAATTAGGTTGGAGTGCATACGGCAGGCATTGCCAAATCCTAAGTGGGAGCTTACCACTGTCGTTGAAAAGAAAAGTGTACAATCATTGGATTCTGCCGGTGCTAACATATGGGGGCAGAAACTTGGAGGTTAACAAAGAAGCTCGAGAACAAGTTATGGACCGCACAAAGAACGATGGAACGAAAAATCTTAGGACTAACGTTAAGAGACAGGAAGAGAGTGGTGTGGATCAGAGAAGAAACGGGGATAGCCGATATTCTAGTTCACATAAGCGGAAGAAGTGGAGCTGGGCAGGCCATGCAATGCTTAGGATGGACAACCGGTGAACCATTAGGGTTGCAGAATGGATACCAAGAGAAGGGAAGCGCAGTCGAGGTCGGCAGAAAACCAGATGGGATAATGAAGTTAGGAAATTTGAAGGCGCAAGTTGGAATACGCTAGAGCAAGACGGGGGTAATTGGAGATCGCAGGGAGAGGCCTTCGTCCTCTAGTGTACATAAAATATAGGCTGATGATGATGATGAAGCGAGCTTCGGGACTGAGGAGGTTAAGAATGTGGCGAATGCGTTCGGCTTCCGTCATTCCTACGTTGGCACGGTGGCATAGAGCCAGGACATCTTCGATGTGCTAACTATATGACTCATGTGGAAGGTGAACATGCGCAGCGAGCTTCTGTTTGGCGACTTATGAACGACCAGATGAAGACGCGAAGATTTGCCGCAAGCTGGTCGTAAAAGCTCAGCACTCGGCAATGCCAGTTTCGTGTTTAAAATACCACGTCTTCGCAACGCCGGTCAGATAGAACACGACATTAGTCAACTTTCTGTCGGTCCACCCATTCGCCGAACTCATGCGGTTGTAATTGTCAAGCCAGTCGTCGACGTCATCCCCGCGGAGACCCACAAAGACTGGTGAATCGCGTTGAGGGCTGGTTAGGGTGCACGATGCCAGTGCAGCCGATGTAGTGGGAGTGGTAGTGTTAGGGTTAGCGATAGTGCCAGCGGCTGACGTAGTGGTGGCCATAGCTGTAGGGGTGGCCGCGCGCAGGTGGTGACCGGAACGTAGCTCTAGGTAGGGTAGGAACGCAGGAGGACGTAGGGATCTTGACGCGCCTCCACCACTTTGAAAGACGGAAGACGACCAGGACAGGCGGCACTAGCAGACCCGTTTATTCCGCAGGCACGGCCCAGGCTCAAGCACGAAGAAGAAAAAGAACCGGTATGATGATGACTATATACGAATGGGAACGATGAATTACATTAAATGTGCTTACAATATATATATATATATATATATATATATATATATATATATATATATAAAGGGAAGACTCATTATGGACCACAAGCCTACAGAAGGTAAATACATTCTATGAAAAATAAATAAATAATAAATAAAAGGCGGATTAACTGTGTGTGATGGCAAATTAGTAGAAAACGCCTATTGATGATGTGTGGCGTTTAATGGCGCAAGGGCCAGCTATGGCCAAAGAGCGCCATGACATATGGTAATAAAATGTTTATGTATTATGAATGAAGTGATTAAATTGAGTTGCTAATGTACATGTTATGTGGCTGTAAAGAGGCCTAAGAAGGGGTCGCTGTAAACTGCGTAAAGTAGAATGACAATGATTCATGACAAAATAAAAAATGAGCATAAAAGTTTTACTACGAAAAGGTGATATAATAGGTTTCATACAAGGACTACTGCCTCCACAGGGCTCTTGAAGTATAGAGCTGAGAGGCGTGTGGTAAAAGACATGTCACTGCGGCTACAGCCTCGAAGACGAGGCTTTGCTACGCATGACCTGGCCAAATTACTTCTAAGACGTTAACTTCATCTAGAAAGCTAAAAACTGTGTTTAAGTTAAAAAGCGGTTCGTTGCTCAGAAAGAATGCTGGGTGAAATGGGATATGCTGGAGGTATGCAGAATAAAAATACTTTTTACGCTCCCTTTCTATTTCTTTGCACTGAATGAGGACATGGAGCACTGTAAGGGTGTCGCCACACCTTCGACATGACGGAGTATCACTTCCAGTCAGTAGGTAAGAGTGGGTGCCGAAGGTATGACCTATTCTTAATCGGCAGAGGAGCACTTCTTTGTATCGTGCCCTAATTTTGGTTTGATAACATGCAGTTTATTGAATACCTGGGTATCCCACTGTTTCTGCCAGTGCTTCTTCAGCTTTTGACGTAAGTATGGTTTAAGGTCTGTGGCAGGAATTGGTATGTTTTTGTCGGCGTCGCTAAAAACTACTGAGGTAGCGTTCCCGTCAGCATCTTCATTGCCTTTTATGCCACTATGGCCAGGCACTCAGCATAGGACGATGACTTGTTTAGCCGTATACGCTGAGCACAACACTGCATATAATTGGTTAAAAACAGTGTTCTTGTTTTTTCGTACACTCATTAAAGCTCGGACTACACTCAATGAGTCCGTGAACACAATAGCTTTTGGGAGATTCATTTGTTTTATGTGTTGAACTGCAGAGAGTATCGCGTACGCTTCTGCCGTAAAAATACTTGTATGTGGATTCAATGTACCGTATATTGAAAACGATGGTCCTAGAGCTGCATAGGCAACACCAGCAGGAGACTTCGAAGCGTCTGTATAAAATTCAGCACAAAAATACTTATCCTGAAGTTCAAGAAAATGTGAATGTATATGTGTATCAGGGGCTCGTTTCGATATTTCAACAAAAGAAATGTCACACTGTATATTCTGCCACTCCCAAGGCGGTGGGAGACGAGTAGGACCCATTAGAACATTCTTCAGAAGAGGGACGCCTGTTTCTTCTGACAGTGCTTCCAACCGAAGTGACAGAGGAGGCCTAGTGGCCGGGCGGTTACAGAACAGCCTGGCCGCGGACATGTTGCGAATGGTAGAATGGCATGGATGCTGGCTATCTGATTTAACCTTCAGGGTGTAGGCAAAGCTTAAGTATGTCCTTTGGAGATGTAGTGACCATTCGTTTGATTCAACGTACAGACTTTCTACAGGACTAGTCCTGAAGGCACCTGTAGCAAGACGGATACCTAAGTGGTGAACCGAATCTAGCATCTTCAAAGCACTAGGTGCAGCGGAGTTGTATACTATAGCTCCATAGTCGAGGCGCGACCTAATGAGACTTTTGTAGAGGTTCGAAAGGCATCTCCTGTCACTTCCCCAAGATGTCCGGGACAATAGCTTGAGTAGATTCATTGTCTTTAGACACTTTGCTTTCAGATATTTCAAATGGGAGATAAATGTTAATTTAGTGTCTAAAATGAGGCCTAAAATTTATGTTCATGGCTCACAGATAGCCGTTGTCCATTAAGATGAATGCAGGGGTCAGGTAGTATACCTCTCTTGTTCGAGAAAAGAACACAAGTGCTTTTTTGAGGGTTCAGTTTAAATCCATTCTCGTCAGCCCATTTACATACTTTGTTTAACCCAAGTTGTACATGTCGCTTACAGATAGAAATGTTACATGATCTAAAACCTATTTGTATGTCATCCACATACACCGAATAGAACATCGTACTAGGTAAGATAATTCATTTTCACAACGAATAGAGTACAGCTCAGTACACCACCTTGTGGTACACCCGTTTCTTGAGTAAATGGACGAGATAGGATATTACCAACCCTAACACGGAACGTGCGATTAGATAGATAGCTTTCAATCACTCTCAAGAGGTTGCCTCGGACTCCCATTGCAACCAGATCACGGAGAATTCCAAAACGCCAAGTTGTATCGTATGCCTTTTCCATATCTAGAAATACCGATAATAATAACTGTTTGTGCACAAAGGCATCCCGGATATTCGCCTCGATGCGGACAAGGTGATCAGTTGTGGATCTACCCTCCCTAAAACCGCATAGAAAAGGGTCTAGTATTTTGTTGATTTCAAGATAATGAATCAAGCGTCGGTTTACTATTTTCTCAAATAGTTTGCATAAGCAGCTTGTTAGGGCTATAGGCCTATAGCTGCTGGCTGAAGACGGGTCCTTGCCTTCTTTAAGAATAGGTATTATTATTGCTTCCCTCCAGGCGGACGGAATAAAGCTGGCAGAGAATATGGCATTGAAAAGCGTTAGGAGTGTTTTGTGTGCTTCGGGGTTTAAGTGTTTTATCATCTCGTAAAATATTCGATCCTTTCCAGGGGCACATTTATTACAACAATTTAGTGCGGCCTGAAATTCTGCCATGTTAAATGGACGGTTGTAGGGTTCATTTCTGTCTCCTTTGTGATCCAGAGGCAGTCGCTCCGCTTGTCGCTTGTGTCTCAGGAATGTATCTGAGTAATGGGATGAACTGGAAATGTACTGAAAATGTTCTCCTAGAGAATCAGCTTGGGCCTCAAGAGTGTCTCCTTGTGTGTTCACTAATGGTAGAGGATGAGTTTCACGGCCTTTTATCTTGTTTACCCTAGCCCAAGCTTTTCTTTCATCTGTATAAGAATTTATGCTGGATATGTATCTCTGCCAGCTTTCCCTTTTGGCACGGTGGCGTGTTCTTCTTCCTTCAGATTTTATTTTCTTGAAGCTGATAAGATTCTCTGTAGTCGGAGAGTCGCGGAGGTGATTCCAAGCCTTATTTTGTTTTTTTCGCGCTTCTCTACATTCATCATTCCACCAGGGAACACGTCGTTTAGAAGGCGATCCATTTGTTTCGGGGATACATATTGACGCCGCATCAACAATAAACGCTGTCAAATACGCCACTGCATCATCGATAGGAAGTGTAGAGATGTCTTCCCAGTTCATGCGCGTTAGTTCTTTATAACGCTTCCAGTCGGCTGACTCGACTTTCCAATGGGGGACCCGTGGAGAGCACTCAACTGCTTTTGTTAATTTTATGACAATGGGAAAATGGTCGCTCCCATATGGATTCTTAATCACGTTCCACTCTAGGTATGGTACGAGCGTGCTAGATGCAAGGCTTAAATCAATAGATGAATATGTTTTGTTTGCCATGCTGTAAAATGTAGGCTCTTTCTTATTTAGTAAGCATGCACCTGTAGAGAGGAGGAAGCTTTCTACTAGGCGCCCTCTAGCATCACAGCGACGATCTCCCCAAAGGGTGTGGTGTGCATTAAAATTGCGCATGACAATATAAGGCTCGGGCAGTTCACAGATAAAACTGTGAAATTCTGTTTTTGACAGGTGGTAGTTCGGGGGGATGTATAAAGAGGTAATTGTGATCATCTTATTAAAAAGTACTATACGGACAGCAACTGCCTCTAGAGGCGTTTTAAGCTGTATTTGCCGGCAAGCAACACCTTTATCTACTACTATGGCCACACCGCCCGACGAGACAAGGGCGTCGTTGCGGTCTTTTCGGTAAATGGCATACTGCCGGAGAAAGTTCGTGTGGGAAGAATTAAGATGTGTTTCTTGGACACACAGCACCCTTGGATTGTACTTATGTAGGAGTTCCTTAATGTCATCTAGATTGTGGAGTAAACCCCTAACATTCTTCCACTGTACTATCTGTGTATTCATTTTATATGTGTTTGGTGCTGTGTGTCTAAGAGAGGTAAATTAGGCTAGCTCACGAGGCCTTTCCAGGCCCCGTGATGGGGGTTTTCCCTTTCTTCCCGGCGCGCTCGAGGGAGCTGCGCCGTTCTTTGGGCGTCTGAGACGCCGGTGTTTTGTTTGTTGTATCCATCACCTCGTCTGAGGCGGTGGATAGTGCCCGCTCAGCGGGCACGTTTGCACGGGTTTCGGGCCTATCTGCACGGGCAGTGGCCCTGGGTCCCCCAGACCCGCGGGTCTGCTGGCCCTCCTTGGCAGGGGGCGGAACAGCACTGGCTGCTCCAGCCAGGGGAGCTGATGGCGTGACCGCCGTCACACTCCGTGTGACTTGGGCGGCCGCCGAATGATGTGACGTTGCCCCCCGGCGCGCCACATCGGTGTAGGACGGATTAGACTGGTTGTTCGTCGAGAAACGTTTACGTGCCTCTTGGAATGATAGGTTGAATTTGATTTTCAGTTCGATGATTTGCTTTTCTTTTTTCCACGATGGACACGAACGGGAGTACGCTGGGTGATCTCCGTCACAGTTAGCACAGTGGGTGGTGAAAGTGCAGGTATCAGACGAGTGCTTATTGGATGCACATTTTGCACAGGTGGTGCGCCCTCGGCAGCTTTGCGAACCATGCCCGAATCGCTGACACTTAAAGCATCGGCGCGGATTCGGGATGTATGGCCGTACACGGAGTTTGCAGTATCCAGTTTCTATCGAGTCTGAGAGGTTACTCGTTCCAAAGGTTATGATTACATGTTTTGTTGGGATTTGCTTGTCATCGCGCCTGATGGTGATTCTTTGGACCTTTACAACATTCTGATCTTGCCACCCCTCGAGTAGCTCGCTTTCACTAAGATCGATTAGGTCATCTTCAGAGATGACACCGCGGACAGTGTTCAATGATCTGTGTGGGCCACCTGATACAGGGATGTCTCCAAAAGCAATGAGTTTGGATAATTTGCTGTATTGGGTCTTGTCACGAACTTCAAGAAGAAGATCACCGCTTCCCATCTTAGTTACTTTGTAGCCTGGGCCTAGTGATTCTGTCAAAGATTTTGAGACAACAAAAGGAGATATTGTGCGGACTGTCTTGGTTTCGTGCTGACTGTGAATTACATGATACTTTGGGAAGATTTCTTTTGGCTGCATGAAGAAATTAAAGGTTTCATCGGTGCGCCCCCTCTTGAGGGAGCGATCAGGGAGTGAAGGGAAATTGTATTCCATGAAAAGATAGCTATATTCGGCAGGGATGGCCGCCACCCACCATGGAGCCCAACTAGGGGACGACACAGGACAAACGATTCAGTTCTGTGCACGCCAACGGTGCATCCCCACTATATAATGCTGGATATAATGCACAAGGTTAACCCTCGCTGCCCATGAAGTCGGAAGTGAAAGGAAAATAAAGAGAGGACAGGAAAGATTGAAAGTGAGAGAAAAAGACGAAGATTGTAGAAAAGGACAGGAAAGGGCAACTACCGATTTCCCCCGGGTGGGTCAGTCCGGGGGTGCCGTCTACGCGAAGCGGAGGCGAAAGAGGTTTGTTGCCTCCACCGAGGGGTCATAAATGTCCAAACCCCGGTATTGACTCAACCCCCAGGATCCCCTTTTCCCCGGACACGGCTTAGCCGCGCAGGCTGCACGCGGGAGGGTCCAACCCTCGTGTGCTCAGGTACGTGGTGGCGCAACTCACCAAACGCCTACTTGCGCAGACGCCCCTGCGGGGGAAAACGCGTATTGAGAGCAAGTGAAACATATATACACGTAAACATAACAACTAAATGGGTGTTGGGTTCATCAACAGCCCTGATCGAAGCACATGTAAAACCGTAAAAATGCAATACCAATAAGCACAAAAAATATTAAATGGACTATTGGTTATCTTTGTTTCATTAGTAGAGTGACTGGATTCAAGATCTCCCTTTCAAACATTTATACCTGTCGGTTTGAGTGTGTTAAACTAGTGGATGCGACACGACACTATGATATCTGTTTCTTGGAAACACAAAGTTTGACTATTGAATATCAAGCTTATTTCATTGAAATTGTGACTTAACAGGATGAATTACTGTGCCGCAGCTTTAGCTAGTTTTATGGCCGTGTCCGCGCGGTGCCCGTTTAGTGTAACAGTAATTAGGTTCGCTGTTTCGACGATGTATTATTTGTGACTCAGTGAACACACCAGAATGTAGATAATGTTAGAACTAGTGCAGGTAAAATGGAATTTCATTTAGTGCACATAATCACTTGCAGTGATTTTATCATTTATCTCATTTTCCATATCATCAAACTTCTCTCTCTCTCTTATTTTAAAGGTGTTTACAGGTCTTACATCTAGGACGAGCATAGGCTACTAGGCCAACCGTACACAGAGGGTTTGCTTTTACGTGCTCTAACGTGTCTTTAAATTTTAGTTTTGGTAATCTAAGAAAGTTTTTTCGAAGGCGCTGATTCCTTGCTAACATTGAACAGTACTTTAGTGTTACATTTCGTGTGCAAGTGCATGGAAATAATTTGGTATGAATTCTAGCGGGCGGTTGGACTGTTTTGATGACTTTTTTGTAGCTAAAGCTGATCTCTCTAACTCACACGCATCCCTGTAGGCCTGATTTACAGTGTTGTGCGGGTACTTTTTGCTAGTTAGGGTTGCCCTTAGATTATTTAAACGCACAACATGATCGCCATTGTCGCTAATTTTCATATTTATGTGTTTTGCCTGCCCAACAAAGATACATCGCTTACAGTGTCACCAGCGATGACTAGTGTAATCCAAATATTGCTCGTTAACCGCAGGCTTTCCGTGAAGCGTCGTTTTTAGTTTACCCTTTGCAACATAAACTGTAACGTCAAGAAAGTTAATTTGACTAGCAGAGTTATGTTCTGTAAACTTCATGTTAGCATAAAGGTGGTTGGAATTACTAATGAATTCATTTAGTGCACCTATGCCATTTTCGCATATAATGATCACATATGTAGCGGAAATAGGCGAGATGTTTATCGGGGATGATTTTAAAAGCTCTAATCTGATTCTAACTGTCCCGTAAAGATTGTTGCATATGTCGGTGCTAGAGAGGTTGCCAGGCTAGTGTCAGAAATCTTTAAGAAGTAGGTTCAATCAATTTCAATAGGCTAACTTGCATAATGAAAGATAGACTTCAGTGCGTTCTTGCTTGACCTCCTCTCGAGGTTTGGAGACCGCTTCAATTCTTTCAACAATAAGTACGTTGGCGTATGGGGCAGAGATATATAAAGATCAGAGACAGACTATACTACCGTCTTTGTCTGCCGATTTTATAACGCCTTTTCTATCCGCGAGTTTCAAATTTTCCTACTTAAGAGATACATACTTGCGTTTGGGACACATTCACTGCGCTTAAAACTTGCCTTGAATCTAGCTTTTTGCATTGATCTAGTTCTTGGCATTTTTCAGCATCAGGTGTCCATGTGCTTGTTGGCCGTAGAGCATCGCTGTTGGCGGTTCCTGCGCTATATCTCGTGTTCTTTTGCACTTCGTCTGTACCAGCCAATCATGCGAGAATGTAACCAGCAACCAACAGCAGTGAAAATAGTTCTACGACGACGGCGTGCCAACGACAGTGACAACATGACCAGCGCATCACAACAATAGTATGGCAGCGATTGGATGACAACGATGGACAAAGGTGGAATGACAACGTTATGTGGACGTGGATTGAATGACGATAATAGACCGACGATGACGGTATGATGACAACGGCTCGAAGATGGTGGCGTGATGGCAATTATTTCACAACACAGTGAGAGCGACAAAGTAAAAACGGGAGAAGGTTAACAATGAAATCATCATCATGTTTTTATTTCCACCACTGATACACAAGGTGAAAAGGGAGATCCGGAAAAAAGCCGAAATTTCTTCGGCTTGACAAAGCTCCAGACTCCCAGACAGGCATGGTAGCGGCTGGTGTATCAATACAATCACGCATAAAGTGTATTTATACGAGTATTTTAAGCACAAGTATATGTAGATACTTTCATGGTATTGTATAGAAACTAGTTACAATACGGTTGTGTAAAATAACTCTCAGTATACAATTAACATTTCTTATCTTGCATATTATTATTTGACATAAACTCAATCGCATATAACATAAGAATGCAAAAGCAACACACACACACACACACACACACACACACACACACATATATATATATATATATATATTGTGAAGACAAAGATGGGCACTGGGGCTCGCGCGCTCGGACCCCGAGCGAGAAAGAGGAAGTGTGGATGATAAATTCCGGCACTATCTTTTTGGCCGCAAGTTCACAGTCGTGACCGATAATGCTGCATTAACATGGATGTTCTCAAAGCAGCAGCTGAAGCATAAGTTTGCCCGATGGATTATCACGCTGCAAGAGTACGATTTTGACGTGCGCCACCGTGCTGGGGGGCTAAAAAGATCGCCGATGCCCTCACGGAATCCCCTTGACCGCGTGTCCGAAAACGAGGATAGTCGCATTTTCTTCTCGCAACAATGTTTCTGCAAAGCCCAACAGGAGGATAAAGACTTAGCTTCAATCATTGCCTCAATCGCTGCTACGGGAAAGAATTCCACATATGTATTACGCGATGACACGCTGTATCGGCGGCAGTGGCACAAGGACCACTCAGAAGAACGGCACCTCCTAGTGATTCCCAATTGTTTTAGATCACAAATATTACGAGCCATTTATGACACTCCGGAAGGAGGGCACATCGGCCAGCGAGCCACGCTCCGGAAAATACAAGAACGCTTCTGGTGGCCGAAGATGGAAAGCAATGTCCGCTCCTACGTCGCCAGTTGTGAAGTGTGTCAGAAAGAGGAAGCAGAAGTAAACCAGGCGTTCTGGCGGAAGGCCGATTGTCTGTCTGCTTCTCCTCATTACAATATATATATATATATATATATATATATATATATATATATATATATATACACATATATAATGACGTCTCTGTTGGCACGACATTTATTCGGCCCGAGTTCTTGGGAGCAAACAAGCAAAGGCACACACCCGATGATGATGATCCCACATAACTGAAAGTGAGGATCGAGCAACGTAGAATGATTGTAATTCTTCGCGTATCATAGCTCGTATCATGACACGCAGATGTGGGTCCGCCGCAGAAGAATAGGCGCCAACGCCCGGCTGAAGGCGAACAGACTCAAGTTCGTCCAGGCGCTGACACGTTGTGACGCTGTCAGTGATTGTAGCGGGGTTCTTGATGGCAAGGGCGTTGAAGGCGACTGACAGAACGTGGCGCACTTTGTCGGACTCTGACATAGATGAAGTCACAGGGCGGCAAAGTGCATGAACATCTACCATATACGATGTATAGGACCCGCCTGGCTGCTGTTGGCGAGTATCGAGGGTTTTCTTTGCGATGGGAGAACGAACAGCCGGTGTACCAAATACTTGGCGGAGCTGCTGCTTGAAGGCAGCCCAGTCAGTAAAGTCTATGTCGTGGTTGAAGAACCATGTCTTTGCCACACCCGTCAGGTACAAGGAGACGTGGCGGAGCTTGTGGGGGTCGTAGTCATTGTAGCGGAACTTACTCGCTCGTAATCATTCAGCCAGTCCTCCACATCTTCCCGCGAAGACCAGCGATGAGATGTGGGTCATGCTGGTGGCTGCTTAATATGTAAGGGGCGGCTGGTGGTGCCAGAACGGTAGCGGTAGTAGTGGAGGGTGGTGCGTCCTGAGACATGCTAGCGGACAGTGGGCGGAAGCAGCGGCCTGAACGTAGCTCCAGGGGGGTAGAAGCAGCGGCCTGAACGTAGCTCCAGGGGGGTAGACTGAGCGGGCAGAGGACTGAGGATCGAAGGAGCTACCTCCACCACTTTGTTGGCACGAGGCTTGTTCGGCCCGAGTACTCGGGAGCGAACCAGCAAAGGCACACACCCGATGGTCATGATCCCACATAACTGAAGATGAGGATCGAGCAACGTAGAATGATGATGATAATATACAGATGAAGAAGACGTGCGTAATAAACGCCCACAATATATATATATATATATATATATATATACATAACAAATTTCACAGAAGTATACAATAAACACAAGTTACCACCAGGAAACGTTCTTTTTTTAGAAAGTATTTTACATACTTGCAAATACATATGTGCATCTATGTTAAAAAATACCAGAAAATCTGCATATAAGGCTGCTGCTTTCGCGACAGACACCTCGGCAACGTAGCCCAGGGCGTAATCACATGCTCGAAGTTTTGAAGCGTGAAGACGCCCTTGGCAGCATCCAGTTCACAACACAAGCCCTGCCGCGCGGCCCGGGCACAATCGCTGTATCGGAAACCTGGATTCTGGGGTTCATAGTTGAAAGTCTAAACGTATAAACACAATGAGAGTACATCATAAGTTCTGCGGAACTGTTAGAGCATTTAACAATACACATCTATAAGAACAAATCCAATATTTAAGATTTGTTTAGAGATAACACACAAACATTTTGTTGGTTGAAATAGTTAAGCAGGGAAGGTAGTGTATGTTTAAGGCGTTGACAGCCATAATTAGTACGCGAGAAAGAGATCTGCCAGGGTGCCTGGTGGCGATATAAATATGTACAGTCGAGTGCAAAATATTAGAGACCACGGGAGCGGCGACCAAACTGCATGGCTGCGCCTTCTGACGGCTGCGCGCCGAAGTTCGAGAACGCGTATGCGCACGCGCGTCCTTTCTTATCTGCCAGCCTGCTTGTTCGCTCGCTTCAACCGCGCGCGCACCGGAACGCGTGAGAGAACGCAAAGTGTCACTTCTGCAGTCGCCGTCGAATCGGCCGAGTGATGATATCGTTATATTGTGACGAAAACACTCCATTTTCACTGGCAGCGCTCGGAGCGCGCCACTCTCTGCGCCTTGCTTGTTGACACACCGCGGCGCGAAAAACATGCTTCGCGTCACTTTTTCTAACATTGAGTTTTGTGATAAGGTTAGAAAGCAGCGATGTCTTTTGCGCTCCACTTCCTAAAACTTAAACATGATGCAATTGTTTGTGGTACTCGGTCCAAATATCATCTGCCCAGACACATGCGTGAAATTACCGAATAGCGAGCAGCTGGAGAGAAGAGCCATGGAGAAGAACAGGGAATCATCGCAGATTTGTTCTCGGAACCAGAAAACCGGCGATTACGATAATTCCTAATGCGAAATTTGAGCGCACCTCTATACGTGTTTTCATTTTGCGATATATTGGATGTCCCGGACAATCTGCCTCATGCGGCGCATTGCAAACAATCGAAGTGTGGCGCGACTGCCTCGAATAATTTGGAGATCGTGAGGGCCAGCGCGTGGGTGACGCGTGGGTGCGATTCAGACCTACTGTCACCAAGTGACCTCCCAGACGACGTGCGCTACTCTGCCCATACCTACTTCACCGTAGCCTCATGCGCTTTCCTCCTCGCGTTTTTCATTACCCCGCAGTGTACCGCGTTCGCTCTTTCATAGTTCGCTCGGTTACGCCGCCGGAAAACGCCGACGCCAACGCTGGTAGCAGCAACGGGCGCCTAAGAGCTGTGCTCTGAAAAAAGTGGATGATGGAGATGCAAGGCGGTTTAGCGCTTTCAATAAATGGTCAAATATCCATCGGCGGCAATGACTTGCGTCACACGGAGCGGCTTAATTTACCGCATTGAATCGTTGAGACCTGTTCCATTGAACCATTAAGAGGGGTTTACAAGCATCATTGTTTTTCGCTTGCCTTGTTCTGTAACATAGCGTACCAAATTCCATGTGAACACAATTCAATTCGAAGTGCCATGTAAAAACAAAACAAATTTAAAAAACGCCTTAGACTCAATACATTGCGACATTCCGTGTTGCGGTACAAAGCATGTCTGGCGTTTCACAGCCCCGTAGCTGAGCGGGATGGTGATCTTTATTCTTCTCAATAAACTACGCATTGCATTGAAGTCAAGCCGACAGATCGGACACTCGGTACTTGCCCGCGTGCCTTCGACGCAGCCGCAATAGCATTCGGTTTGCAATTTTATGTTTGGCTTCGTAGTTTTTTGTGTGCAGTAATGAAAAGCGATAGCTCGGAATAGATGTGACCACGCCAGAGCTTATCACCTGCACAGGCTACCTATAGCTATTGGACAATCTCGTTTGTCGAAAGAGTATAAGAATGAGTGCTTAAAGACGCCGTTTTGTCTTCTTCAAGAATGTCGCCACGGATTCCACTCGATGAGAGGAGGCGCATAGTTGATTTAAGCATCCAAGGCTTTTCACAACGGGTCATCTTCCGGCTCCTTGAAAGGTCAAGAAATGCGGTGAGCCGTGTCATCCAAGCCTATCGCAAAGAAAGGCGAATCGTAGATAGACAGCGCAGCGGAAGGCCTAGGTGTACGGAAGATGAGGTCGACAGATTAATTATTGCAACTGTAGTAGCTGATCCATTTATATCAGCAAAAGGCATAAGAGACGCCCTGCAGCTGAACATCTCTGTTTGGACCATCCGCAGAAGATTGGTCGAAGCAGGGCTTATGAACTGCGTCGCCGCCCAGAAGCCCCACCTCACGGATAGGCAAAGGACCCTGCGACTGCAGTTTGCGCGGGCTGTGCAAACATGGACGCCAGCTGAATGGGAACAAGTCGTGTTCAGCGATGAATCTACGTTCTCAAGCCGCTGGGACCAAAAACGGCGAGTTTGGCGCCCAATGAACTGCAGGTAAGAAAATTTGCAGTTTGTTTACATTTTATACAGTGCCATTACTATTGCAGTTTTTGCTATAGAACTCGTACTTAGAACTCGTACTTAGTTGCACGTTGAAGAACCCCAGGCGGTAAAACTTTATCCTGAGTCGCCCACTACCGCGTGACTGATAACAACATTGTCGTTTTAGTACGTAAAACCCCAGAACTTAATTATTTTAATTGGTTCATAGAATGACGATTACCTGCACCTCCTTTACTTTTGTGCGACGTTTCTTCGTGAGCGCCTCTCGTCAAAACTTCAGCACTGAAGCCTCTGTGTGCATGTTGTTTTGGTATATAGTGCCCCATTATTATTCAGGATTAGCAGTTGTTTTCGAGAGGTTTCTCACAGAATGAATCGAAGGCACGTTACCTAGATTTTGAACTTTTCACACCGTCCGTGGTGACCTCGCCTCACTCAAACATTGTTATAGCTGCAAGTTAAACAGCATCGCCTAGGCAAAAATTGACCACCATGCTATGTTCCTTTAATAAAGCTGTCTTTGTTCTTTTTGTCATTTTCTTCCCTCATCAGGTGTTCAGCGTTGTTGACGCAGAGGATCTTTGCCAGCGGACGATGCGCCGTGAGTATGTGGGCCGCCATGAGCAGAGAAGGACTCGGTCCACTGATCCTCATCGACGGCAAGTTCACGGCTTCGGCCTACTGTTCACTTATTGAGCGGGAACTGCTTCCATATCTTCTGGATGGCCCCTTCAAGGATGGATTCTGCCTGTTTCAGCATGACAGGAGCCCTATCCATACTGCTCGCAGTGTGAAATCCTTGCTTGATGACTATGCAGTTCGCACGCTGGAGTGGCCACCTGTCGGAGCGGACCTTAATCCCATAGAAAATAGCTGGGGTCTCGTCAAACGCCGACTTGCGTCGCAGAACCTCGGAAGTGTGACAAAAGACACCCTGTGGACTGCAGTGCGTGAGGAGTGGGATGCGCTTCGTGCACGCCCAGAGCTCGTGGCCGCTCTGTACAAATCGATGCCACTCCGTGTGGCGCAAGTGATTGCCGCAGATGGGAATCTGACCAAGTATTGAAAGCGGTCACCCACCATGCATCTCCGTCACAGTTTTTTTTTCTCGGAAACAGAAAATAAAACCTACGATTATTCCCCGTTCTTCTCCGTGGCTCTTCTCTCTAGCTGCTCGATATTCGGTGATTTCACGCATGTGTCTGGGCACATGATATTTGGACCGAGTACCACCAACAATTGCATCATGCTTAAGTTTTAGGAAGGGGAGCGCAAAAGACATCGCTGCTTTCTAACCTTATCACAAAACTCAATGTTAGAAAAAGTGACGCGAAGCATG
This sequence comes from Dermacentor silvarum, assembly GCF_013339745.2. NCBI lineage: Eukaryota > Metazoa > Arthropoda > Arachnida > Ixodida > Ixodidae > Dermacentor > Dermacentor silvarum. The sequence continues at coordinate 39,303,993 of NC_051156.1, forward strand.
TTTTTCCCGCCTCGGAGCGTCAACAAGCAAGGCGCAGAGAGTGGCGCGCTCCGAGCGCTGCCAGTGCAAATGAAGTGTTTTCGTCATGATATGACGATATCATCATTCGGTCGAATCGATGGCGACTGCAGAAGTGACATCTTGCGTTCTCTCACGCGTTCCGGTGCGCGCGCGGTAGAAGCGAGCGAACGAGCAGGCTGGCAGATAAAAAAGGACGCGCATGCGCAGTACGCGCTCTCGAACTTCGGCGCGCAGCCGTTAGAAGGTGCAGCCATGCAGTTTGGTCGCCGCTCCCGTGGTCTCTAATATTTTGCACTCGACTGTACTTCTACTTTCTTTTAAAGTTTCCAGGGTTAGGAATGAATCGAGTTTTCCCAAGATAGCATTTCTATAGCTTAGCAATGTTTTGAATTTATATATGTCACGAGCTCTGATTAGTCTGCTTTGTCGGAAAAGCTCTTGCGTGTGTTAAAAAAAGAGACGTTTGCTATCGCCCGAATCGCTTTCTTTGAAGAATTTCCAGCATTTGAATATTTTGCGTGGTAGTGGTACCCCATATAGGTGAACAGTAACTGAGGTGTGAATGGAAAAGAGCATGATAAATGAGACGCTTAACTTTAAAAGGTAATTCACTTCGATTCCGATTTAACACACCAACAACTTTTCGTACCTTTGAGCAAACAGGACTAACGTGTTCATTCCAAGATATCTGCGTTGTGAATATTAGGCCTAGGGTTTTATGGATGACGTAATGTTAATTTTATACGGACCCAAGACAATATTATCTGGCAATGTAGTAGAACTTCCTGGAGCATGAAAAAGAACGCATTTTGTTTTGGTTTCATTGAGGATGAGGCCGTTTGCCTTAGACCGTGCTCGAAGTCCATAACAAATGGAGCTTGCTATAGGTGTTATTTCTTTTAAATCTTTAGCTGTGAAGAAAATAGAGCAGTCAACTGCATACGCGACAAGTTTACACATATCACTTACTTGTACAATATCATTAATGTAATACAGGAAAAGTATCGGGCCAAGGATGCTACCTTCGGGCACAACCGCTGTGAAAGTTTTTATCTGCGATTTCATCTCATTATTTCAACAAACTGATGTCGGCTTTCTAAATAAGATCGGATAAGTTCAAGTATTAGTCCTCGGAAGCCGCATTTTGCAGCTTTATCACCAGCAATTTCCGGTTCACTCCATCAAATGCTTTGCTGAAGTCTAAGTATAACCCTAAAGTCAGAAGTTTTTTCAATGTTCTCTAGAATAAGGTCCTTCTGTATACTTAAGGCGGTTTCCGTAGACTGCTCTTTCTTAAACCCGTGTTGACAGTCGGTTAGCAAGCTATGTTTTTGCGAAAAATTTTCAATATGAAAGTTAACTATTTTTTCGAGTCCCTTCAATAGCACAGGAAGTATAGAAACCGGTCGATAATTGCCAATATTATTTTTGTCACCTGCTTTATGAATAACTATTACTCTTGCTACCTGCATATTGCCCGGGAAAACTCCAGTTGACAGGGAAATAATAAAAATGCGCATTACTGCAGGTGAAAATAAGTCTATGACGTACTTAATTGGCCTAATTTCTAAATCATCTACGTCTTGGCTGTGGCTATTTTTCAAGGATGAAAATGTAATCACCTCAGGGATGCTAGTAGGCTTTAGGAATAAAGATTCTCTTAGTGAAGCTGCATGCATGTATCTTGAATGTCGTGATCTACGCCTCCTACTTTGACAAGGAAATTGTTAAAATGGTTCGCAAGTTCCGTACCACCTACAAAACTGCCATCAATGTTCAACGTATCTATCTGCTCGTGTATCGACTGGCTTCCGATTTAGTATTTCGTTTATTTTTTTCCATACTTTGTCACTTCTGCGCATACATTCATTGTTAAATATATGGCTGTAGTAGTCATTTTTCGTCTTTTCGTTTTCTTTGTTCAATTTATTCCTAAACTGTTTATATTCTTTCCATTTTGACAAGTCCTTCGACTTGATAAAAGACTGATAAAGCTTATTTTTTTGGTTAATTTGCCTAACGAAATCTTTCGAAATCCACGGCTTGCTCAACTTTCTTCGACTCCGATAGTTTTCAAGCGGAAATGATTTGAAGGACATCGTTTTGAGTTTGCTCATAAACTTATCATACGACTCACTGGCATCTTCAACGGCAAAAATATCGCTCCAGTCTGTTTCGCGCACGGCTTCTCTGAATTTATCTAGCATTTGAGCCGATAACTTGCGTACGTTGTCTTTCGTTTAAAGTGCGCACGCACTTTTAACGGCGCCTTTATGTTCTAGAAAAAGATATATAGGCATATGATCGCTGATATCATAGCTTATGACTCCCAATGTCGTGCTATCGATAGTCGAGTTTATTATGAAAGTGTCTAGTAATGATGATGTACCGAAGATTATACGCGTCGGTGATCTAATGATGCTGCAGAAGTCATTGCACTCTAGGATAGATACAAACTGCACAGTAGGTACTGAATTAGTCATCATGTCAATGTTGAAGTCCCCGCCCAGTGTAAGCAGATAGTCGTTTTCATTTACGTATGACAGAAGGTTATCTAACAACTAAAAAAAAGCAGAGTGGGTCGCATTAGGGGGTCGATACAAAACCGGAAGTACTGTCTTTTCTTTTTTATGCATAAAACTTCACAATTTTCTGTGCTGTGCTATATTCCTAAGAATATCATACCCTGTTAGAGAAGTTAGAATTGCAACGCCGCCACCTCTGCTTCTTTTGCGGTTCACGAAGAAATGTTAGTATCCTTGAAGTACATAATGTTCTGAGTCATCATTGGACCAAGTTTCGGTAAACATCAATACTTCAAATTTTAGGTTAAATGATTCGATTAGAACAGTGACTTCATCCTTTTTGTTCAACAGTGACCTTGCGTTTAGGTGCATGAATGTTAGCAGCTTTGCTTCGCTGCTAATTTTGTATCTCGTAATGATTTCATCCGGAATCACACAGCCTGAAGGCGCCATTTCTACTTCAGGTACGAATTTGTCAAAGTTTCTGTTTGTTAAACGCTTGTGATTTTGCTCAGGTCGCTTTCACGCCTCATGCGAACGACAGGTGAAGTCTCTGTGCGACGTGCATGAATAATGTCATTCTTAGTCCAGACAAATTTCCAGCTGTGTTCACGTTTGCGTGCTATTGCCATCCCTAACATTTTCTTCACTTCGAGACAAAGGTGTTCATTTACATACACAGGAGATTCAGTGGGCAAGCCGAGGGATGCATTTGTTAGCCTTTTCTTGCGTGACTTCTGAAGCGCTACGTCTCGTTTGTCACGGCGTTGAAAGTGAATAATTATATTTGTCTGATTTTCCTTTTTTGTTTGAACTCTGTGACAAACTTCATTGTCCTCGCGTGCTATAGGCTCGCCAACCACCTCACCAATTTTCTTTAGCACTTCAACCAGATTTTCGTTTCGTTTCTCAACTGTTCCTTTTATTTCAAGATTTTGATTACGCGAGTGCTGGTCGGACTGCAATAGGCCCGATTGGCAATCTGCCAAGTTCTTCACCAGCGTAGAAACTTTGCGTTGTAGTAGTTCGTGTTCTTTTTTCAGCTCATTTTCAATTAACGTTGCCACCAATTTTTTATTTGTATCATCAAGGCTCTTGCTGAAGAAATCCATGCTTTTCTTCATTTCATGAATTTCAGTGCGCAAGTTTCTCTCTTTGGATCGAATGCTTCGCTCTAGCGCTTCTTTCATTTGTTTCCACGCATTTCTCATTTCATCTTTGAAATCATGTAGTATTCTTCAAACTTCCTAGTTCGTATTACACACTAGTAACACAAAGACCAGGTACACTCAAGATCGGGCAGCAGTGGCAGCTATCTAAAACTACAATTTGTATTCTGAAGTGCGATGAGTGCACCACTAACCTGTAAAACACCGAAGAAATAGTTCAGCTTGTGCCTAGGAAGCCGCCACTGCTGGCGTATGTGATCCCCGGTAAGGTCGCAGGCTTTATATGTCCAGATGGCCACGTGGTCTAGGAATCACGTGGTCCCGGAACCAGTTGCCTCCAGGTGTTTTCGTAGATTGTGCTTGCCTCATTTCGGGCTATCGATGACAAGGGCACGTGTATGATGATCTGCAGTATATCTAGCTACCCGGTGAAACTGTACAACACAGAAGAAATGGTTTAGCTTGTGCCTAGGAAGCCGCCACTGCTGCCGTATCATGTACACATGTCATTCATTCACATGTACACATGTCGATGAAGTAATGATCCCAACGGCAAGAAAGCGATGAACCCACGTCGAAGGCACGGCTACGACGGCTTGTTGGTGTTATAAATGACGTCCGCACTTACGTGCTTCACTTGCCGCCGCAGGCTGCCATAATTCGCACTTTGAATGGAACCAGACAATTGAGTCACCCTGATTCACACTATGTTTGGTGTTCCTGCAACACTGTAGCAAGCAGCGAACTGCGGTGACGATGGTACGACGAAAACGGCGTGACAACGACGCTACCTTCAGAATGATACATGCTGTCGGCCCTACGACTACGGTAACTGTGGTAACGGTGACTGCAGCAGTTGTTCACTTGCGACACGTCGCAAGTGCGCAACGCGGCGCCAGGGCAGTAAAAGGAACAGGCAAAAAAAAGCTTGCGTTGAAAATTGAATAACGTGCCCGATGGTAGAGACGAAAGCTTGGGCGCCAGCGCAGCGGTCTGATGCAATAGACATTAGTCCGCAATAACACAAATATTTTCATAGTTTCAAGGCCAACTAACTCTGAGTTATTCTCTTCGTGTGTTACATTGCGCAACGCACTGTGACGCACGCAAAGGGGCAGCAGACGCGAAGCAGCAGAGTCTGTTTAGTTTATAACGTAGATTATGTGGTTTAGATGAGGGCCATCGGTATCGCCTTGCACCGACACAGCAATAGCACAGAAACATACTCAGGTTTCGTCACTCTTTATGCATTGAAGCACGGCTTTGATGCATGTGAATTTTCAAAAGGTGCGTTAGATCTGACACAATCTTCTTACCCATAATTTTGTTTCCCGCAGGACACTATTCCTTGCATTCAAGAAGCCGCATGGAGCCAGTGGGTATGTTCTTCGTCATAACAATAATGCGTATGTCGCGCCACACTTCGCTTCGTTTACAATGTGCCGCACGAGACATACGGTAGTGTCCGCGCCAGCCAATATATCGCGAAATGAAAACACGTGTGGAGCTGCACTCAAATTCCGAATTAGGGAGTATCGTAATCGTCGGTGAATTATTTTAAATGTTGTTATATTTACATCTTGATTCAGAAGTTTCCCACACCATAAATGTACCAGGAGCCTTTTTTGCCGCCGCCTTAAACGAACGGTCCGTTGCTTACTACCATTTCCATTCTTCCGGTGTTGCCTATCTTTGTACCGAACAACTTCTGGCCATGTACAATCCGGCTAAATACAAAGCTATTCTTCATTATAAAGCGTGATTTTTGCATAATCACTGTACGCACCATAACATAGGATCCAGGCGTCCCTTGCAATATTATTACGATAGAAATTATACTGGCATTCCGTGCACTTGTTCGATGTTACCCTCGTGACCTTACTGTCACCTATAAAATTCAAGTGCGAGGAGAAAGAGAGGACCGCGGCAACTATCAGGCCATTATAATCGTGGCCTTGTGATTTACAGCAGGCGTTAGAGTATGAATGACGCGGTGGCCGTAAAGTGTGTCAGTGTGATGATGTGGATAGCGGTGTCTACCGTGACGGGACAAACTGCCTGAAATACCAGCTTGAAGTTATGATTGTGTTGTGGCCATAGAGTTTCACACTATAAAACCTAGAGGGAAATGTGGCGCTGCTGCGCCGTGATATGCAAGGGCATGCCGGTATATTGTGGATTCGGATTGGCATCGTTCTTGGAGAGCCCGAATGCCTTAAAGAAGCGCATCGCTAGCACAGTTCCGTCTGTCACAATGATTCATTTCCTGCTAAAACAGGACGTAAAAAACTGCTTTAGCTTTATTATTACACAAAAACATGTTTTGTTTAATTCTGAAGACATACTATTAGATGAACAATTCTATGAAACGTAAAAAGTATCAGCTGGCTGCTAAAGTTGGAGGGCAGACGACAAGATTCAGGCTCGCTTTGGAACAACTTGTCGTCTGCTCTTGCTTTTCTTCGCTTGATGCTGCATTGTAGGTGAGTAAATTTTATTCAGTGATGTAATATGGGTGAATGAATACCTTTTAAGGTAGATTTTATTTTAAGAACGCGTTATTTGTGTAGCCATATCCACGTTTTAGACGAAGCCTCGTACAACACCAGCCAACACAAGCCTCGCAGACACATATCCCCTCATTCCCATGAGGGCACGGCAGCCCTTTAAGAAACTCGCATAGACGGTGGCGCCAGTTTACCCTCTAGGTGTTATATTGAGAAACTCAATGGTTGTGGCAACATCAAGAGCGAAATTGCTGATGATGATAATAGAAGAAGAAGACCACGTGCCACGGACGAGGAAGCGGTGGATGTAGCGCGAAGAGAATGAGAGTGAGCGGAAGTCTGGAACGAGCCATGTGTGGAGGCAACAACAAGTCTGGAACGCAGCTCGCAGAATGGCCGTTCAATGCTCGGATACAGGCGACCGGTGTCCTGCTACCTGCAGACCTGGGGAAGATCCCGCTCGTGGTTGGGCTCTCCTGTGCACCAGCGCCCTGCTGTTATAGCAGCCTGGTGCAGTGCTTCGTGCTGGAGTTCGGGACGCCTCAGATACCTGCCTGCCGACCAAGCCCGACGACTGGCGACCGGGTGTCCTGCTACCGTCCAGCCCTGGTCTTATATCCTTCTCGTGGCTGGGCTCTCTTGCGCACCAGTAGCCTGCTGCTATAGCGGCCTGGCACAGTGCTTCCTGTTAGGTACCGGGACGCCTGAGCTACCTGTCGGCCGACCGAGCCCGACGTTCTAGCTGCCGAGGCGTTATAGGCCAGGCCTTACTGGCCAGTCACAGCAATGACCTGGTGCCGTACAGGCCTGCTGTTTCCCCTGCTACCACGTCGCGACCAGCTGCGGCGTGGTGGTGATGGCGTAAGAAGCGGTCGTCGCAAGCAAAACAGCAGCTGGCCTCAAGTGTCAACCTACGCAGCGACGCACTACGCAACGACAACCGTCACGGGTACCGGAACGACGACGCACACCGGCGAGTCGTGATGCATGAGTGCTAGGCACATGATTATATAGACGCACAAATGTCTTCAGAACTTTAGTTCGCTTTCATGTAAGTACTTCTGTATCGTGTTAACGTGTCTGTGTATAGTCTGTGTTGCAAGTAAAAGTCCCCCGTCTGCCGTGTCTTCTTACAAAGATCCTGAGCCCAAAGGAAACAGCAAGCGTTTCCATCACATTCAGCTTCACGCTCGCCGTTCACCTGACTGGTATCGGCGCTGAGCCGTGTTTTCTGTAGGACAGCAAAGAAAGATTTAAAACTTTATAATAAATGTTACTTCTGGCTAATTAGGTATGGCTGGGGAGAGAAAAGTACGAATAACATCTTCTGGCTCTGCGCAACCACTATGCCCCTTCTCACGAACGCACTGTTGTACCCAAGTCCGGGCTAGAGGACACGACCACGTGGCTGACCTTACCAGGGTGAGCATGCGCCAACTGCGTGCCATAAGTTTCAGGTCATTTGCAAGGATGCGAAAGCGGAGGCGGACCATGCATGCTTCTTTCGGGCTGTCTTCCCGCGCGCATAATGATTCCAGGAGAAAGTAGTGTTGAAAGTCAACTAAGAACTTTGGAGACACCGCGCAGTGTAAATTGTGAAGCGGGTGGCTGAGCATAAAGTTTGCATTGCTACGAGAATGCGCCCAAATAGTTTGCAGCGCTCCTGATCATCACGCCAGCGTTGTAAAAGCGTGTGCTCACGGTCATGAAGTGAGTGTCGATGTTGTCTGTCTTTGTGCGCAAGAAACCATGCCTGTTCAGTTATACACGAATGTTCACGGGAATTCACAGGGCCTAAAGAATGACGAAACTCACTCCACGTAATTGGTTATTACTTTGCTATAGCTCTCCATGCTAAGCTTTTCTGGAAAAACTGCGACTTCTTAACACTTTTTCATCATGCTTGATAATCGCCCCACTGCTGCTCAAAAAGTTCTTTTTAATGCGTTGGCATTAGAATGCTCACGCGAACAAAAACCCATCTGTGTATTGTGTCCAGCAAAATAAGAGAGAGGAGTGGAGAGGATACCGACGCTGGTGAAAGGGCAGGAGACACTTGATAGAAGCAGGGCGCGCCGCGCAATGACATGCGGCCATGCACAGTTGGCCCTCGGCCGTCGGCAGAAGTACTTTACTCCCGGGCAAGTCCGAACACGTGTTGCACTTTCCAATAACTATGTTAGTGGCTGCGTTTGTGTTCTGTGTGCTGTACAGCTAAAAGTAATGATGGACGCCGCGTCCTCTGCGCAGGGAAAGCTGTCGCATAACTGTAACATGAATCCCATTGATCGCCCTCATGTTTTTCCTGAATCAGGGGCCCAGTGATGCTATGTCCACGGAACAAAAACGAGTGGTTGAGAGAATGCTGGTGAGTTTAGTTTATGATTATTGCGTACCACCGTATACTTTTCAGCCAAATTTCAACAATGCTTTCGTTGTCTCGAAAAACTGTCAGGACTTCTCAAAGGACAATTACCGGTAAACGCATGCGCAAGCAAATATTTGCACTAGACAAAAAAATGAATGGCAACACTAGACGACTCGGTGAAGGTAGAAACACAGAACCAAGAATGCTATATAAACATCGAGGAAGTAAATATAAATAACTATAAGTCTTTGGATGACCTATAGATTCTGCTTCACAAAAAGTTGTTTCTTTTGCAAATTTTGTAACACTGTAAGCAAGAGCCAAGCGGCGTCCTTGAAATTCTATTCGACGAATAAGAGGTGGAGCTGAGGAGGTCATGAGATGCGTAGCGCAGTCGGAACGTGCTCTGTACTATATATACATACAGGATGTCTCACGTAACTTGAAGCAAACCCCCAAAAATGCCAGGGCCACGTAGCAGGAGAACGGAGGTAATGTTTGCCGTCACTTGGAGATACTCATATTATTTTGGGCATTCCGCCTAATTTCATAATTATTCTTAATTATTAAACGTATTCAATGTAATGATTAGATGAAACATGTCCATTATAAAATTGTAGAGCAACATGAAAAACTCCCGGTACTGCTTTCTGGTGCTCAGTACGTGCTACATAAAAGTGTTTTTCCAAGCCTGAGAGGAGCCCGCGAGTACAGGCAAAATTACCGCGCGACTGGCCGCTCGAGATACTCAAGAAGCAAGCGGCTTCGATTGCCGACCTCGTACGCGAGGAGATCAAGCAGTCGCTAGGAGGCCCTGAACCACCGCAGCCTCAGCCAGAAACGCGGAGCTATGCAGCCGCGCCGCCGCCGCTACGGCCACGCCACCAGCCATCGCAATGCCCCAAGGAAGACAGACAGTTGGCGCGTCCGCGACCGCCACCCGCCATGCTATCACTGCGGAGAAGGGACCACGTCTACCGCCAATGTCCATACCCCGAGAGAGGCCTACAAGCGTTCGCCGTCAACGCACCGCGTCCGATGCAAATTACCACTTGATGTCGCCGACTACATCGCAGCCACTGAATAGAGACCTCGGCGGCCTTCCCATTCGCTGTCGCTAGGACGCTACCTGTCGCCGCAGCACCTACCATAATGTGGCCCAGCCCGAAGCCTGTCCGTAAGCCCATATCCGCAAATGTAAAGGCAGCAACCGATGTAGGTGCGGTTGCTGTTCTTCGAAATACCGAAGATCCTCTGGCACTGCGGACGCCATTGCAAGAACCACCTGGACGATGCATAAATGCTCACGGGACGTAATACTAGGCATAGACTCTCTCACGGAACATGGAGCAGTCATCGACTTGAGATCAAAGTCCATAGCGCTTCCACAGACCAAGCGGCAGGGCCATATAGGGCTCTCCGTTACCGTGCTTTAAGTGTGATCGAAGAGCAAGTCAGCATTTAAGATTTCTCTCGGCAGCGAAACATCGGCAAACAAAGGTGTCGTGGAGGGCGACGGCATCAACTGCTGAACCTTGAAAATTGAGTAGCAATAGGCATCGCTCTGCAAAACGGAGGCAAAGTGAACGGGACGCTGACAAACTCTAGCCGGGAACACAAACAGATCAACAAGGGTACCGTGATCGCATGTATCGAGGAAATTGTGGAAACATGCAATGCCTGTGTGCTCTCAGATTCCGCTGCATTCATCTCGACGGCCTTAGTTACCGAACCAGCCTTCGACATTTATTTTTATTTTATTTATGTACATACTGCAGAACAGTCAGGCAGGCCAATCTCAGTTAATGTTGCGAAGTAATGAAAGAAAATCTAAACGTGAATGTGGCCTTCTCAGCTAAAGTTTATCGATGCCGTGGGCACGCATCAAATCTGACGGGGAGTCAGTAGGTAGAAGTTTTTAATGTATAAATCGAACTGCTTTTATTTGTATGCTTTCCGGCTTCTTAATATTAAATTTGGCATAAGGGTCCCAAATTATGCAAGCGTATTTCAGCTTCGGCATAATTAGAGTATTATAGCTTAATTCCTTAACGTTAGCGGGGGCGTTACGAAGCTTATGTCTGGGATAACGCACCTTACGGAACGCGAGTGAACAGATATTGTCTGTGTGAGTGTTCGAAGTGAGCTTATTAGAAATTGTTACACCTAAGTATTTTACGCATATTGCTTGTTGTAATAGTGATGAGTCGAGTTTGTACGCATACTCTAGTGGGTTTGTCTTGTTCGTTACTCGAAGAAAAACACTTTTCTCCGTATTCAAAGTCATGTCCCACTGTTTGCACCATTGTCCACTATTGGTAAGGCTGCCTTGTAAGTCACTTTGGTCGTTAGCATTAATACTTTCAATGAATAAAACAATCATCTGTGTACAATCGAATTTGTACACCCAGGCAATATTCCGCAATAATGTCGTTTATACATACCAAAAAAATAGTGGCTCCACAACGCTCTCTTCTGGTACACCTGATGACATTGGAAGACAACCCGACTGGTTCAGATGAATCGCAACTTGTTGATTGCGGTTAGTTAAATATTCTTGCATCCTGGAAATTAAAATGTCGTAAGCGACCATCACGCGTTGTGTTGGTTAGCAAATTTGCAGGACCCTTCAGGACGCCTGGCATGGTGGAGCCTCAGCCTGCAATAATATGGCATCACCGTAAAACACTCTCATGCCGTCTTCATGTCTCGCGCTCCCAAAGGCCCGCCGCGCCAAGATTATCAAGACGAGGAGGCCTTTTTGGGAACAATAAGTGCAGACGACTTTGCCGAGCACCAGCGGGCGGAAGAAGCCTTGCTGATAACTTGGAAGTCAGGACTGACTTTGTGTCGAGGCCATTTAGGCGCAGATTGCCTTCCTTTTCCTTGGGAAACGACGTCTTGGTGAAGAACGTTTCTCAATTCCGCGCTAACTACCTTCTCGTAGTACCATCATCACTGCGGTCAGAGGTTCTGCATGCCTTGCATGACGATCCCACCGCTGGGCATCTCGTGTTTTCCCGCACGCTCTCGAGCATACAGGAGAAGTATTACTGGCCACACTCCACCGCCAACGTTGCTCACTATGTCAAGACCTGCTGAGACTGCCAGCGACACCAGACACCACCAACACGGTCTGCAGAATTACTACAGCCGATTCAACCTCCTTTACAGCCATTCCAGCAGATTACAATTAGGGAGATTACAATTACAAAGGAGATTACAATTAGGGCCCTTTCCGACGTGAATATTCGGAAACAAATGGATCGTCGTGGCCACCGACTACCTGACCCGCTATGCGGAAACGAAAGCCCTGCCAAGCGGTAGTGCGGTCGAGATGTCAAAATTCTTTGTCGAGACTATCCTGCTGCAACATCATGCCCCAGAAGTGCTTATCACCAACCGAGCAACGTCTTATACAGCTAAGCTTCTGCAAGCGATCCTGCAGTGTAGCCAGTCAAGCCATATTGTTGCGGGTGAGATGGGTTTATTTACAAGATGATCGAGGGGGCGTAGGGACGAGATTGCAGGCAGTGAGGCATAGCTCTACACCACGTGCACTCCTTCCATCTCCTCTTCTTCGGCTCCGCCGCGCAGCGTAACATCTTCCTCCGGCGCAGACGAAGCTCGCCGAGCGAGTTAAGGAACTACGTGGTTAGTAGCGCTCGATTCGGGAACCCTATGATGGTGGGGCTTCAGGCGGGCCACATTAACCACTTGTGTCTTCCGTGACCGGCGATTATTGGAGGTCAGTTTTGCTATGACGTAGTTGACGTCACTTAATCGGTTGAGTATCACGAATGGACCGCTGTACATTGCGATAAACTTGCGATACAGGCCTTTCTTCCGTACAGGTGTCCACACTAAAACGTGATTGCCCGAATCGAAAGTGACAGGTATATGCCGGGCCTCACAGCGTGCCTTGTTTGAAACTTGCGAGGTGATGGTTTTTAGACGAGCAAGCCGACGCGCTTCACCGGCACGACACAATATCTGTGCAATAGATGTGTCTTCGTTCAGTGTGAACGGCAAAACTGTACCCAAGAAAGTTTGGGGACTGCGAGCGTACAACAGATAAAAAGGCGCATACCCGGTTACTTCATGCTTGGCTGTATTGTAGCGTACGTGACGAAGGGCAGCACAGCATCCCAATTCTTGTGATCAGCTGAGACGTAGAGTGACAACATGTTGGTGAGAGTACGATTCGTGCGTTCGGTCAGGCCATTGGTTGGTGGATGGTATGGCGTTGAATGCCGATAAGTAGAACCGCAAAGGCGCAGGAGATCTTCAACAACGTCGGCGGTGAATTGCCGTCCGCGGTCCCTTATAACAACACGGGGAGCGCCGTGGCGTAGTATGACAGAATGGAGCAGAAAGCACGACACGTCGGCGGCGGTAGCAGAGGTAAGCGCCGCAGTCTCAGTATAGCGTGTCAAGTAGTCGACGCACACAATAATCTAGCGACGGCTGGTAGAGCTCTTGGGAAAGGGGCCGAGCAAGTCGATAGCAACTTTTTCAAATGGTGAAGTAGGGGTTTCACTGGTCGCAAAAAGCCTGCAGGAGGCGACGCCGGCTTCTTATGACAATGGCAACCTGGACAACTGGCAATGTACTGTCTTGTGCTCTTCCAAAGCTTCGGCCAATAAAAGCGCTGGCGTAATCGATGAAGTGTCTGGGCAAAGCCCAGGTGACCCGACGTGATGTCGTCATGCATAGCGCGAAGAATCGCTGTACGCAGGCATTCGGAAACGACTAGGAGCAACGAAGCGCCGTCAGCAGAGTAATTCTTTTTGTAAACAGGCCGTCACACAGCGTGAACGGCGTGGTCTGACCTGACGTGCGGGCAGCCTCCAATAGGGGTATCAGTGTAGGATCGCGATGTTGTTCACATTTAAAGGTACTAACGTCAGGAAACTCGGTAATGCTGGCAAGGTAGTCGTCGAAGTCGTCGTCGTTAGCGTTGGTATGTGGCGACGGGAGACGAGACAAGCACTCGGCAGCGGTATGACACCGACCGCTCTTGTAGGCGACAGAAAGGTTGTATTCCTGAAGGCGTAACGGCCAGCGTGCCAGCCGTCCAGAAGGATCCCGCAGTCCAACAATGCCAGCACAGGGAACTGATGGTCCGTCACTATCTGGAAATGGCGACCGTACAGATATGGCCGAAACTTCTGGATGGCGAAGACTACTGCCAGGCATTCCAATTGGGTGACAGCGTCATTTCGCTCCGCTCTCGTCAGTGTCAGACTTGCGTATGCAACGACGTGCTGGCGCCCATGGTGAAGCTGAACGAGGACGGCGCCAACTCCCATACCGCTAGCAACAGTGTGTAGCTCAGTCATGGCCTCGGGATCGAAATGGCGCAAGACTGGCCCAGAGGTTAGTAAGTACTTCAGCTGACGGAACGCGTCCTCGCACTCTGTAGTCCATACGTACGGAATGTCTTTGTGAAGGAGGCACGTGAGTGGGCGAGCAAGTTGGGCGAAGTTCTGAATAAACCGGCGGAAATACGAACAGAGGCCCAGAAAACTTCGGAGGTCTTTCACTGTCTTCGGTTGGCTGAAATCGCGCACTGCAACAGTCTTGTCAGAGTCAGGTCGTATACCATCTTTGTCGGCGAGAAAACCGAGAACGAGAGTCTGGCGCTCACCGAAGTGACACTTCTTTGAGTTTAAAACCAGTCCTGCGTTTTTTATGCGGTCCAGTACGACGCCAAGTCGCTGATTGTGCTCCTCGAGTGTTTTTCCAAAAATGATTATATCATCGGATAGCACATGCAGATCTTCCATTTTAATCCGCGTAGCACTGTGTCCATAAACTTTTCAAAGGTTGCTGGCGCGTTGCATAAACCGAAAGGCATGACATTAAACTCGAAGAGTCCGTCCGGGGTCACAAAGGCAGTTTTCTCCTTATCAGTCGGGTGCATCGGTATTTGTCAGTATCCCGATCGTAAGTCAACGGAGGAAAATTAGGAGGCTGCATGAAGGCAATCGATAGCATCGTCGATGCGTGGCAGATGGTATACGTCCTTCTTCGTGGCGGCGTTAAGTCTTCGATAATCCACGCAGAACCTCCAAGAATTGTTCTTTTTCTTAACTAGTATCACTGGAGCTGCCCAGGGACTGCAAGACTCCTGGACAACACCTTTCCGTAGCATTTCTTGAACTTGCTCGTCAATTACCTTTCGTTCTGCAGGAGAGACGCGGTACGGCTTCTGGCGAATAGGCGTCGCTTGGCCCGTGTTTATGCGGTGTTGCGTTCGTGAATCAGGAAGCGAAATGGGACGCTGGGCTTGCGCGAAATCGAATACTCGCACATAGCGGACGAGCACCTTTTGCAATTCTGTCCGCTCAGAAGAGGATAGCGACTTGTTCGTCATCCGGGAGAATTCCAAGGTGTAGTCGTGATTCGCTGCACTCGCGTCGGTAGAAACGTCAACGGCATCAATAGAGACAGTCACCTCTGAGTCAAAGGTGGCCAGCTTGAGTCCAGTCGGCAGTAAAACTTGCTCCATAGACGTGTTCGCCGTCCACACATGAGTGCGACCATCTACACATTCGATAATGGATCGAGGAACCAGTATATTTTTCTTCAACATAGTAGGGGAGTACGGCTGAAATAAACCATGACAGCGATGCGGACGGCCATCCATCGAAATCACTGGAACAAATGCCGCAGCTTGAGCCGGTAAAAGGATGTCATGGGACATGGAAAAGACTTCCTGCTTGTCCACGTCAGATACTTCTGGTATTGGTGATATCACGTGACTTCGAAGAGAAATTTCACCAGCCCCACAATCTAACAATGCACCACATTCACCAAGAAAGTCAATCCCAAGGATGATGTTGTGAGTGGTGTGTTCCAAAACAAAGAATTTAGTTGGAAAATCTTGTCCACCAACACTCACTAGAACAAAGCAAAGACCAATGGGCCGCAGAGTTTCACCTCCAACTCCGCGAAAAGTAGTCTTTCGATCCCACGCGAACATAACCTTGTGTACAAGACGGTTTTTAAACGAAACACTAATTACTGAAACTGTAGCACCGGTATCCACTAAGGCATCAGTATTTAAACCATCAACACAGACACACACTTTGTTTTTGAGCATGGCGACAGGTGGAGGACTACGTGACCGTCCCGCGACCTCACCTCCATCGGTCGCACCAGCTAGTTTCCCAGCTGGGATGGTTGTGAAAGTGAGCGACGGCGAGGCGATGGCGAGCGGCGAAAGCCCGTCGGAGGTGGAGTAAGATTGCGGTCGGAAGCGGGAGACTCATGCCGGGATACGTGTTCACGCGCATGTCGTCGAAGAGGCGCAGCGGTCTGCCACGGCGCCCTGTAGCGCTCTCCACCGCCTGCAACAATACCTGGCGATATGTCCACGGATTCCGCAGCTAAAGCAAATAGGTGGCTCCCGGTACA
Organism: Dermacentor silvarum; assembly: GCF_013339745.2. NCBI lineage: Eukaryota > Metazoa > Arthropoda > Arachnida > Ixodida > Ixodidae > Dermacentor > Dermacentor silvarum. Next base: position 39,320,005 of record NC_051156.1, read on the forward strand.
CAGGGTTGTCATAAAATGGGGTCTGAGGCTGGCTGTATTGGGGAGAAAGGCGTTGGGGTGGTGCAGCCTGGCGGCGTTCGAAGTTAGGTGAAGGATGCCGGAACTCCGCCGGGTCGACGCGGCCGCAAGGGCCGATTTTCGCTGTCCGTATGCAGTTGGCAAAGTACCGGCTGTGCAGGACAGCGTGTGTCAAGTCTACATTGCTGGTACTCCCGTCCTGTGTCTCTCCCTCCACCTGGTGCTTGAAAGTGAGCCAGTTCTTCTTTAATGAGTTGACGTACTAACAAGGCGATGTCGTGGGAGGTGGAGATGTCCACGCTTGCGACAGTGGTCACGTTGTCAAGTCTTCCAAACTTTGGCAATACTCGTCGCGTCTTAAGCGCCTCAAAAGCACGGCAGTGACGTCTTAAATCTGAAGGAGTACGCAGGTCTTCCTTTGAAATAAGAAAATTGTAGACATCTTCAGCGAAGCCCTTCAGGAGAGCTCCAACCTTATCTTCATCCGACATGCCCGTGTTCACAATTCTGCACAGTTTCAATACTTCTTCGATGTAAGTTGTGCGTGTTTCACCGGGCAACTGTGCTCTCCGCGCAAGCGTTTGCTCAGCTTTCTTTCTTTTTGAAAGTGAGTCCCCGAAGCAGCACATGATTTCCTCAACAAACCTTTCCCATTCTCTCGTTGTTATCGAACCAGAGAAGGGCGGTTCCGGTGAGAAAGAAAACAACGTTAGCAAGTCGCGCCGTAGAGTTCCAGCCATTGTGACCGCTTACCTGTTGATAATACTTCAGCCAGTCGTCGACATCCTCATCAGCTTTACCGGAAAAGGTGCGCGGTTCTTTCTGAGGGATCCAGCAGATGACTTGCCTGGGGTGCTCACTATCCTCTTGCATGCTTGTGTCATGGCTGCCGCCAGCTGCTTGCGGTTCGTTCATGTCCGTGTCTTCTTAAGGTGGTAGTCCGACCTAGAGCACAGCACGGGCCGATTTTTTCAGCCTGGGCCCGGCCCGGGCCGATTTTTTCAGCCTGGGCCCGGCCCGGGCCCGTTTTTACGTTGGGCTGCCCGCCCGAGCCCGAGCAAAACATTTATGGCAAGACCCGAGCCCGGGCTAGGCCCGGAAATAATCTACGTTACCCGCCCGGCCCGGCCCGCCACCCCTTTACCTTAGGCCTGCGCCCGGCTCGAAACCGGCCCGAACCCGGCCCGAGATCGAAAAACACATGTTTTTCAGAGTTGAGACGCCTGAGAATAACTACCTGCACGTTACATGCACACTACCAGAAAGCTCGAGCCCGGCCCGGGCCCGCATCGAAAAACCCGAGCCCGGCCCGGGCCTGGGTCAAAAAGCACACGCCGTGCCCGAGCCCGGCCCGAGCCCGTGAAAAAACTGCTCTACCCGGCTCGGTCCGCGGGCCTGGCCGGGCCCGGGCTTTCGGGTAAGCCCGAGCCCGTGCAGTGCTCTAGTCCGACCAAGCGCTGGCTTCGTCGGAGGGTGGGGAGAAGAAGGTTGTCCAGAGCGATTACCCAGCACCGTCCACCAAAGTTGTTGCGGGTGAGATGGGTCATAGCCTCCTATATAATCTATGCCTGCCGGATGAGCCCGAAAAGGCCGTCGTCTATGGCGGCGCCACCTACGTAGTGTAGGAGTCAGCATATTGAAGGGAGCGGCAAACCTCGTGATGGGGATGTCGCAACCAACGTTACTAGAATCTAGTAACGTTGGTCGCAACTGCCGCATGATAGCAGTAGCAGACGACGAAAGTTGTTCACACTCTTGTCATAACAAAGGTTTAAATCGGCGGTTGCGGTGGTAGCAGGCGATTTCTTTTTTGGAAGCCGCAGAATTCGAAACGTCGCTGTGCATGTTTCGCTGCTTTCCCTAAGTTTTTTTGCAGTGATATCGTCGAAAATGCGAAGTTTACTTTCAAAAACTTTCAAAAAGCGCACCTAGACCCCTACGTAAGTGGCGCCCCCATGCGAAGTTTTGACGACGACCGCTTTATATTGCTATATTATTACAACACTAAGATATATAAGTATTTACACAATTTTTATTTACTTTCACGTATTTTTTGTCACCTATGAGCACCAAAAACGTAAAAAGCTCGCACGCGACCACCCTACGTAAGTGGCGCCACCGCCATAGTTCCGACGATGGCCGCTATCAATGGGATCGCCACTAATCCGGCAGGCATAGAATATATCGGAGGCTATGGATGGGTTTATTTACAAGATGATCGAGGGGGCGTAGAGACGAGATTGCAGGCAGTAAGGCATAGCTCTACACCGCGTGCACTCCATCCATCTCCTCTTCTTCGGTTCCGCCGCGCAGCGTAACAATATTGCTACACGCGTGTGGTATTTGGTTGTTTGACCGAGGCGCGCGGGCGCCATCACTCGAGAAAAGAAGAGGAAAAACGAGCTGGGCTCGCGCTGTGAACCTAACCGGTCAGCGCTGCAACCAGTGTTGTAAATACAACCTGTAAATAGTTGCCCGTCTTACTGACTCGTTCTTCGCGTAACATCGTGGTGGAGGTGGAACGTTCCCCGTCCTCGTCACGGAGCTCCGAAGCGGCCGCACCGTCGTCTTCTCAGCCATGGCTTCCGATGGAAACACCCCGTCGCCACCTACACCTGCGGCGCCTACCACAACGTACGTTACGGTTCCTAGTCTCCGTGATCCTGGGACATTCTCCGCCCAAAATGGCGTTGACGTCGACGACTGGCTCAGCATGTATGAGCGTGTTAGCCGAAGCCACCACTGGGACCCTACCATCATGCTTGCCAATGTGATATATTATCTGGACGGGACAACGCTTGTCTGGATTCGCACCCATGAGGTTGAGATATCCAGCTGGGACACTTTCAAAGAGAGGCTTCGCGACCTCTTTGGCAACCCGTCCGGTCGCCAACAGGCTGCGCGAAAGGAGCTTGCTACCCGTGTTCAGTCGTCGACACAATCGTGTGTCGCCTACATACAGGAAGTGCTCGCGCTTTGCCGGAAAGCCGCCGAGCACATGACCGAGGTTGACAACGTGGGCCATATCCTAAAAGGCATCGCGGACGACGCCTTCAATTTGCTCGTCTATAACGACGTCTCTACTGTCGACGCCATCGTCAAAGAATTCTGCCGCTTCGAGGTAGCCAAAAGCCGCCGCGTCGTCCCACAGTTTTCCCGGCTCCCAAACACCCCTGCCACGTCCTCTTGCTCCGCTCTTCCTGCCACACGACCTTTTAAAGAGAACGTCACTCGTATCGTTCGCCGTGAGATTTAAGCGGCGAGTCCAGCCCCCGTTCATCCACGACCCCTCGACGGTACCTTTTACCCAGCGGCCCCTACTATTTACATCATACAAGCAGTTGTGCGGCAAGAAATTGCAAACCTTGGCATCCCTACCACCTGCTCTGTCTCCCGACCTGATTCGGCATCCATTCCCATGGCCACATCCTCCAACTACCAGTATTTCGCTCCCCGACCACGCAATCCTGCTGAATGGCGTACCCCCGACGACAAACCGATCTGCTTCCGCTGCCATCGAGTTGGTCACGTATCCCGCCACTGCCGCAGCACCTGGATTCCGCCGTACTGGAGCTCATTCCCTGCTCCTCGCCCATACGCCGACGCTCGCCGTTACTCACCTCGCCGTCTGTACTCTCCTTCTGATGCCCCTGACAGCCGCTCCTCCGGGCGATCGCCGTCGCCTCAACGCCGTCGCTCCCCGTCACCCCAACCTCGCCGCTTTTCCTCGCTAAACCGCCGGACGGAAAACTAGGCCATGAATCTCTTGGAGGTAGTGCTGCATCCCGTCCGTCCTGTACAAATCCTCCGCTGACGCTCCTCACGAACGCGAACCTAATTGACGTAGACGTGGATGGTGTTCCATTCAAGGCATTGGTTGATACTGGAGCCCAAGTGTCCATAATGAGCGCTATTCTTTGTCGTCGCCTCAAAAAAGTTCTTACGCCTACCATCACTCGGGCCGTACGCGTCGCCAATGGCGCCACTGTTGCCGTCAGTGGTATGTGCACTGCACTACTAGGAATTGCTGGCCGCCACGTTCCAGTCCTGTTCACCGTGCTGACCAGTTTCCCTCACGACCTCATCTTCGGGCTCGACTTTCTGACGACGCATTCTGCCCGCATCGACTGTTCCACCGGTACGCTGTGCCTCGAGCTTCCTCTTGTTTCCGACGTTCGCCCCGAGCAACCGAACACCCTCTGCACTACAGCGTTTGTTCTGTTACCTCCAAAAGCCCTAACCTTCGTCGAATTGGCCTCAACGGCAACCGTGCCTGATGGCGACTATGTCGTTGCACCTATTCTTGACGTCCTCCTGGCGCGCGACGTCTCTGTGCCACACTCCGTCGTTACCCTTGCCGCTAATTGGATGTGTCTCCCCGTCATAAATTTTGGCTTGACGAAGCAAGTGTTACCTGAAGGCATAGTGGTGGCGACGCTCCAGTCTGTGACAGACGACCACATCACTGCTTTTGCAGCCGACGCGTCTCCAGATCCTCCTGATTACCCACAGGATGCCTTGAACCTCGACGGCCCATTACGTCCCATGGTTGCTCCGGACCTCGCCCCTGACCAAGCAGCCGCCCTATATCGCCTTTTGTTGTCCTACCGCGACATATTTGACACTGAAAATCGCCCACTTGGTCAGACGTCCCTTGTTCAGCATCGGATAAACACTGGTGATGCTGTTCCCATTGACCGCCGACCGAATCGTGTGTCCACGGCAGAGCGGCAAGTTATTCAGCAGGAAGTAAACAAGATGCTCACCAAAGGCATTGTTGAGCCCTCGTCGAGTCCTTGGGCGTCGCCGGTCGAGCTCGTCAAAAAGAAAGATCGCACGTGGCGTTTCTGCGTTGATTACCGCCACCTAAACCGAATCACTAAGAAGGACGTTTACCCTTTACCACGAATTGACGACGCTCTTGATTGTCTTCACGGTGCCAAATACTTTTCGTCCATTGACCTTCGATCTGGTTATTGGCAGATTTCCGTGGATGAGCAAGATCAAAAAAGACCGCTTTTGTCACTCCAGATGGCCTCTACCAACTTAAGGTTATGCCGTTCGGTTTATGCAATGCCCCTGCCACGTTCGAACGGATGATGGACTCTCTGCTTCAAGGTTTCAAATGGTCAACTTGCCTTTGTTACCTCGACGACGTCCTTGTGTTTTCTCCTACATTTGAGACGCACCTTGAGCGCGTTGCAGCCATCCTTGACGTCTTCCGCAAGGCTGGGCTCCAATTAAACTCATCGAAGTGCCACTTCGGGCGCCGACAGATTACAGTGCTCGGCAGTCTCGTCGATGCTTCCGGAGTACAACCCGACCCGGAGAAGGTTCGAGCAGTAACGGCTTTCCCTGTACTTCAGTCTGTCAAAGACGTCCGGAGTTTTGTGGGGCTCTGTTCTTATTTCAGACGGTTCGTGAAAGATTTCGCAGCAATCGCTCAACCACTCACAGAACTTATGAAGAAAGACGTGCCTTTTACGTGGGGTGGTTCCCCATTTTCACGCCTTATCACGATTCTGACTAATCCACCGATCTTGGCCCACTTTGACCCGTCCGCACCAACAGAGATCCGAACCGATGTCAGTGGTTATGGGATCGGCGCGGTCTTAGCGCAACGCCAACACGGATACGACCGCGTTATAGCCTACGCTAGCCGACTCCTGACAACTGCAGAGCGCAACTATTCTATTACCGAGCGCGAATGTCTTGCTCTCGTCTGGGCTGTTTCAAAGTTCCGCCCATATTTATATGGCAAGCCCTTCTCAGTAATCACAGACCATCATGCGCTGTGTTGGCTTTCGTCGCTCAAGGATCCTACTGGCCGGTTCAGTCGTTGGGCTCTCCGACTACAAGAATATTCCTACACAGTGACGTACAAGTCGGGACGCCAACACCAGGACGCAGATTGCCTCTCGCTACCCAGTCGAAGACCCGACCTCTACGCCTGAGCCTGACACCGACGCCTGCGTTCTCTCTGTTTTTCCACTGGTCCATGTCGCCGTCGAGCAGCGCCGTGACCCGTCCTTGCGTGTCATCATTGACCGCCTGGAATCTCCACTTGCCGACAGTTCCCTTCGCTTATTCACACTTCAAGATGGCGTACTCTACCGCCACAACGTTCACCCCGACGGCCCAGCATTACTCCTTGTGATCCCTAAACACCTTCGCTCGGCTGTTCTCCACGAACTTCACGACCTCCCCACTGCCGGTCACCTCGGTGTGTCACGTACCTACGACCGGATCCGCCGACACTTCTTTTGGCCTGGGCTTGCTCGCTCCGTTCGAAGATACGTAGCTGCGTGTGATAAATGCCAGCGACGCAAGACACCATCGACGCTACCTGCTGGGTACCTACAACCAATCGACATTCCCGCGGAGCCATTCTTTCGGGTTGGTTTAGATTTACTTGGTCCCTTTCCTCTTTCTACCTCTGGGAACAGGTGGATCGCTGTGGCCACAGATTACGCCACGCGCTACGCCATCACCCGAGCGCTCCCTACAAGCTGCGCCACAGATGTTGCCGATTTTCTTTTACGCGACGTGACTTTATTACATGGAGCTCCGCGAGAACTTCTCACAGACCGTGGCCGGACATTCCTGTCAAAAGTTATCGCGGACATCCTGCAGTCCTTTGCCACGAGGCACAAGCCATGCACGTCATACCATCCGCTAACTAATGGCCTCACGGAGCGTCTTAATCGCACTCTCACAGACATGCTCGCGAAGTATGTCTCTTCAGACCACACAGACTGGGACCTCACTCTGCCGTTTGTCACCTTCGCCTATAATTCCTCGCGCCACGACACAGCCGGCTATTCCCCATTTTCCCTCCTGTTCGGCCGAGAACCAGCACTGCCCCTCCACACAACTATCCCTGTTCACGCGGCACCCACCAGTGAATATGCACTTGATGCCGTCGCCCGCGCAGCTCACGCAAGGGAAATTGCCCGTGACCGCCTTCTGAACTCCCAAGAGAGTCAAAGGCGTTTGTACGACCAGCGACACCGAGACGTGCACTTCCCGCCTGGTTCTTTGGTGCTTCTATGGTCTCCGTCGCGTCAGGTCGGCCTGTCAGAAAAACTGCTGTCGCGTTACACAGGCCCCTACCGAGTGCTTCGTGCCGTGACTCCCGTCACATACGAGATCGCCCCTGACGCCCCATCTGCTTCCCAGTTCAGCGATATCGTGCACGTTACACGACTGAAGCAGTATCACCCTCCCAGTGATGACATTTAGACGCTCCGGGACGTCGCTTCTGCCGCCGGGGGATTATGCTACAAGCGTGTGGTATTTGATTGTTTGACCGAGGCGCGCGGGTGCCATCACTCGAGAAAAGAAGAGGAAGAACGAGCTGGGCTCGCGCTGTGAACCTAACCGGTCAGCGCTGCAACCGCTGTTGTAAATACAACCTGTAAATAGTTGCCCGTCTTACTGACTCGTTCTTCGCGTAACAATATGAAGACAACCGCGTACCAAAATCAAAAGACTGGCCAACGGAGCGGCTGACCAAGACCCTTGCCAACGTGTTAGCAATGTACGTCGACGTCGATCACAAGACGTGGGTCACCCTCCTTCCTTACGTAACTTTCGCTAACAAGGCAGTGCAAGAAACAACGCAGATGACGCCGTTCAAGCTAGTTTACGGAAGGAACCCGGCGAGGAAGCTCGACGCCATGTTGCCACACGTTACCGATGAAGAGAATCTCGACGTCGCCGCCTATCTGAAGCACGCCGAAGAAGCCCGACAACTCGCCCGCCTGCGCATCAAGAGCTGCCAAAAGACGGACAGCCGACAGTACAAGCGTCGACGACGCTACGTGGAATGCCAGCCCGGCGCCGGTGTTTGGACCCCGATACGCTGACGAGGCCTTAGGCAGAAGCTTTTACGCCGCCATTTTGGACCCTACAAGATCATCGGACCCATTGGAGCACTTGACTATTAGGTCGTTCCAGACGGCATTTCGCGATAACAGTGGCGCCGCTCACGAGCTGAAATCGTCAATGTTGTGCGCATTAACCGTTCTACAAGAGCTAACGAACTCAATGACTTTGTTGCCTTGCTATTTTTTCTTTACAAAGTATGCTTTTGTTTTTCACTCACGTGTTTTGTTTGTAGCATTGGGACGATGCTTTTAAGAGCAGGGAATTGACACGAATACTTCTCTTTTTATTCAGTGGCCACTTTTCACCGGCTAACAAATGTTAAACGTTATATCTCAGCGCATTATGCGCTTCAATGTATCGGACGTTTTTCGAACGGTATTGATCCTTATATCTATTAGCTGTTGTCACCAAACATTTTGTAATCTGACTGTATGCGCCACGCGAATTGCGTAGTACTTTCTGGAAGCCACGCGGGCACAGCCTCACCCAATAAAGAGTTTTTAGTCATTTTTTTTTCATTTAGTCATTTATTTCACTTCACTTCAGGAAGTAGAGGGCATGGGAAGAAAAAGCTCTTGTGAGCTTGACTAGGCTTCCCAGCCGATTACAGTTCAGCATGCAGTGACGGTATACAAAAAAAAAAAAAACTGGCGTACATAAGTATAAACACACAAAAAGTGTACATTCTCGCACATAGTTGCAAAAAAAAAAGAACACAACAGCTACACGCAATAAAAAACATCAAAGATAAGTTCAAAGCTGACATTTTAGACATCACCTCACCAAAAAAGCATGAAGTGCAGACTTGCAACAATAAATATCAAAATCATTTTGCGATAACAGATTTAACACAGAGGGCAAAGTTGTTCTCAGCATCTGGGCCCCGTAATTTGTGCGCGGTGTTCTTGTTTTGTACTTTCTCATGAGCCGTAAGGGATACGAAGAAGAATATTCAGCTAATTCTGCCAAATCTGCAAGCATTGGAATATTGTTCTTTATTTCATATTTATATCTAAGAACAAGGCGTAAGTTATACGTGTTGAAAACCGTAGGAATATCGGCCGCTTGGAAGAGCTGTGCAGAAGGGTGATCTCTGGCTAAGTTATAAATGATGCGTAAAGCTTTCTTTTGTAGGACGTAGAGCTTCTTTAAGGATGTGTGCGTGCCAGTGCCCCATACAAGTTGGCAATAATTCACTTGAGACATAAACAATGATTTGAAAAGCAACAATTTGATATTAGTTGGAAGAACACAGTTATTGCGGTATAAGAGGCCAACAAAACGCGAGACAGCTAAACACACGTGGTTGACATGCACATCCCACAGCAACTTTTCCGTAAACCAAACACCAAGGGTTTTAAATGCTGCTACGATTTCTATGTTTTTGGAGCTATAAGTCAAAGATTCACAAAACGATACAGTTTTACCCTTAGGGCGGAAAATGATCGCTTTCGTTTTGGCGGCATTAATTTCTAGTGCATTTAGTTTCGACCAGCCTTCCAGTGCGGCAAGCATTTCGTTAGCTTTTCTTATCAGTTCGTCAGGATTTTCACCGCTGAAAAATACACTGGTGTCATCCGCATATATAACATAAAATGAGTTATGAATATTGACAATGTCGTTAATATATAAATTAAACAGAAAAGGCCCCAGTATACTTCCCTGCGGCACACCTGACGTAAGGCCTAGCGTTTCTGATGAGTGCCCATTAACATTAACGTATTGACGTCGATGCGACAAATAAGAGTTCACGAGTTCAGCGGCACGTCCTCGAATCCCATAGCTTTCAAGTTTGGCAAGAAGTATTTTATGATTTAAACTATCGAAGGCTTTCTTAAAGTCAATAAAAAGGGCTAGTACTAGGCGTCTTTCTTCAAAGTTTCCAAGAATGAATTCTTTCTGCGCCAGCAACGCAGTTTCAGAAGACCTATTTGTCCTGAAACCGTGTTGGAATGGCATCATAACGTTATGTCGTTCAATGAAACTGGATAGACGTGTTAAAATAGCTTTTTCCAAGCCCTTGGAAAAAACAGGAAGTAACGATATCGGCCTATAGTTAGCAACGTTATTCTTATCACCTTTCTTGAAAACCGGGATGACCTTAGCGACTTGCATTTGAACAGGGAAAGTGGACGTCGTAAGGCAAAGGTTAAAAATGTGGGTCAGCGGGGCTGCAATGAGGTCGATAACATGTTTAACAGGCAATATCTGTAAGTCATCCCCATCTAACGAAGTGCTGTTTTTAAGGCTACGAAATATGATGGCAACTTCTTGGCTGTCAACAGGAGAAAGAAAAACGCTTCCATGGCCACTCGGCGAAATAAATTTCAATGCATCTATGCTACCAATGGACTGGGAATGCGCAAGGAAAGAATTATTGAAAAAATTAGCAAGTGAAGGACCGCCCGTTTCAGTTCCATTGCAAATCATTTTATCAGGTATGTCACTTTTACATCCAGGATGTAGAAGAGTGGATAGCTGCCGCCAGAGGGCGTCGCTACGGCCACTGCTGCGCTGAAAAATGTCCGCATAATACTGCGTCTTAGCAGCTCTAATATCCTTGTTCAATTTATTTCTATACGCCTTGTATTCCGATAGCGTTGAAAGGTCTCTAGTTTTGATAAATCTTTTATAAAGCTGGTCTTTAACACTGATGCGATGAAGCAAAGTTAACGCATGAAATCACGCTTTTGACAGTGTGTCTACGCCGGCACGACAACGTCGGAATATATAAACATGTATATATATATATATATATATATATATATATATATATATATATATATATATATGTGTGTGTGTGTGTGTGTTGTCCGAAGTGCAAGCGCACGTAGAAGACCACGCCGTGGGCGAAACGTCGACGGTTGGTTGATACACAATTGCTACATAAAACACTTTTATGTAGCAATTATTGAGCAACAGAAAGCTGTATTAGGAGTTTTTCATTTTGCTCTACAATTTCCTCATTGACAAGTGTCATCGAATTATGATATTTGAGAAGTTGATTTATTAATTAAGACTACCTATGTAATTAGGCCGAATACGAATAATAGTCTGAGTATCTTGAAGCGGCGGCAAACAACGTTACCTTGGTTCTGTCCAGGTACGAGGCATTTGCATATTTTTTTAATATTGGTGCACGATAGCTGGGACACCATTTATATATCAGTGAAACATTGCATCACAGTATTCGTCAGTAAAAGAGGTATAAGGACTAGAAGCACGTAAGGAAAAAACACGACTTTACGGCCGTTACGGCCGCGGAATCAGTCTTCATCGGAGTTATACAGGCGTGCCGCGGTGGCAGTTTCTAAGGCGTCGCCGTTACGTGTGTGTCATTGCTGATGAAAAAGATAGCGCGAAGAAAAGAAATTGGCCTCCATCCCGCCCTGCGAGCGTGAATGTCCAGCAAAGCTGTATCAAATGCCACACGTGATCGAGCATGGTATTCACGCTGTTCTTCTGGTGTCTTTAGTTTCCGTGGTCTACCCATGGCAGGCTTAGCATGAACTGAATGAGTTGCTAGATGGGTCTCCCTTTTAGACATGAAAGCATAGTGACGCCTCAATATATATATATATATATATATATATATATATATATATGTTGTATGCCTCATTGCAAAGCAAGATATGCCGTTTGCCTCAATTGTCATGCTGGCGTTTTGTGTTCACGCCACGAAATTTTCCGCCACAACGAGAGGTATACCGCTTCGCTGTAACATAAACTTACATAAAGCTTACATAAACTAGCCGTCTGTCCGTAAAGCGCACTCTACCCAACGCAATTGGTACTATTTATACAGTTTAATTAAAAGCGCACGTGAATACTTTTTAGCTTCTAAGAGCGTCGTTATCACCAACAAACATGATTATAATAAAAGAACATTACGCTATCCACTGCAGGTATAATTAGGAGGATGTTGCCCTTGACGTAAAATTGCGCTTCCTTCAAACGTTTTTTTATATAGGATCTAATTAAACGTACTCTTATGACGTGATGTTGAACCCACTGTTGCGCACTGCTGCCATTTATTTTCACCTTTAGGTCAGGTTTGGTGCCAGCATTGAAAAGTTTCGTGGTTACTCACTGAAATTCAGATAACGCGACGTTGATCATCTCCAGAACTGAAATTCAGGGATAATTAGTGACATTATAATGTAACTCCAACCGAATTTTATTCTTTGGTAAATGAGAAAGAAATTTACAGAGGAATAAAATTGGGTTGGAGTGCATACGGCAGGCATTGTCAAATCCTGATTGGGAGCTTACCACTGTCGTTGAAAAGAAAAGTGTACAATCATTGCATTCTACCGGTGCTAACATATGGGGCAGAAACTTGGAGGTTAACACAGAAGCTCGAGAACAAGTTAAGGACCGCACAAAGAGCGACGGAACGAAAATGTTAGGCCTAACGTTAAGAGACAGGAAGACAGCGGTGTAGATCAGAGAACAAATGGGGATAGCCGATATTGTAGTTGACATTAAGTGGACAAAAATGGAGCTGGGCAGGCCATGTAATGCGTAGGATGGATAACCGGGGGACCATTAGAGTTACAGAATGGATACGAAGAGAAGGGAAGCGCAGTCGAGGACGGCAGAAAACTAGGTGGGGTGCTGAAGTTAGGAAATTTGCAGGCGCAATTTGGAATCAGCTAGCGCAAGACAGGGGTAATTGGCGATTGCAGGGAGAGGTCTTCGTCCTGCAGTGGCCATAAATAAAGGCTAATGATGATGATGATGTTGATGATGAATGTAACTTAGCATACGAAGAACCAAGTAAATGTGCAATATGTGTCACTTGTCCTCTTCGGAGCAGCAGTTATATCAGCATAAAATTATCTGATGTCTGTTTCTTACAGCTATGTCTGCGAGAGGTAGTGCCTTCAACAATGGTGGCGAAGCATTTTGTTGCTTACATGCTGAAAATAAGCGGCTGAAGCAGTACCTGACACCAACATCGTCAGCTTGGTGGCCTTTGCAGGGTGTCAGAAACAAACACTCATTCCCTCTTCTGTCCTAGCAATTTCTACAAATTAAACGCATAATACCTTGAACATCTGTCTCATTTATATTGTAGCGATACGACATTACGCCAGGTTTACGCCTCTTCGACATCGCTGCACTTTGAGCCGTCGCCACACTGTGACGTCACACCACGGCGCTCGATTCTCCAGCAACTTGGCTCGTCGCGGTCGCCGCGCGGCCACCGCTCCTGCCGTTGGTAAAGCGCCTCTATATAAAAAGTAGCGCCATTCTTAGATCTTGCCGCCACCGCACCAACCCCGGCGTTTCCTCCTCGCCGCCTCCTGTCGCCCCAGCCTCCTCCGCTCCCCCATTGGCCAATCCGTGTCATGTGGAAGCAAGCGTTGCGCATTTACATATATTTTTTTCGTTCCAGCGCGCTTCGACTGCCATTCTCGGGCCTGTGCGACGAAAGTGCTCTACGCACAAATGGATCAAAGGTGTTAGGGACAACAACTTCATTGGGATGGCATGCTGCGGCGCCTTCAGTTCCCGCAACCGACAAGGCGAGGGCAAAAGGCTTTTTTTGTTTACCATTCGGCGAGCGATAACGCTTGCTACACACGTGGTATTTGCGCTGTCTCGAATCGTCGCGTTGCTACTTCCAAAACGACATTATTAAAGCCAATTACTCACTGACGAAGCGAAATCGCGCTTTAAAAACTGCTCCGCAGGGCGCGATCGAAGGTTTCCGCACATTTCTTCTGGTAGCGCGTTAGCCATCATCTGCTACGGCGGGGTAGACGTGACCGGCGCCACTGTCGAGACGCGCCTCGATCGCGCTGGCCGCGCCGAGCGCGACAGAGGAACGGAGGAGGAGTGAAGCGGTTGGCGGTACTTTTTATGTAGAGGGGTTTTAGCCGATGATGATGATGATAATTTATTGGCATCCCCTTTGAAACAGGGCTATTGAAACAAATAGTCACCTAGCCAATAGTCGCCTAGGCGTTGGGCGCTCGCCGCGCCCTCTGTGTGACGTCAAACCACGGGCCTCGATTCTCCGGCGACTCGGCTCGTCGCGGTCGCCGCGCGGCTACAGTTCCTACAGGCGCGCGTCCGCCGTTGCCTGGCAACCGCTACAGATTGGCGCGCTTGCCACACCCTCTGTATGACGTCACACCCCCCGCTCCACAGCTGTGGTATCGGCCAGCCTGATGGAGGCCAGGGATCGCCGTAGAAATGAAGAGGAGACAGCGCGCTGAAGAGACTCAAGAGGAGCGTGCCGAATGGTTGGCCAAACGCCGTGAAAGCGATTCCGCCAGACGGGCTCGCTTAGTGTAAGCGCAGCCGGGGGTCTGTAGCTATCGCTACTGGACTAGGTTTAACCAGAGCTAAACCACAGCCAATTTTTTCTAATGCTTTTTGCATTCATTTACAGCTTCCCCAGTTTCAGGTATGTATCTATGTATCTAGTATCGTTTAATCTATTTATTTATTTTCGATACCCTCAATCGCCGAGGCTTTGTAGAGGGGAGTGGGTAACATATTGTTACGGGGAGTATTTAATTAACCGTGAACGGCTAGCGCTTGCCTAGTCAAGACTGCACAGAGCGCACAGGTTCCAGCAGGTTTTCAGTCCGACAAGAGAGCCTCTGACCCAGCCCCACTACAATGTCTTTGTCTTTGCCATTGCTCGTGACATTATCCCCGGCCGATGAAGCACCGTCCCGGTGCTTGTTGTGATCAAAATGGATTATCACAGTTGTAAAGTTTGAGGCGGGAAACATGTACGATGTCAGTTCGCGGTGCGGCAGTCGATGAGGTGGATGCCATGGGAGATATCTCATAGGTGACAGGAGTCACCTGGCGCAGCACGCGATAGGGTCCGACGTACCGCGACATTAACTTTTCACACAGGCCGACGCGACGAGATGGGAGCCAGAGAAGGACGAGAGAGCCCGGTGGAAAATCAGCATCCCGGTGTTGACGATCATAGATGGCCTTTTGTGCGGTCTGCGATGACGTGAGCCGAGCGCGGGCTACTGTGCGCGCGACGAGCGCACGCGTGATGACATCTTGCGCATAGGAAGTCGTGGACGTGGAGGCCGGATCAGAAGGGAGCAAGGTGTCAAAGGGTAGTAAGGGATGGCGTCCAAAGAGAAGATAGAAGGGTGAGTAGCCGGCAGTTTCATGACGCGATGAGTTGTATGCAAATGTGACGAACGGGAGCGTAACGTCCCAATCATGGTGGTCATCGGAAACGTACATGGAAAGCATGTCGGTCAGTGTACGGTTTAAGCGTTCGGTGAGTCCATTAGTTTGAGGGTGTTATGAGGTCGTGAAGTTGTGATGAGTAGTACATGATCGAAGTAGATCGTCAACCACACGAGACAGGAAGCAGCGACCGCGATCTGTGAGTAGGTGACGTGGAGCACCATGTTGGAGGATGACCTCGTACAGTAGGAAGTCGGCTACGTCTGTGGCGCAGCTGGTTGGCAACGCTCGAGAAACGTGGCGTCCGCTCCGAAGATCCAGGGCCGGGTGGAATAGAGCCCGCAACCTCCACCAAAAAGATGTTACGGGGAGTATTTAATTAACCGTGAACGGCTAGCGCTTGCCTAGTCAAGACTGCACAGAGCGCACAGGTTCCAGCAGGTTTTCAGTCCGACAAGAGAGCCTCTGACCCAGCCCCACTACAATGTCTTTGTCTTTGCCATTGCTCGTGACAATATAAATAAAGAAAATAACAGAATGAAGCATGCAGCATTATACAGTATTAGCGACAAATTGTAAAAATGAAATGAAATATAACAGAATGGTACTCAAACAAATATAACTTAACTGAAGAGAACAGAAATAAGCACATCATGTTATACAATACTAGTAGCAAAATATGAACGTAACATAGATTTGGGAAAGGGAGAAACGAAAACATGAGAAAAAAACGTGAAAAAGCTAACGAAATTGCAGGCATCGCGACATGTAAAAAAAAAGACAGAAAGAAAGAAGTGGGGAGGAGAGATGCATGAGATCATTAAGCAGTGCTATCACATTGCAGGTGCGCAGATAAAGAATGGGAAAAAGAGAGAATGATCAGAAATTGGAAACAACGTCTTCAGGTAGGTGGTTCCAATCGTTTGATGTGTGCGGTATGAAAGAAAAAGAAAATGTGTTTCTTTTGCAAAAAATGCCTTTAACTTTGTGTTTATGGTCAATCCCGGATGAGCGATAAGTGGGTGGCGTGATAACCTTGGTACGTAGTGATGAATGATGGAAGACCTTATGAAAGAGGCAAAGGCCGAAATACTTACGACGCAGTGACAGAAATGGAAGTGATAGAGCTTGTTTCAATGCTGGTATACTTGACGTACGATGGTAATTAGAAAGAATGAAACGTGCGGCGTTATTCTGAATTAATTCTAAAGACCTAATTAAATTTGCGTGATGGGGGTCCCAGATTGCAGCGGCGTATTTTATCTTCGAGCGCACAAGAGTTTTGTATAGAAGCATTTTAAGGGCAGGTGGGGCTTTATTGAAGTTACGTCGTAAGTATCCCAATGTGCGCTTAGCACTGTTACTGATCATATTAATATGAGTATTACATGTTATATTGTAGGTAATAGTAACCCCCAAGTACCGGTATGATGATACATGGTCGAGTTCGATGTCACCTAGTTTGTACGTTGAGGAGCTATCGTACTGCCTAGAAACAGTCATTAGTTTGCATTTGTTAGGATTTCAATTCATGAGCCACTTATCGCACCAACTTGAAATGTTATTTAAGTCTGTATGCAAGATATTTTTATCGTTATCGTTGCATATTTCCCTGTAAAGTACACAGTCGTCGGCATACAAATCCACAGAAGAAGAAATAGAGTTAGGCAAATCATTAATGTATATTAAAAACAAAAGTGGTCCTAAAACTGAACCCTGTGGTACTCCAGATGTTACATTTACTTCAGGTGAGTTATGACCATTAATTTTGACGTACTGGAGGCGGTTTGTTAGAAAGCATTCGAGCCAAGACAGTATGTTACAGTCGAGATTGAGTGAGGAGAGTTTTAACAGCAAGACGTGATTAACTTTTTCAAAGGCCTTCGCAAAGTCTAAAAAAATGCAGTCTTTCTTGGAGTGTTTGTCAAGTGCAGCATGCAGATGATGAGTGAAAAGACGTAACTGGGTTTCACAGGAAAATGTACGCCTAAAACCATGTTGGGCCGATGCAAAAATGAATTAGATTCTAAAAATTTTGCTATATGTGAGTACAATATACGTTCGATAAGTTTACACGAAATGCTTGTTAATGAGATGGGCCGGTAGTTAAGAGCGCAGTGTTTATTGCCAGACTTATGTATTGGAACTACCTTACCAATTTTCCAATCGAGCGGCAAGATTCCTTGATCAAGAGACTGCTGAAAGATCTTGTGCAAAAAGAGAGAAGAATATGCACATGTCTGTTTCAAAAACTTTGAGTTAATGTTGTGAGTACCACATGATGTGGATGTTTTTAAGGAATGAATTAAGTGCACAATTCCAGCAGATTCAAAAATTATAGGAAACATTGGGTAATATTCATGGCACACAACTGTGTCAACAAGCACAGCGGTGTTTGCCGTGAAATTGGCAGAAAAAATATTGTTAAATAAAAGTGCACATTCAGATGCTGGAAGCTGCTCACCAGACTCATTGTTGATTGAAAGTTCAGTACTTTCGTTGAAATTGATTACGTTCCAAAATTGCTTTGGGTTCCTTGATAAAAGCTCAGGTAATGTATGGTTATGAAAATGATTCTTAGCAGTATACACAGCTTCCGTATACTCTGCTTCTGCACTGTGATACGCTTCCCAGCGATCTGAAGTGTTTTGCAACTTAGCCATGCGGAAAAGACGATTCTTTTATTACACAAACGTTTCAAATTCATGTTATACCATGGCATTTTTTATTGCTTCGTACACGCCGAAGGGGCACATGCGCTTTAGTGAGATCAGAGACTAGGTTTCTGAAGAAATCCCAGAGTTCTTGTACACTACGCCGATCAAAATTAGAACAAAACGTATCTAAGCGCTGAGAAATTTTCTGGTTGATAGCGACAAAATCTGCCTTGCTATAGTCCCGGATATATTAATCTTCCTTAGTTCCACGCGAAAATGACACAGTAATATCGAAATGTAGCAACAAATGGTCACTCACACCAGGAAGATAGGTAATTGGCGATATGAGGTCAGGGTGGGTTGTCAAAACCACGTCTAAGGTATTAGCTGATTCATTATTCTGGTAGGTTTGGTTACAACCTGCGCAAAGTTAAAACAATCACACAAATCCAAGAAATGTTGACATTGCGTTGAAAAGTGGTGGAGCAAAGGAACACCAGTCTGCCAGCTAATGTTAGGAAAGTTCAGATCGCCAAAAAGAAAAATACGTGACGAAGGGTCCCGGGTTACGACAGAGCCGAGAAGGTCAAGCAATTCATCGACGAATGGCGACGCATAGTTTGGAGGGCGATAGCATACGCCCAGAATAATCTTCGTGTGTTTGCTTGCTATTACTACCCATACCGTTTCTAGAACGGACGAAACATTTACTTGAAAGGAAGGAATTGTTTGAGATACGGCTATCAACACGCCACCACCCTGCCTACTTTCCCTATCGCAGTGATACACGTCGTAAGTGCTATTAGCCTGAATAATTTCTGTACTTTCCACACTTGAGTTGAGCCATGTCTCGGTTAGTATGATTAAATTTGCATTCATTGAGGGAAACAACAGAGTTAAGCCGATCCCGGTGTTTCATAACGCTTCTTACGTTGGAAAAAAGAACAGGAAGGTTGAAAAGTACAGGAACATGATCATCCCTACCCCCTGCTGATTGTTACTTGTTAGAATGTTTGTAATGAGCAGAAGGTGGATTATTTTTGCGGCTGCGAGTGCTAGTAGCGGGCCCATTGCTACTATCAGACGGCCTATCTTGGATTATACTATCATTTGAGGCGGGGGGTTTATTCTTATCTGTTTGCCTCATCTGCACGCTATCACTTGCGCTGTCATACATGTAACAGGTGTTACCTACATACAACTTATCATGCCGAACCGCGAAGGCTGGCGACTCGGGCAATGAATTTGCAAATTCAAATAGCTTTTTCCGCGCAAGTCTTGTGGATAGTGAAAAATCTTCGGTGATGGTAACATTACTACATTTAAGCTTTGATCGCTGTGAAAGGACTTGTTGCCGGGACTTAAAACGACTGAACTTGACTATAACGGGTCGGCACCTATTTTCTTGGTAGCTGCCACCCAATCGGTGTGCACATTCAATTATATTGTCATTTAGATTTGGGTCGATATGCTGCATCATTGGGCTTACAATTTTTTCCTCAGTTTGTGCCCATGATTCCTTGCTCTCTGGAACACCGTGGAAAATTAAGTTATCACGATGAGCCCTGTCTTCGATGTTGTCAAGGCGTGAGCAGAAAACATCGCCTTTACGTTCTATGCCTTTCACTGCCTCTTGTGCAAGACTGAGCCTTTTGTTGATATCATCAATTTTTCCACATTGGGCCTCAACTTTCAATATACACGCGTTCATTGAAACAAATTTTTCCTCGAACGATTTATGTGCTGTTGCGACATTGCTCGCAATTTCAGCTTGACCCTGGGATAACCTACTCGTCTCAGCCTTTAGTTCCTTTAACATCGTTAGCACTTCGTTTTGCCACTCATCAGGACCCGGGTTGCTTTGGACATCCCCACAACACAACAGTTTGCAAAGTACATGAACATATTCATCATATGCGCTACACAGTGCGTGGGGGCACGGGAATAACAAAATATATCTGTTGCTAGTACGCTTAGCGAACAGGGAACATGTGTTACTAACCTGCACGAAGTAGAAAAGCCGCAAGAAGCGAAAATGAGCCATGATCCCACAGGCGCTCTTCCCGTGCCCACTCAAGCGAGCCGAAGTTCCGATGCTGGTTAAAGCTTGCGCAAGGACTGCTTCCTTTGTCGATGTGATTGTCCTGATCCAGTGGAGCGATGTGTCTCGAAGGCGATCTCTGAAAGTCACTGGCTGGCGTGACTCGTTCCCACAGTCGCTATCTTCCGGCAAGGGGTGATTCGAAGGTTGTTCCGTAGGTGGCAGATAGGTGGGTGACACGTCACAGCACGGGTAAGTAGCGAGACGGGCCACTGCCTGCACGAAGTAGAAAAGCCGCAAGAAGCGAAAATGAGCCATGATCCCACAGGCACTCTTCCCGTGCCCACTGAAGCGAGCCGAAGTTCTGATGCTGCTTAAAGCTTGCGCAAGGACTGCTTCCTTTGTCGATGTGATTGTCCTGATCCAGTGGAGCGATGTGTCTCGAAGGCGATCTCTGAAAGTCACTGGCTGGCGTGACTCGTTCCCACAGTCGCTATCTTCCGGCAAGGGGTGATTCGAAGGTTGTTCCGTAGGTGGCAGATAGGTGGGTGACACGTCACAGCACGGGTAAGTAACGAGACGGGCCACTGCCTGTACGTAGAAAAGTCGCAAGAAGCGAAAATGAGCCATGATCGCACAGGCGCTGTTCCCATGCCCACTCGATTGCCCACTCGATTGCATGCATGTCCACGCCTAACCTTTTTCTCGCCAGCTTGGGTCACTGAGTAGTCTACAGCCAACCGGGTAGAGCGTCGGGCTGCTGGGCCGAGGGAACCGGTTTCAAAACCAACCGTCGGGCCAACTTGGGACACTGAATATGGAACTCTGGGTATGGGGTGCTTTTCAATAAACCTCCTTGATTCCAACTTCACTAATAGGATATTTGCCGCTGGCTATCTGCCGCTCTTCAATGAGTATCCTTCACATCACCTTGAGTCACTGGGTGTGTGACCAAGGGCGTCCGCAGAATTTTTCGCTAGGGGGGGGGGGGGGAGGGCAGCGGTATGGTCGCAGCAAGAAGGCACTATTTGCGGAGTAAATTTATTTATTGATTTATAAATAAATAAGTAAAATGAACACAAGAAAAATTACAACCAGCAAATTATGCGTGGCTTGGAGAGATACATTGGAGTTTATTAACGAACAAACAATTAAAATTAATTTAAAATTGCAAAATGATACTATCACTTCGTGGAGAAGAGTGCTGTCTTGCTGCATGCAGGATCTCGACTCACCCGAAGTGATGACCAGCACACAACACAATATGTGCACAAACACGTAACTACAGTCGCTCAGTCAGTCTTCCGTGAACAGCAACTGCAGACGCCTCGGATTTTTCTGGGCGAATTGCGTTCTGACACGGGTGATAAATTCATTTCTGTGGTTCATTACACGCTCTTGGTGCACACTCGTCATACAAAGGCCGTCCAGCCAGCCTGTCGTTCGTCATCGTTGAGCGTAGCCAGGTTTTCACTCTCCTCATTGTACTGAAGGAGCGTTCGACCATACATGTAGTAGCTGGCAAAGCCAGAGCCACCTCAATACCTTTTGAAAAAACGGGGAACAATGTCTTCGCCTGCTGTAGAAGCTCGTAGTAAGTTATTTCTGATGGGTCCACAGTTTTGTTGCACCACATCTCGTAGCAAGAGATGGCCTCTTGAAGATGTCGATGCCATAAAAGCATTGGAGTTCTTCGGCGAGGGCAGCGAACTCAACACGGCTCAAATGCTTTATTTTTATGTATGGAGCTGGAGAAGTTAGAAGCTCCTCTCATTGCTTTCAGAAAAGCGGCGAGCTAAAGAAGCAGTGAGAGAGTCCAAGTACGGCACATATATTGCCACACGGTAGCATTCCTCCGGCGACTGAATCCCGTAGTTGCCTCGGTAGACCTGACGAGAGACTTCTTTTGGTACAGATATCACCACTTTTAAATGATTGGCTGCCTCCCTTGCTGCATTCATGATGTCAGAAAACTCTTCTACAGCGTTTGTCCGGTGGCCGCGAAAAATACGTTTCAGCTCAGTGATGTGGTCATGCACAGAATGGAAGTCCATGGATGTCATATGCCTTTACTCGTTCTCTTCGAAGCCTAGCTGTGGTGTTCCTTTATACGTGTTTTCATTACAGTACGGAAAAAGCGCGCGGGGCTCCACTTTTGGTGTTTCTCTCGAACACTTTTTATCCTCCATCCCTTTTATCCGGAAAATCATACCACAGACGCACTGCAGCCGTTTTCGTGGCAGTGTGGCTTTATGGGTGTTTACACTGTATAAATTCGTCGGATGCGCTTGACAATTGTTTTCATAACCAGAAAATGAAGCAAAACATAGACTCCTACGAATTACACTCTTCCATTCACGAAATAGCTTATTTAATCGACTATCCTATTTTGATAGGTAACCATGCACAAAATTGAGTTGCGGTTGCATTTATCTGGTACCAAATAATTATGTGGTCCTATCCTATATCGTTGAAATTGATCGCATAATGACACTACTGGCCTCGGCTTTCAGTGCACTACAAGCATACATGCTTTTTGAGGGGCGGATTTAGGTTTGGTTTGGGTGGCGGGGTGGCAGAAATTTCGTCATTTCGGCAAGGAATGTCTACAAGCAAATGTGACGCCACGGGAAGGTGACACACTTCTCTTACCAAGTGTGGCGGTCTAGACTTTTTACGAAATGTAGCCGGCAATTTATGAGAAAGCGGAAGTTCTCGCGATAATACTGCGTAGATCTCGGAGTTCAAGATAGAAAACCTCAAGTGTTCCTCTCAGAATTGTTCGCTATCTTCAGCCTGTCATTGTTTCACTGCCGTGCCATCACCACCAAGATTACGTCATAGTGTGCAGAGTGCAAAGTTTGCTCGCAATCCTGAATGGTGCTTCAGCGGATGTTAGGAACCTGAGTGTACTAATAAACTTTTTAGCTCGAGCGAAAAAAATTATTGTCCAAACTTCCAGGGGGGTGCAGCCGCCCCCTCTTGCCCCTCATCCGGACGCTCATGTATGTGACATTGGGTGTGGGCCGCCTTTCATAAGATAGATTGCAATCGCAACGAAGTCGCTGATAACCTTTAAAGTACGGATGCATTGACGTTTTCCTTGGGGTATATTATTTCAGATAAATTAAAAAATTCGTCAACCTTTCCACTCCGTGAAGATGGTTAACCAGCGAAGCTGAAACGTGCGGTCATGGCGTTTATCACTGGGCTAATTCCGAGAGTTCGTTAATATATTTCTCAATTACGAGGTTACACACACGATCGGCTGCGACGGAGAGAACGACGTTGCTGACGGTATACCCGTAGTCTGCCGTTGTCGCTGTGTTCCATGTCTCGAGTTGGCGCAGCTGCATGGTTAGCAGCCTTCGCCCACCATTACCGCGTACGATTCTTCGAAATTAAATTACTTCAAAATTAAATCTGTATGTTACGTTGGACAATGAATGACTCATATCCCCGTAAACGCGGCCTCCCCATTACGACGACAGGAGAGAAGTGAAATTGTACGCTTGAATAATTAGCCACAACGCAGCCAGCTGTAGAAGCAGACGACGACGACGAGCGCGGCAGCAGTGGCGCGAGCGCGTGCATAGCACGAGCGGCATCCGAGGGGCACCAAAGAGCCAGCTGCGGATGAAGACGAAGCTTGAGCCAATGCTGCTGATGATAATTTTCTACACACAGGCGATTTTCAGCTTAGCAAATAAAAATGCGGAACACTGAGCTATTTTTTTGCCTACAATTCGTGCAGGATAGCGCAGACAAGCGTATACCCTGTTTCAGTAGTTCCGTGGAGTAGAGCCAAGGCTACGTGACCTCATCGAGCGCAGATTCCTGCGAAGCGAGATGTAGTGCCAGTGTTCGGAACCCGTTGCTTGTCTTAATGGCCTTAACAAGCGCTCTAGTCAGAACATGTTGACTTGAAGGCTTTTCTGCATGTTAGAGCTGCGAATCGTTTACAGCATAAGCTGTTATGGGCTCATCCCAATAGCCGTTTCGGTACGCCATGGTGTCGACCGCCACCGGTGTCCGGTGACAGTAACCCTTATCGCCAGAAATAAGTACCTGGTTCCCGCCGAGATTGAACCCAGGCCCGCTGCGCGGGATTTAGATACTCCAGCACCGCAAGCGCTTCCTATCTGGTAGCGGAAAAATGCCCTATAAATGCGCCCTAGGTAGGCGCGCAGGCGCAGACGACGAGATGCGATACAGACGAGGCGCGCAATCAACACGATCCTGAGCCTCCACCAGTATGGTGCTGCCATCTAGTTAAGGCGCCTGCAAGGGCAGCGTGCCTGACATGCAAGTTGCATATAGCAGTTGCATGCTGCTTGTAATTGGACCTGGTTAATTCAAGCAGGCTAGGTGACTATTTGTGACGAGCCCGTTTTGAAGATTCCAATAAACAATCATCAACATCATAAACAACAACAACGTACCGTGCCACGGGTCAAGAGATGCGAGATGTGCGCCACGTATTCTGGATGCCTCTTTGGTAGACGTTGTGGCGTCTCCTCGCAACGTGCGAACCGCTGCTGAAGAAGCGAATCGTAGATAGACGTGTGCGGCTACAACAAGGCATCATCGAGCTCAGCAGAGTGCTCTGCAGAGAGCATTACAAACTGCAGCTAGCCGTCGACGCCGGGCGGACATTTCACATGGTTCTCGTCAAAACCCTGTTGTGCCGAAATTGGAGCTACTCTTGAGCCGCTCCCTCAGTTTACGCTATGACTGTGCTGCGTGTGCCGCGCAGGCACACGCAGCGCTTTGCTTCATTTTAGAGCGAAAGCTCTACTGCGCCATGCTCTCGCAAGGTCATTCATCGCGTCGCAATGAGCTTGAGCCGCCGGAGCCCGAGTCACCGGAGCGCAAGTGTGGCAGGTATTCGCATTGCGATTCTGCACGCCCAGCGAGAACACTGCGTCCGTAACTTATAAAATGATAATAAAGGCTAATAATTTCACTTGGACGCCATGAGTCGCCAAATACGACTAACGTAGCATTGCACCACGTCGAGAGAGATTGGTAAGGGGTACAGTCTTCGAGGTGCTCCCGCCGCTGCAGCGATGGTCCCAGACGACAGGGCGCGGAAGCACACATTTAAGATGTGTTAGCGCTCCTGATTGGTCGAAGAAGCCTGTACCTTCCACAGTGCTGCGCGGAACTACTGAAACAGAGTATCGTGTCGGGCAGAGGCGTGTATGCAGCTGTGTGCATTTAGCGTGTCCAAGTGCTTGCATTTGTTAAGCTACGGCGTTTGCGAACGTGTTTCTTTCGTTTCTCGACGCCAATGAGGCGCTGACAAAAGTTAATTTCTTCTCTTACAAACTGAAAAAGCAGTCCAATCTCAGAGGACTCCTTCGCCTCATCCAAGATATACTGATATAACAGTACAGGTCGCGCAACAATTTTAATAACACGGAGAAGTGGACTCCAGTATTTAAGTGTGCTGATTTACTGACGACTAGTATCATTCCACCAATATTCTTGTGATCATATGATTTATCTTTCTTGCCCTCCCTCGGTGCAGAATAGCCCACAAGCACGGGTTTCTTTTAAAAAATACGTTCTACTGATATTACTCCCTCCACATATTATAACAACTAGGTAACGAGCCTTATCAAGGAAACGAGATTGCCCTTCGACACAAATCTTTGTAATAGCTTGTGATCTCATAAACGCTTGTTACTGAAACTTTAACGTTTGAATTTAGACTGCAACGTTTTTATATGATTAGAACAATTTCTCAGAAAATTCTCGCAGTCGGTGCTAATTAACAACCAATGCTTTAAGCCACTTCCGGTGAAATAAGAGGTCCCGCAGGGATCAGGGCTTGGTCTTGTTCTTTTTATGATATATAATAATGGCTTACTACTGATTGTTTTTCCTCTATCCGTATATTTGCCTATGATTCCGTAATCTATCAACAGATATGACCTAACAGTTCTCCAAACTGACATGACCAATGTATAGGAATTGTTGAACGAGTGGTTGATGGCTCTTAACCCCAACAAAGGCGAACTTCTATAACTTAGGCGAAATATGAACTTGCTTAGTTTTTCTTACGCAATTCATGTAGTCCTAGTGGATTCTACACCCCTTTAAATATGCCAATGGCACACTATCAGACGACCTCACTTGGATCTCACATATTACTAACATTGTATTGTTATCTAAAGAAACACTGAAATATATAACTTTCACCTATGTAAGGCACCCACACACAAGAAGTTGATTGCTTACAGAGCGCTTATGAGACCTAACTTAGAATATGCATCACCAATTGAGAACCCATTTCAAGAATACATAAAAACTGAACGCGAACCTAAAACTACGCAGCCAGGTTCATTAATCATTCCTATTCTCAATACGACAGCCTATTGTTATTGAGCTTAAGATATAATGCATTACTTAACATACTACTAAATATAAACACAAAGAAATCCATAGAACCGCATGAGACACCGAGT
The DNA here is from genome assembly GCF_013339745.2 of Dermacentor silvarum. Taxonomy (NCBI): domain Eukaryota; kingdom Metazoa; phylum Arthropoda; class Arachnida; order Ixodida; family Ixodidae; genus Dermacentor; species Dermacentor silvarum. Next base: position 39,346,263 of record NC_051156.1, read on the forward strand.
TGTTTTTAAAGATATATGCGAAATGGGCGGCTAGCAATATTTTCATTATTCTCACGAAGTCACTAAGCTCAGGTAAACTCCCGACTGAAGACTGAAAGGTCAGTAAGGCCGTACTGATAATTAAATACGGAGACACAACTTCGGTTGCCAATTTCCGGCCTATTGCGCTCACATTGACTTCATTAAGGCGATGGAGCATATATTTTGCGAACACATTCGACAGTACCTAGCCGAGAACGGAATTCTCAGCGGTTATCAATATGGTTTTCGGTAGGGCTTGTCAACAGAAAGACAATTACTAGAAAGTGTGCATGAGTTTTAAAAAGTACTTGACGGTAAGGGATAGATAAACATGAAATAATTCGATTTTAATATAGACATTTGATAAGGTTATTCACAGAAAGTTATTATTTAAACTAATTGTGATTTTAGGTAACACTAGTGTAGTTAGGTGTAATTAAGACTTCCTCACTGATCTCCGGCGGTTTGTTAGTAATAATGCACAACGGTAATGTAGGACACGACTGCTTATTTTTTTTTCAAATATGAAATGCTTTTAGCTCCTGTTGTCGGCGACCTTCAAGGGACCTTTCACACGCCAGCACCATGGAAGAACATAAATTATGCAGATTCCATACACTGTGCGAATCTGTATTATGCAACATGTTTTGTAGGCAGCTGGCTGTCCAACATCGTTTAATGTTTCGTAGAACGTTACTAGAGGAACAAACACGTTTGTATACGTTTAGTAGCTGTGTGTGATGCGGACGTGTCTGTGAATACATCCGTAAGACAAAGCGGACGACAGTATCCAGGCGATGGTGATAGCATAACGACTGATTTTTGGTACTCCAGCCACAAGACACTCGCACCTGCTCCGTTACGACCTTGACCAATGTCGAATTTGGTACAACAGCACACAGCATCTGCAGAGCGCTAGCTAATGCAAGGAAAGAAGAGAGAGAGAGACAGAACAACTTTATTGAAATAAAGATCGTGCTTGGTTACTATGAGTGGAGCCCCTCTTCCAGGGCCCCACTGGCTATTGCAGCGCGCCGAGCCTGGTCGAGGGTCGCCAATTGGCTTCCCAAGTCCAGTTCGGAGAGTCGCGCCTCCCACGACCAATTGCTAACTGTATCGTTAAGTAGCAGCGAGACGGCGTGTGCCGGACGCTGCGTACATAGGTAAGTGATGTGTTCTAGCACTAAATGATAGGGGCCGATGATGAAGGCTGTGCACTCTTTTTGTATAAATACTAGCTGCTACGAAAGAAGAATGGAAGAAACTGACGTGGTCCCCTATGACAGCCATTTATTTGCTCTATCTCACCGTCTGCACTAACACGAGAATTCGGGCAGCCCTTCATTGATATTTGCAGGTTAGGCTGAAATGTCATAGTGTTGGATGACACTTTTTCACGTGCATCACCCCCCGCTTTGCTTCATATATGCAATACATTATCTTGTACGGTCGTTAGTTAGTGCAATCCCGCTTGTCTTTGTTGCCCTAGAGCAGCGTGTAAACTTAGTGCCATTCGTACAATCAACATATACCACTCCGAAGTGCTTGCATATGTATTTTATTGCGAAGGCGAAACGATCTACGCATTCATAACTTTGCGCACATATCAACCATAACAAACCCCCCACTTTCCACAAATGTAAAAAAGTGCCGCACTTAGCTCACGGAAGACACCACTACAAGCAACTACATATGGCCACGTACGACGTCTTACTTTCGGGGAAGACGAGTCACCTTCGTGAGCCCATCTCACTCCGCAATGCTATATTCCCTAACCTACGAGACAGAAACGCCGACCCGTTACTACTTGAATGGCAAGCCATATACATGCTATCAGTACATTTAGTATAGCACCTAACAGCTGGAGAGTGCAAATTTATACTGACTCAATTAGTGCATTTTTGTCGAGGCTACGGAAACGGGGGAATTTTGTAGGCGTTATCTAATCAGTTGATTATATTTCTATTTAAAACAATAAACTACTTACAAGCACAAACTGTGTTAAGCTGAAATGAATTTTGTACTGTTATTCAGTAGTGACAGTGCGTTCATGCATCGCTAGGTTATCAGTGTCGACTTTCTTATTCTCCTTTACTTGTGTGTTCCGCAGCAGATCAATTATATAGCAATGCTTGTTTGTAGTGTCACGGAGACAAGGACAATGCAGGGTTATTTCAGTAAACAAGGAATATTGGGCTCTCCAAGTGCGTGCTAATCAGTGCTGGTTGGTCTTAGCCTCTCACGACCTTCCTTTGATGTATATTAAGTGCTTGGAATACTTAATTCTCGTTTTTCTCGAAACTTCATTTTAAGTTGTTTTTGTTGCGCAAAAGTTCGTAACTTTACAATAAAACAACATTTGTCAATGAAACTTCACAGCCTTCCTTCCCTTCCTTCAACATTAAGCTGTGCAATGAACTAGGAGAATTGAAAACCTTAAATAACTTTTGATGTATATTACTTTAATTGAAATGCGACCACCTGAAAATACACAATTTTGGTTTTTCGGCTGTAACATACTTAATCTGTTGACTGCGCAAAGATCCTAGTCCATTGCACAGCCTACACATACACCTGCATTGCTGCCAACCCATTTTATTTCCGTGTGGTAGGATCAGTAGTTATGACATCTAGCGTGATGGGGCTCTTTTGGGTAATTTTTCTAAGTTGTAATCAGCTTTAATTTTTTTGTCGAGCCCACATCACGGCTATTTTTAAACAACCCTTCTGAAGCACACACAAAGTAATCAGTTTATGGTCAAAATATGAAAAGATTTCGAAAAAGGTGATGACATATCTTAAAACACCACAGAAGTAAGTGTAATTGCACACGACAACAAGCAGGCGCATCAACCATAAATTTGAATTCAGTAGTCACAACATAGGCTGCTGCAAAGGGAACCAAAGCATTGGAAATAATTATTGAAAGCTGGAGAATCAGAGTCTGTTGGCTGATTATCACTATTTAAGTTACACCAGTGCCAAGCAGAATGTTTAGTGCTGGTGCTGTTGAAATCAAATTCATGTGATGAGCAATTTTTCAATTTCCAGCAAACGCCATAGCAAGAGCAATAGACAGTTTAGCATTTTGTGCGAAATATCGTGCTTTTTTAATGATAGATCATCACACCAATGAACTACCTACCAGTTAACTATGTGTTCTATGCTGTATTGACTTAAAGTGAAAAATAACGTAACTGGACACAGACTCGTAACTACTACAATGCCTACTTGCATAAGTGGGGATAGCTGGCCAAGAATTTTAAAAATGGAAGAGAAAAAAACAAGTTTGCTAGAAAACACTCCTGTAATGTAGTAACTGCAGCTCAGTGAATACTGGCGTTCAAGTATCATTTCAAGAAATTCAAGCTTGTGAAATGAATTTGCGAGTGGCAGTTATTCAGGGAACAAAACAGAAATAATTGTGAATATCAATGTTAAACGATACTAGGCATGCTGCATGCTATGACCTCTGACATATTTGGCCCACTACACTTTGAATTCCTACATGCGCAGAAACTACACCAGTGTGTAACATGAACAGAAAAAAAAAACAAATTAAAAGCTACACCATAAAACAGTTTGAAAACAATAAAAGAAAAGTAAAAAGTGATAAACATATTTACCCTAGTGATTGTGTGAGGACATCTGGGGCACCGCGACGCAGGAGGATCTTCTCAACGAAGAATCTGGCAACCTTGGCGGCACTGCCTTTGGGCAAGACTTTTTTTTTTCGGCGTAGCGGGTGAGGTAGTCTGTAGCTATGACGATCTATTTATTCCCGGAGGTCGACGTCGGGAAAGGCCCCAGTAAATCCACCACGATCTGCTGGAACGGTCAGCGAGGTGGTTCAATCGACTGTAGAAGTTCGGCTGGCCTTGTCGGCGGTGTTTTGCATCGCTGATAGTCTCAGCATGGTCTTTACGTAATGGCTGACGTCGGCGGTGAGGCGAGGCCAGTAATATATTTCTTGTATCCTCCCGAGCGTGCGGGAAAAACCGTGGTGTCCAGCCGTTGGGTACTCATGGAGAGCTTACAGAACCTCTGGGCGCAATGCTGAAGGTATCACGAGGAGATAGTTAGCTCGGAGGGGCGAGAAGTTCTTGTTTAGGAGAATGTAGTTTTGCAAGAAAAACGACGCCAATCCTCGCCTGCACACCTTCGGCACAACGACGGTCTTGCCTTCCAGGTAGTCTACAAGGCTCCTTAGTTGCGTGTCAGCTCGTTGTTGTTCGGCGAATTCGTCGGCACCGATGGGTCCAAAGAAAGGGTCATCATCCTCGTTGTCCTGTGGCGGGGGTTCGACGGGGGCGCGAGACAAGCAGTCGGCCTTAGAGTGCTTTTGCCCGGACTTGTGTAAACAACAGTGATGTCGAGTGCTTCAAGTCTCAGACTCCATCTTGCGAGGCGACCTGATGGATCCTTTAAGTTAGCAAACCAACAGAAGGCGTAGTGGTCGCTCACAACTTTGAAGGGCCTGCCATAGAGGTAGGGGCGCAACTTTGATGTAGCCCAGATGATGGCGAGGCACTCCTTTTCTGTGGTGGAATAATTTGCTTCTGCCTTCGACAGCGACCGGCTAGCGCAACTTACAACCCTTTCTAGTTCGTCAGTCCTCTCCACAAGCACGGGGCCGAGGTCTACGCTGCTTGCGTCGGTGTGCACTTCGACATCGGCGTTTTCGCCGAAATGCGCAAGTATTGGCGGCCATTGCAGACGTCACTTCAGTTCTTCAAATGCTTCGACTTTCGACGTCTCCCACTTTAACTCGACGTCGGCCTTCCTGAGGTACGTCAGTGGCTCGGCGATCCGTGAAAAGTTCTTGAAGAAGCACCTGTAATAGGCGCACAGTCCAAGAAATCTACGCACTGCCTTCTTGTCGGCGGGCGGAGGAAAGTCAGTGATGGCCGCAGTTTTCTGTGGGTGAGGTCACACTCCAGACTTGTTGATTTCGTGGCCCAAAAACAAGACCTCCTCGTATGCGAAGAGGCACTTTTCTGGCTTTAACGTGAGTCCGGAGGTTTTGATTGCATGAAGAACTGTTTCAAGGTGCCGGAGGTGTTATTCGAAGCTTGAGGCAAACACAAGGACGTCGTACAAGTAGACGAGGCAAGTCTGCCACTTCAAGCCTGCTACTACTGTATCCATGACGCGTTGGAAGTCGCTGCTGCCGAGCAAAGATCAAACGGCATGACCTTGATCTCGAACAGTCCGTCTGGTGTTATAAAGGCAGCCTTCTCCCTGTCACTCTCGTCGACTTCGATTTGCCAGTAGCCGGTCTTGAGGTGCAACGACAATAAATACTTTGCATTGTAGAGTCGATTCCAGGCGTCGTCTATCCGTGGGACAGGGTATACGTCCTTTTTGTGATTTTGTTGAGGTGACGATAATCGATGCCGAAATGTAGGGTTCCACACTTCTTCACTAACACCACGGGGGACGCCCAAGGACTCTTGGACGGCTGGATGATGTCGTCGCGTAGCATTTCCTCGAGTTGTTGCCATATTGCCTCGCGTTCGCATGCCGAGACTCGGTAGGGGCTTTGACGGAGTGGGCGGACATATTCGTCGGTTTTAATGCGGGGCTTGGGGACAGGGGTTTGTCGAATTTTTGATGACGACGAGAAGCAGTCCTTGTATTGGAGGAGCAAGGCTTTTAGCTGTTTTTAATCATGCCTGAGAAGGTTCGCATCTATGCCGAAAGCTGGTTCAGGTATTACAGTCGTCGTTGCAGGTTCTCTAGAGTCCGTGACGGCGAAAGCACTGCTGGCTTGACTATTTCATCAATGTAGGTGACCGAGCTGCCTTTGTTAATGTGCTTGCATTCGTGGCTGAAGTTTGTGAGCATCACTCTAGCTTTCCCTTCGCGTAGCTCAGCTATGCCTTTAGCGATGCAAATCTCACGGTCGAACAGTAAGTGATGCTTGCCCTCGACTACGCTCTCCATGTCTGCAGGCACTTTGGTACCGACGGATATCATTACGCTTGAGCGAGGCAGAACGGTAACTTGTTCTTCAAGCACATTCAAGGCACGGTAACTGATGTTTGTATCCGGTGACATCGCTTTGTGCGTTAAAAGCGTTATCGACTTGGACCTTAAGTCGATGACAGCACCATGCTGATTTACAAAGTCCATCACTAGGATGACGTCCCTGGAGCAGTGCTGCATGATTACGAAGCTCGCCGGGTAATTGTGATTGTTAACGGTGACTCGTGCTGTGCACATTCGAGCCAGTCTTATTAGGTGGCCTCCCGCTGTTCGGTTATCGGGTCCTTCGCAGGCCGTCTTCACCTTCTTCAACTTCGCGGCGAACGGGCCACTAAAGACGGAATAGTAGGCTCCTGTGTCCACGAGAGCTGTGACGTTATGACCATCCATCAGCACGTCTAGGTCGGTAGACCATCGTCTGGCGTTGCGGTTAAGTCGTGGGGTCGAATCACGGCTGCGTCGGCTTGCTCCGCTGCTGCTACGTCGCGTCAGCAGGTCTTCTTTCGGCGGCGAAGTGTTGTCGTGAAGGCTCTTGCCAGGCGGTGTGCAGATACTTCGTTGTGATGATGCGCGAATCGCCGTCGTTGGCAGCGGAGCATCTTCGGTATTGCGCTGTACAGCAACCACACCTCCATCGGTTACTGCTTCTAGTTTCCCGGATATGGGCTCACCGACTAGCCCTACGCTGGGCCAGTGTATGGTCGGCGCTGCGGCGACAGTTAAGGCCAAGACATAGTCCAGCGTTTTCGGCGCGCCAGCCGCGACAGGCGAAGTCGCATACGCTACGCCAGCCACGCCAGCCTATGGAAGAAATTTGCCTCCTCTGCAGTTCGGCGCGCACGCCGCGCGAGGCTAGCGCCATCTCTCTGTGTGTGGGAGCGCAACTCCACGGCCGCGCGATCCATGGCGCATGCGCATTCTCACTTTCTGACAGAATGTGCCCGCGCCGTCCGAGTTGCGCGCTTGTTTTTTTTTGGCAAGAGAAGACACTTTATTTCAGACAACCAACATACATAGTTGCCTAGGGGCCAGTCATGCATAAAATATAAACATAAGTTCGACAAGAAAGCACATCGTGATTTTTTACATACGCAAACACAAAAAAATACCTTATACACAGGTCTCGCTCCGTGTGCTGTTGGACTGCCTTCACGGCATGGCGTTAACTTGTCCTGACAGCCAGAGAAGATCGCAGTCCTAGTGCTAGTGCGTCGGCTACGTCAAAAGCGGAAGCGAAACATGTGTATACATCCTCACTTGCGTTGTCATCGTCCACGGACGTTGAGAAAACCACAGCCGCGCTTTCACTACGAGCGCCGCAAGCCGCCATTTTGCCTTCTGCCCTGGCTGCCCCTACAGCGCGCAGTGCATTCTGGTCTAGCGGCAGCCGCGTGAAATAGAACATGTTCTATCTCCGCGCCGGCGGCGCTAAGCGCGCTCGACGCAGCTGGGCACGCCGGCTACGCCGTGACGCCGGACTGTAGATTGTGCACTTTTCACCGGCTTTGCTTAAACGCGCCGCGCGTGGCCGCGCGCGCGCGTTACGCCGGACTATATCTTGCCCTTTAGCATCCTGGCGATAGCGAACGCCAAGGACGTCGGGGTCTCCACTGGGTTCCGGCGATGTAGTCGGCGATGTCACGTGGCCGCTCACCAATCTGTGGACGTGGCGCGTTGACGGCGAACTCTCGTAGGCCCATCTTGCGGTTTGGGCATCGGCGGTAGACATGGCCGGCTTCACCGCAGTCATAGCAGAGCGGGCGGTGGTCGGGGGCGCACCAAATGTCCGTCTTCCTCCGGTAGCTGCGCTGGGCGACGTGCGGGCGTGTTGGCGGTGGCGGCGGTGGACGACGGAACTGCGGCGTTGCGGGGCCCTGGTGCGAGCGCGAGCACGGAGGGGGACCTTGATGGCGGGCGACTGCGGCGTAGGTCATCGTTTCCGGCTGTGGTTGAGGCGACACCGGAACTTCTGGCACTTCAAGTGACCGCTGAATCTCTTCATTAACTAGCTCAGCGATCGATGTCTCCTGTGGCTGCAACCTTGGGCATAACTTCCGCAGCTTTTCCCGTGCGACCCCTCTGAGCGTCTCTCGCAGGTCGTCGGCGGCTAGCGCTTGAGCTACGGCGTAGTTTGCCAGCGCACGGCGGCTGTATTGCCTGGCGCGCATTTCGAGCGTCTTCACGACGCGGCCAAATGGCTCTGACTGCCGGTCCCAACGTGGGAGCAGCCCACTTTGTGAGGCAACTCACAACTTGCTGCACTCAATAAATGCTTTCCTTCCTTCTTTCCTTGGAGCGTTATGGCTTCCGAAACAAATTCTGGGACAGTCTTGGGCGGGTTGCGTATCAATTGGGTAAACAGTTGCTCTTTGACACCCCGCATCAAGAACCGAATTTTCTTTTTTTCTGTCATGTCGGAGTCGGCGTGGCGGAAAAGGCGAGTCATCTCCTCCGTGATGATTGCGATGTTCTCGTTCGGCAATTCCACTCTGGTTTCTAAGAGAACCTCGGCCGTTTCCTTTCGAACTAGACCCGTGAAGGTCCTCACGAAATAGATCCCACGTCACCAGGGTGGTTTCTCTGTTATAAAACCAGGTCCGAGCAGCATCATCCAACGAAAAATAGACATGGCTCAGCTTGTCGTCGTCACTCCATTTGTTGAACGCCGCAGTCCTCTCGTATGTCTCCAGCCAGGTTTCAGGTCTTCAACCGATGATCCACGGAAGGTCGGTGGCTCCCGAGGTTGTTGCAGCAGTATGGGGGACGCTGGGGTTGCCATTGGGGTCGTTGACTTGGGCTTGATTGCTTTGGTCATCTCGGGAAGAAGTCCGAGCTCCGGCAGAAGTCCTTGCTGCCTACGGCTAACTCGCTGGTCCTTGGCGACGTTGGTGCTATCCCCTGGTTTCGTGTTTGGATCGCGGCTTTGCGGACTAGTACTTCCACCAGATGTGACGTAGAAGTGACGGTAAAGAAAACAGACGCAAAACTGTGAATGACGAAACGGACTTTATTGGGCCCACAAACGTAAGTTGCACTCAAAGCACAACGATAGCGGCGAACACAGTCGGCGAATGTCGAAATCTTATCAGCAGCAAAACGCGTCGGTTTTTATACATCAGTCATCGAAGGTTCCAGATTAATCCCTGGTGCCCGCGTGTCTTCCAGAAAGTACTAGACATTTCGCGCCGCTCATAGAGTCAGATTACATAAGCGTTGGTGACAACAGACAGTGGATAGATGCATTGATAACGTTCGAGAAACTTCCGATACGTGCAGACGCGTCCTATGCCTAGCGATAGCGTTTAACAATTGTTAGCCGGTGAAAAGCGGTCACTAGTGAAATCTGAACATGTACAAGCGTCAAAATTGTGCTAAGCAAAAATAAAATGTCAGGACATCTTAGGTCTAGTTTTGCATAGAACACGATAATGTCTGCATCGCCTACAAACACAAATAAGGAGCAAGTTGAATAAATATTTAGCCTATTTAGTAACCTATGTTAAGTAACATGTCAATAGACTTATCCACAAATGATACCGATATTCAACTTTTTGGAGCACGTACAGTTCATGCATAATTGACCCAACCATCCAGAATACACGCCGTGCTGCTGTAGCCATAGACACGTGATCCGTGCATTTCGGGGGCTCATGCGTGACGTGAACACTGTTTTAGGTCACGGCCTCGCCACTACAAAATACGTTCATTGTTTGTTAACTTATAGTAATGGCACAATAAAGCTGTCACATTGTGAACACATGCAAGAAGCACCTAAAAACTCGCCAAAACGATTTTTGAACTAATCCAGGGTGACAACAGAGCACAAGGTCGAACTCACTGATGAATCTCATAATAGGGACCCGTTCAATACGCAGCAACAGCATATTACAAATAAATCTTTGTTTACATAGTTCTTTTTGTCCTGACTTAGTTTAAACAACTTTCCCCTGTTATGCTTAATTACGTACATGTTATGTACAAACCGTCATCTTAAAATGTAAGCTGTACTAGTAGCAAGCTGTAATTGTTGACATTATCCCTCTAAAGCAGCTCGCAAACCGAAAACTTTGTAAGGAGAGATTATTTGCAAAGTCGAAACATTTATAAGCGAGGAAACGTCATTGCAGTAAGAAATGGTGAAGAGGCAGTTCAGTCGTTTTATGCTACTTAACCAGCAATGTGGAAGCTCACGCACAAGTGCACATGATGAGTACGATTATTTCCGAACAAAATCTTTCTCATCGGAAAAACAGACGTGTATCAGGATTTCCAATTTCGCATTGAGGCAATAAATTTCCGCAACTAAATTCTCACATCCAGCGCTCAGTAAGCATCAGCACAGGTTTCACTGTTGTCGTGGGAGTTCCATTTCCTTCGTTCGCAAAGCACTCTATGCACACACAAGAAGCACGCACAATACGCGTGTAGTTAGCAAGCACGGTTACTTACATTTTGAATGGTGCAACGTGATCGAAAAGCACTCTCCAAGCCACCGGTGCTGCGTCGACGATGTTACTCCCTGCACACATGCCGCTGCGTAGTGGACGAGCTGAGGCTAGCTAAGATTACGAATCAGTTATCTGCGACGTTCACCCACTTTGCCACAACAACCAGAGCCAAAGGGACGGCCCTCCACGCCATAAAATCGTTGGTCCACATTTGCCTAGCGCGTTAAGCATTCATCGAGTTTGCAGCGAGACACAAACTATTCCCTGCGCTTCTTTGCACGCTAACTACGACCCATTTCATTACAGCAAACACAAAAACACGATCAAGCAAATGCATCGGAGGAACTCGCACGAACGACCGGCATGTTGAAGACGATGATGATGATAATGATTTAATGGTCTCCCCTTTGAAACGGGATGTAGATGAATAGTCACCAAGCCTCTGTGATTTATTTGAGTATGCTATATATGTTTTTTATCTAGCGTTTTGTATAGATTTCATTAAACTTTTTTTCTCAATATCTACCTTGTACTATGACTAAGAGACCAAATGAGGCCGTATCAATCTTTTACCTTCTTTTTATCGCGAAGTTGTTAAGGGATCACCTTTCGGTCGTCGCGTCCGGCAATAGAAAAAAATCACAGCATATCCACGGGGTGAATGATGATGAGTGGGGCGAAGCTCCGGGGGATCATTCGGGTAAACCACAGCTACGGACGAGAGATAAAGAGAGCGCGCGTCGGGAACGAACGCCCTTGTGCAATGCAGCGCCCCTAGCTACGGACGAGAAAGAGAGCGCAAGTCGGGAACGAACGCCCTTGTGCACCGCAGCGCCCCAGCTACGGACAAGAAAGAAAGAGAGCGCGCGTCGGGAACGAGAAAAAGAGAACGCGCGTCGGGAACGAACGCCCTTGTGCACCGCAGCGCACCTAGCTACGGACGAGAGAGAAAAACGCCGGAAGCGTTCTCCGGAAGCTGGCTTCCGGAACCGGAAGCGGAACCGGAAGTGGAACCGGTAGTGCAACCGGAAGCGGAACCGGAAGTGGGAACGGAAGCGGAAGTCGGCTTCCGGTTATACTATACATATACATATATATGTATGTATGCGTATACATACATACATACATACACGGACACACAACGCCATCTATTGAGCAATTCATAAACTAGAGTGGCTACATACTACTACTACTACTACTACTACTACTACTACTACTACAGAGGAGGGAACGACCCACACCCGAAGGAGCTTCGCCCCTAAAAAAAAGTTGCAGTGGCTTAGCTCGGCTATGCCAGGATATACGTAGCGTTAGCCAAGGTTCAGCTGATTATTCTTAGCTTATTCTAAGATTATTCTTAAGATATGATTATTCTTATCAGTCAAGCTTCTCCGTTCATCTGCGCTGTTGAGCAGCATTTGCGCTCTCCTTCTCCATGGCTATACCACTCTGGCAAACGCCAGTCAGAAGCGCAGCGGCTCCAGCGCAGTGTCAGACGGTGACTGCACAGCGAGCGCGCGCCGGCGCCAGTGCGTCTACCACGGCTACGACGTCACTCCTCTGGAATGCGCAGACCGGCGGCGGTGAGTCGCGCGCGGCGGCGGCGGAGTGCGCGAGAGGTGCCGGCTCCGGTGGCTCCGGTGCGCAAGCCGTGTGACATCACTGATCCTTGCGCATGCGCAGCACGGCTCTTGACGTGCCGCGCGAAACGGGCTTGGCTAGGCCAGTGTAGCTAATGCTACAAAACTCTCATTGGCCGTATGCTGTATGTGCGAGTGAAAGCGCTAGGGCAAGGGACGCGCGCTTTCGCGTGGAGCGAACGCACGGCGAAGAGTAAACGTTTCTTATGTGCGCGTGAAAGCGCGCGAGGGCCAGGGACTCGCGCTTTCAGGGGGAGCAAACGCACGGCAGAGAGCTAACGCGACTTCGCAGTGGAAGGGGAGTGGCGCGCGTGGAGGGCATTGAGGCAGCCTGGACTGTGCGTGTGCGTGCCCGCTCTCCCACTGCGGCGCATGCGCGCAGCCCTCCGGCCTCTGCCGCCGTCTCCCTCTGGGCTCTCGCCCACCTCCCCCTAACAGTGTCGACAACGGCGTTTAGCCGTTCGTCACGTTGCCAGCGTTTTCACAGAGGTTGTGTGCGGTCACACAAACAATGCGCCCAACTGTTGTCGACGGCGGCGGCGTTTTGCCCACGTTAGCACCGAATGCCCGCGGCGTTTGTGATGTGTATATGAAGAACGTGCCAATCTTTGCCTTACACCCTATGGCGGTGTACCATAGCGACCATAAGGCCATGGTCACTTTGGTCGCTAAATAAATGAAAACCACCGGATCATACATAAAGTGATTCTTGTACAGATCAGTGTTCCTTCGCGCTGCGGTATTTTCGGTTATTACCCGTGGTTTAATGGGAGACGCCGCTCCCATTGCTACGGCAATGAAAGTGGAGTCAACAGAACGCCGACAGGACGTGACTACCACGGCAGGAACCGGGACGAGGAAGAGAAACTGCCCTCCAAGTCAAGCCGGCAGTGAGGACACTGTGTTGTACTCCTGCTCAAGCGATGAAGCCTTAGATGATGAAGGCTTCGAGAGAGTGATACACCGGAAGGCCAAGAGAAGAAAAATCAGCGAACGGTCTTTGTCAAGTAAGTCAACGGGTCCTGCCACAGCGAAGGCTATCGGCGCACACACTTCTCTTTATGCCTGACAGGCCTGTGGACAAGCTCAACCGCCTTAATCGACAAGTGGTTTCCGTTTCTCTGGAGGCTCTTGTCCCAGGAGACATTAAAGATATCAGGATTAATATTCGAAAGAATGTCCTGGCTATTGATGTTCACAACCGAAGCGCAATCAATGCTTTGATGGCCGTAAAGCTCCTGGGCAACATTGATGTCCACTACCTCGTTCCGCAGGAATACGAAAGCACGGCTGGTGTGGTTTACGATATTGATACATCGATTAGCGACAGTGATCTGCCAATTTTAATCAAACCTGCGACAGATGGTATTGCCTTACTGCAAGCTTGGCTCCTTGGCACCTCGAGCTGTGTAAAGCTCGTCTTTAAAGGTGACTGCCTACGTAAAGGTCGGACACTTTCGTCATGTGGTACGGCATGACGAAAGCAAAACCACTTCAGCAAAACCACTTCAGTGCAGAAGATGTCAACGACTTGGACACGTGAGTGCTCTCTGCCGAAATTCAACGGTATGCCCACGATGTTCCGAACAACACGACGCTGACACCTGCCGTGCAACGGAGCTCAAGTGCACAAATTGTCAAGGATCGCACGCTGCATCCTCAAAAGACTGTCCACGCCTAAAGAAAGAGCAGAAAATCTTTAGGAAAATGGCCAGAGACGGATCATCACACAGAGATGCTTCTGCTGCAATAAGGGGACATCGCTCCCGAAAAGGAAAGTCCACGAAATCCCCTTCAGGTTCGAGGGAGATGAATCGTCCTGCAGCGCCGCCTCCTGCTCCATCTGTCTCCAATAAGAGCACGAATGTCAGCGGAAAAAGCAGCCATGCTTTTGATACCTCATCAAGTGAGGAGTGGCCAGCGCTGCCGAAGACATGCCAAACACCAGAGCCACAGCACATGACTCGTCGCTTGCAGTCCAACGTCGCTGCAGTTGACAACATGCGAGACAAGGATTCGCAAGTGATTGCTATGCTGAAGTCGCTCACGAATGTCATGCGTCTACAACTGACAAACATGGATACGGAGGCTGCTCGTAGCGCACTGCAAGTACTGGACACGTTGACTCCAGTGCTTGAAAGCTTCGTATAGCACTATGGCCCGCTCCTCGCTGCCATTCCACAAGGAAATCAAGAAAGCGTCTCTATTGCAATGGAATGCCCGAAGCCTCAAATCAAGAATTTCAGATTTTAGACACTTTGTCTTCGAAAACCGTTTTCCCATCTTCGTAATTTGTGAACCGAACGTTCAAAATGTCCTCCGCATTTCTGGATATGAAGCATTCATGTCCTCTACCTGTGGTGATGTGACCAAGGTCATTGTGTATATTAGATGTGAACTGACATACGTGTTACACCCAATCCCACCTCACGATACCAACCAGTACGTTTGTTTAATCATAAAGACGAAGGAGCTTACGTTCACTCTCGTCGCTGCCTACATTGCTCCTTCAAGTCGCTTCGACTCTTAACGACTGTACGACGTGTTATCCACGACACCCGGCCCTACGATCCTCACCGGAGATTTTAATGCTCACCATCCACTTTGGGGGAGATATGGACTCTAGGGGAAAGAGGCTTGTATCTTTTGCAACACAGCACGACCTTTATTGCCTCAACGATGGTAGTCCAGCATATTTACGAGGGACTACATACAGCAGCTGCCTAGATTTGACCCTGATCTCTCGGCGTCTTGAAAGAAAAGTGCAATGGTTCTGAGACATCGAAACACATGGCAGCGACCTTATTCCCACGTATCTGAAGATCAAAGGACTACTTAAATACTCCTCCACGATTCTCCAACGAATTCACTGGTCAGCGTTTCGGTCACACGTGGAGGAAGTATGTCAGGAAGGAAACCATTCTAGTCTGGAACACGAAATTCAAAAAGCCATGAAAGAGACTAGGTACGGTTTTCAGCCTTTCCCGAAATATGAAGAATTTGAAGCCGAATTGCAGCGATTACGAGCGATTCGCCGGCGGGCTGAAAGAAGATACAGGAGAACTAAATCCATCCACGATCTCAGAGAGGCAAGGCGAATGCAAAAAAAGATTCAGCGGCGGATCGATGCGCTCCAGTCTCAAAAAATGAAAACGATTCTGTGAGTCGTTGGATCCACGTCAGAGCTTATCTCACATATTTAGGACCGTGGGTGGACATCGAGTACCACCGCAACAGCGTGTTCCTTTCAAATATCTCGCTTTGCACCAAGGTTGCAGAGAGATTCAGACTGTCGAAGAACTTTGTTCAAGACTTGCTGGCTTGCAGCCCCAATGTGCACTTACACCATGCGTCACTCCTGCTTTTCGGAACTCCCGTATGGATGTCGTGTTTTCGACGGAGGAGCTTGAAGCGGCCCTCACGACTTGCAGGCGCTCTTCGTCACCTGGGCCAGACGGTGTTACCTATACGGCGCTCAGCAATCTTGGCCAGAAGGCGCAACTCATGCTGCTAAACCATTACATCGAGTCTTGGCGCAACGGTTTGGTTCCACGTGAATGAAAATGCAGCCGCTTGGTACCACTCTCAAACCAGGTAAATCACCGTTGGATTTGTCATCGTACCGCCCCATCGCTCTGGCCAGCTGCATCGGAAAAATAATGGAACGAATGGTTTTGACGCGCCTGAAATGGTACATGGAGAATTACAATGTGTACCCAGATGCTATGGCTGGCTTCCGGCGTGGGCGCTCATACATAGATAATGTCATCGATTTGGTCACATTTGTTCAACATCAAAAACGTCTGAAACAACTCACTGCGACATTGTTCCTTGACATAAAAGGCGCCTACGATAACGTAGCACATTAGGCCATTATAGAGGCTCTGATTGAAGCCGGAATTGGTAGCCGCACTTTTCAGTGCTATGCAGCTATCTGACCGGCAGACATTTCTTGATGACCGAGGATGGCGCCACGACTCACCACCAAACATTCCGTGGAGTACAACAAGGTGGGGTGTTGAGCCCGACACTATTCAACTTAGGGCTCGTTGGCCTAGTCAGATGCTTGCCCAACACCGTTGGAGTATCAATCTATGCTGACGATATCTGCATCTGGGCGTCTGCTGTAACACGACTGCAGGTACGAGCAAGGCTACAAAAGGCAGCTACGTTAACATCACTGTACTTACGAAAACAGAACCTAGAGCTGTCTTCAGAGAAATGCTGCCTTGTTACATTCACTCGGAAGGCAATGAGGCCTTACTCTGTAAGTGTGAATGGGCAAACAATTCCAAACGCACGGAAACACCGCTTTTTAGGGGTAATTGTCGACTGCGACCTATCACGGAGCCCGCACGTTTCATACCTAAAGAAGAGGTTAAGGACCATAACACATCTCAATTTCCTCGGTGGAAAATCATAGGGCACATCGGTATGGTCAATGCTGCAGCTTTATAATGCCGTGTTCCTCGGTTTCGCAAGATACAGCCTCCCGGTGCTAGGCCACACCTGCAAAACAAACCTGCGTGTACTCCAGGGACTACAAGCTCAAGCCCTAAGGACGTGTCTCGGTCTTCCGAAGTGTGCGTCTACGGCGGCAACAATTGTCGTAGCGCGAGATCACCCAATATCAACGTACTTAGCTACCGACGCCCTCTGGGCGCATATTCGGCACGTTGCCCGACTACCTTCCCACCATCTTGCATCTTTACTTACACAAAGGCCACACACAACTTTCAGTCGTATAATTGCTGTCGATCGTACCTAGTTGCCACCGAACTACATGCCTGCAGCAAGACCATTCTCACCGTTATGGTGCCTGCACAAACAATACATACGCCTCACCATCCCAGGAATCAAGAAGAAGGCTCACAAGCCGTCATTTGCCCTGAAACAGGTCACGCTAGGACTTTTAGATGAGGTTCACAGTGGCCGCGTACATGTTTATGTCGATGGCTCAGTCACACCTACACGTTCAGCTGCCGTAGTGGTGATTCCAGCAAGATCCGTCAAGATACAGCTAAAGACGTCACATGTCTCATCAACGACAGCTGCTGAACTGGTAGCCCTCCATGCGGCTCTTCATTTCATTCTGGAGGAACCACCCCATCATGGTCAATATTCTGTGACTCCAAGGCAGCCCTCCAGAGTTTACTCTCAGTACTGCGCCATGGATCACATGAGCAGCTCGTCGCAGAGATAAGACAAGTACACCATCGCATAGTTGATGAAGGGCACGATATAATATATCAGTGGTTACCTAGTCACTGTGGCATACATGACAATGATCGAGCAGACGCAGCGGCCCGATCTGCCTATGACAGTGTAAACTGCGTTGCCATTCCTCTTGCGAGAGCCGACGGAGCGAAAAACTTTCCGCGCTTGCGCGTGAGCTAACATTGATGTGTAGCGCTCACCGACGCTGCTATGCCGGGACGCTAAGGTCGGCGTTCGCGGCCGGCGCTTTGGGGCCGGCCGCGGATGGCGAGGAGAATAAAGTTGGGCAGCGCGTGCTAGCGGCGCAAGCACGGCACGCGCCAGTCCGTTCTAAAAGTCTGCTGAGCTGGTCCTCTTGGTCGTGCGCTCCGCGGCGACCCCTCGGTTTCTTACATTGGTGACTTCGGACGTGATCCTCAGAGTATCAACAAGGACCCATTCAGCATCGCCTGCTATCGAGCCCTGCCCGCGGCCATGGACCAGCTGGAAGAACAGTGGCGCCCACCTACGCTCGACGACCCTTGGCGTTTGCAACTGTGGCCCTACCCTCCGCACAGCCCTATCGTGTGGTTCGCGCAGGTAGACGCACAGCTATACGTAAATGGCGTGTGGTCACAGCTCTGGCGGTACCTACTCCTCAAGCGAAAAATTCCCACCGACGTCTTCTTTCGTCTTGACTTTCCGTCATCAGACCAGAACATGTACGAGGGCCTCAAGACCGCCTTCTTTCATGACTTTACGTACCAGTTCCTGCTCACTTACGCAGCACGACACAGTTTCCTTCAACGGCTGACGCTTCTGAAGGAATGGCTCAAACTACGTCGTCCTCTTCGCCATCGGCGTCGGGTGAACGCTGCGCCCCTGCTCGCGAATCTTCCGCCGCACCTACACCACAGGAGCCACTGTGTGGAGGCAACACGACAACGGTGTCTCCCGCGTCCGGTTCGTTCCCCGACGACGAACAACCTCCCGCCACACTACCCGCACCATCAACTACACAACTGGTGAGCCCACTATTCCTCAGCAACGACCACCTTGCATCCACGCCTGTGCATACCGAAGAGTCGGCATGCACTCCACCTGAGTTACATGGCGTCCACAGTCCAAGTCGTGGAGATGACTCAGCAGCGAGCGAGCAACACTGCGGTGAGACTGGTCCGCCAGCTATCACGTGCACTGCACTTCCCAGCTACGCCAGCGTATTTCCCGTGGAGCCCTTGTCACCTGCCCCCTCTCGCAGCATACGTTCAGTGTCTTGGCTTCAACGCCCGAACGACACTGCCTTGACGTTTGGCCACAAGGATGCCTCCTCGGCTTGCGGTGCTCGGCGTCGGAGAACTCGTGCCCAGCGCGGCCGGCAGCCCCGCTGCTTCGCTGGTTTTCGTCGCTGCGTCCACCCGATTTTACACAGGTGCCAGGCCGGACGCTGCTACAGCGCACTTCGAAAGCGCCCGCCCTCAACACCGAACCTATGTTCACGGGTCCGACTAACATTCACACGTTGGCACCACGCTAACTTCGATAGAGCAAACCGGGTCCCGTCGTCGCGGGCTTGTCACCACGGTCGCAGCATCAGCGGGGCCGGACTCTATGTTGCTGTCGGCGCCGACGCACCCCACCACCGTCTTCACCGCTTGACCAGCCCAAACTTGGACGATGTCATCGTGGCTGCCGCGTTCCCCGCACCGTTCTGCGATCGACCGTCCATGCTCACCGACCATACAACATCTGCATCTGCAGCTTAGAGCGCCAATGGCGTCGCCCCTGCGCCCTCCTTGATGCAGGGATCATCGGGGCCACGTTCCTCAAGCTGCCGCCACCAAAACCTCGTCCGCTGCTGCACTCACAGGCCAGACCACCCCAGTGAATCGCGCACATTTCGCCATTCCGTCTGGGCGGGGGGCCCTGTAGCGCTCACCGACGCTGCTATGCGGGGATGCTAAGGTCGGCGTTCGCAGCCGGCGCTTTGGGGCCGGCCGCGGATGGCGAGGAGAATAAAGTTGGGCAGCGCGTGCTAGCGGCGCAAGCACGGCACGCGCCAGTCCGTTCTAAAAGTCTGCTGAGCTGGTCCTCTTGGTCGTGCGCTCCGCGGCGACCCCTCGGTTTCTTACAGATGCAATGGAATTCATCCGATTTCATAAGTGCACGCCTCCATGCCCTGGACCCTAATTTACAGCTCCGTATTCCGTTCAACCTTCCACAACGGGACTGCACACTTCTAGTCCGTCTATGGCGTGGAGTAGCATTTTCAAATGCGTACTCCTTTTTTATCGGAATGGCCAATAGCCCACTTTGTGAATTCTGCGGACGTAATGAAACAATCGCACACCTTCTTTGTGAGTGCCCTCGTTTCAACCTGCAGAGAGCAGCTCTCTCAGCGACGATAGATCAACTGGACAAACGCCCAATAACAGAAAAGAACATACTTGGAAACTGGCCTACACAAACAATGGCGCGAGCCGCCCTGAAGGCACTGCTGCGTTACTTGAAAGAAACCGGACTTAGTGACAAATTGTGACTTTGCACTATGTTAGGTAAGATGGAACGTTCTCACTGTGCAACACGAGAACGCCTTCGCAGACTGCGTGACAGTGCCAACATAAACAGTTCTGTTTTGTGTGCGTGTGTAATTTTCCTTTCTTTCCTTCCTTTTTTATTCCTTAATTTTACTTTTTTTCTCTCTCTCTTCTTTCACATCCCTTTACCCCTCCCCCGGTACAGGGTAGCCAACCGGAGATAACCTCTGGTTAACCTCCCTGTCTTTCCTTTACCTTTTTCTCTCTCTCTCCCACCATAGTACAGCTTCACTGGTCTTCCATCTCCACCACAGTGGAAGGGCTGACAGTTTTTTCCACAAGTATTCTAAACGTCTCTAGCTTATCTCTACTGCTGGCCTGTTGATGTTTCCACCCACTTTAAATCGAAGCGTTTCTGGAAGGTGTACGTTGCCTACTGTACCCATTGGGTGAATCGCTTCACATTCCATTACGATGTGTTGAGTGGTCTCCGGATTTTTGCTCCAGCATACGCATGCCTCATTTAGTTCTGGATATTTGCTCCGGTATGGTTTTGTCCTTAGGCAACCGGTTAGAGCCTCAGATAACGAGGCACTACCCTTTGTGTTATCGTACAGATGTTCCCTTTTACTTCTTCCTTCTCATTCTTGTAAATATCCATTGTCCTCTTTGTTTCCATTCTTTGCATCCGATTCACTGTCTCTATATATTCTCACTTTCTTTCTGATGACTCCTGGTTGTCTTCTGACAGTTTCGATTAACCTGTACTTGGTTGCCAACTTCCTTGACCTCTTCCTCCATTCTGTGTCCACGCTTTTCAGGTACAGATACTTGTGCAATTTAGCCGCCGATTTATTTTTTTCCATGTTCCTGAGCTTGGTAAGTTCTAGAGAGGCTTGCTGGCTATCCGGTAAAATACCACTGCAATGGAAAACGGCCCAGATTATTTTAATACCTAAACCAGGCAAGCGGCTGCAGTTGGAGAACTTGAGACCCATTTCACTCACGTCCTGTGTGGGCAAACTCATGGAGCACGTTGTCCTAGCGAGACTGACCAACTATCTCGAGGAAAACGACGTTCTCCCGCCTACAATGTTGGGCTTCCGGAGAAATTTGTCTACACAGGATGCAAGCTCCAACTTAAGCATCAAATTATAGATAACATCAGTCGGAACACCAAAGCTACCTTAGGATTGGACCTAAAGAAGGCGTTTGACAGTGTTACCCACGAAACAATATTAAACAGAATAAATGAGCTAGGCCTAGGCCAGCGAGTATACAATTATATACGAGACTTCCTTACTAACAGAAAAGCATACATTAGGATAGGAGACCTTAACTCCGAAGAACTACAGATTGGAAGCGCAGGTAAGCCCCAAGGTTCAGTAATATCACCGATGCTGTTTAACCTGGCTCTAATTGGATTACCAACAAAACTACAGGAAATCGATGGCCTCAATCATACTATTTACGCTGACGACATCACCCTCTGGGTGAGCGATGGCAACGATGGACAGGTCGAAAACACATTACAACGTGCAATAGAAGCAGTTCAACAATACCTAGCAGGAACCGGACTGGCGTGTTCGGCTGAGAAATCTGAGCTCCTCATTTATTTACCATCGCGACGTGGCCGAAAGCCACGCAACTACGAGGAACGAAACCATCCGGAAATTCACCTAACTACCGCGGATGGTACGCCCATACCCAAGGTTGACAAGATCAGAGTATTGGGGCTCATCATTGAAAGTAACGGCTACAATGGAGAGACCATACGTAAATTAGACAATATAACATCTCAAATCATGCGACTACTGAAGCGAATAGCCAACAAACACAGTGGAATGAAAGAAGGCAATCTGCTTAGGCTAGTCCAAGCGTTTGTAATAAGCAGAATAGTATACGTCGCATCGTACCTACGATGGTACTCGTCAGAAAGATACAAATTAGACTGCCTAATCAAAAAAATCTACAAGCAAGCATTCGGACTCTCCATCACCACCAGCAACGATAAACTACTGAAGCTAGGTCTTCACAATACACTGGATGAGCTAATCGAGGCACAACGCATAGCACAATATGAACGCCTGTCGAAAACTAAAACAGGTAGGCAAATATTGGATCGCCTGGGTATAGGGTATCATGCCCAACATGGTGTCAAAGTAGATATGCCCAGACACATCAGAGGCATGATAACCGTCCCTCCAATGCCCAAGAATATGCATCCCACCCACCATCAGGGTAGGCGAAAAAGCAGAGCACGCGATATACAAAAGAAATTCGGTAACAGCAAGGACACCATATTTGTAGACGCAGCTAGGTACAGACACAAACGCGCCTACACAGCAGTGGTGATAAATTACGAGGGAAAATGCACGACGAGTGCTACAGTCAACACGCCACACGTTGAAACGGCAGAGGAAATAGCTATCGCGTTAGCCATAGCACAAACACAAGCACATATAATCATCAGTGATTCCCAGACGGCAATACGAAACTTCGCCAATGGTCGGATCTCCCCAGAGGCACTACGACTCCTAAAATTAGGTAACAACCACGACAGAAGTGTCCATCTCATCTGGACAGCCGCTCACACACTACCAGACGGTAGCAATGAGGTGGCGCACCGCATGGCTCGAGAGCTTACGGACCGAGCCTCGGTTAGTCCCGCTTCAGCGACTACCGACGAGTGGGAGTGGGAAGATCGAATGACCAAATTTCATGAAATTACACAACACCATAGATTGCAGAGGCGCACATTCCCGCCGCCTCATCCAAAATTAAACAAAAAACAGTCTGTCGAATGGCGGCAGTTACAAACCAGTTCCTATCCGAGTCCAGCTATCATGCACATAATACACCCAGATTTATACACGTCTGACAATGCAGACATTGCGACTCTAGAGCCACGCTAGAGCATATCCTATGGGAATGTGCGGGTATAACACACAATAACACTGATGCAGCCTCAAACAGCGACAGCCTCCGCGCGCGCTGGGAGTCTGCGTTGCTCAGCTCGCACCTGCAGCATCAACTCTGGGCCGTCCAGCGAGCCGAGGAAGCCGCCAAGGGCCAACAACCCTTGGCCGAAGCCTAGGCGGGGTCTAGGCCCACCCCACCAAATCGCAGGGCACTCAATAAAGTTATTTCAATGAATGAATGTTCCTGAGCTTTTCTTCAAAACTAATTTTGCTCTGTGCTTCTCTGAATACAGAAGAGGCCCAACCCATGTCACCCTGCACTGCCTCATTTGTGGTTTTACCGTGAGCTCCGAAAGCCAACCGGCTTACTGATCTTTGGTTAACTTCCAACCCCGACAAGATATGGGATTTTAAGCATAGAATGGAATTTGCGAACGTTATCGCTGGCACCATTATTCCTTTCCAGGTTCCATGCACCACCTCATACTTATTGTGACCCCACAGTGCTCTGTATTGTGTTATTGCTCCAATCAGCTTCGCCTTTATTTTCAGATTATCTTGGTGGGTGCTTGAGTAAGTCTTTCCTTCGTTTATGTGAACTCCTAGGTACTTATGTTGCGTGATTATGTCTATGACTTGTTGTATTAAGACCTTCGAATTACTCGTCTCTTCATTAGAAATCATATTTCCTGATTTCTCTGTGCTAAACTTAAGGTCTAGTACTGTGTAAAGTTGGACGAGTTGGTGATTAATCTCTAGATTTGTCGCGGCGTTGCCACAGATATTCGGAAGTGTCTGCAAATTTGTTGTATTGTCCGCTAGTAGCACTATGCCTTCTGCATACATCAGTCCAGTGACCTTCTCTTGCACGATTGGTCGATTACACATGCCGGATAAATCAAACCCTAATTCGTTGTTTCCCATGTGTCTTTTTATGCCCTTAACATAAAGCGTGAACAACGGTGGAGACAGAGGACATCCTTGCTTAAGTCCTTGATGAATTCCCACCACTTCATTACCCTTCCGACATTCCCACACAACTCGTACTCGGTTGTCTCTATATATCTCCCCCAGCAGCTCCACAAAATCGTCATCTATGATTTCGTGCTTAAGAATATCCCATAATAATTCCCTGTCTACTCTTACCACAAATTCATTGAGAAAGCATTGACCAATGTTGACTATCGTATTGAAAATGCATTGTGATTTTCTTGAGATATCCTTAGCGGAGGTATTGAGGGCTCTTGAACTTAAATTGAAACACCACAGGCAAGTAAATCTTGAGTGATTGTAGAGTTACCGTTGAAAGTAGATTGTGCTTAGGCATCTCGTTTGGTAATTTTTGTTGAATTACTGTTGGCCTATTAATGATGCAGCATTATAATGGTGTTGTGATAGTTTTGTTGACAAGTTGTTGAGTCATTAATTGCACAGTATTCAATATACATTGTGCAACAGTTAAGATAACACTGATATTTCACAACTCGCCATTGAAATATGACTGGTATGATTAAAATATGATTGATTGAATTTAAAAGGGCCAGTCCTATTATCATCTTGTCAGTGTTACTATTCCTCTAATCGACTATGTTACTCCCAAATGCGACCCCGTACGAAGCTTCAACTATTATTCAAGATCTAATGATGCCTCCATTGTAGAATACATGGAAAGCTGTTACACTGACTTTATTGAACATGAAGGCGATGTTGAGACGCTATGGAGCCGATTTACTCAAATGTGCCATCACTGCATAAACACTTTCATACCGACCAAAGGTAAAAATATTGCTAAAAGCACACCCTGGATTACACATAAGTTATCCATCTAAAACTACAAATTGAAACGACTGAAAAAGAGTAACCCTCGATCGGATGTTTTTCATGAACTTAAAGTAAATTTGGCATGCACTTTACGCGAATCAAGTTTTTTTTTACTTTAAAACAACCCAAGCAAACTTTTAAAATGGTCTTACTAAGTTCTCCAACTTCCTAAGCGACTGCAAGAGGCAGATATCACATATCTAAGTAAATAAAAACAGTTACAGATCCGAAAGTCATTGCGGAGCATTTTAATACCTTCTTTTATGGTAAGATAAGTCTTACTACGCCTCATCCAAGAGTGTTCCAATGCCCTGACGTTGACTTCATATCATAAATCTGGCGCTGTTTCAATGATTTTGAACTTCAACACAAATTGATCGTGCGGTCCAGACAACATACTTTATATATTTCTTCGCCGTTATGAGAAAGAATGCTGATTTTGTCATTATGCTGTTTCGATATTCACTGTTACCTGCAAAACAGCCTGGTGATTGGAAGACGGCTCATGTTGTTCCTTTCTGTAGGAAAGGCAACCATTTTGTCTTAGAAAATTACCGTCCTATCTCTTTAACATAACCAATTTCTAAAATGCTTCAAAATGTAATATCTAAACGCATTGCGGAATTCGTTGAACAAAACTCTATACTAACTTTAAGCATGGCTTTTTAGAAAGGGTTATTCAACCATAACTCAGTTAGTCACAGTGGTTCATTCATTTTCAGAAGCTCTGGATAAGAATGGTCAAATGGACATCATATTCGTCGATTTTAGTAAGACATTTGACCAAGTTATTCATCACAAACTAATTACCAAACTTAAGTACTATAATTTACCAGATATATTTATTGCATGCATTGAACACTCCTTGACAGAATGTGCCCAGTTTTCAGTAGATGGAAACAATTCGATATTTTTTCCTGTGACATCAGGCATGGCTCAAGGGAGTGTTCTGGAGCCATTGCGGTTTTTACTTTATGTAAATGATATTGTTAACGCACTACTCCCAGGAACTCAAATCAGACATTTCGCGGATGATTGTGTGCTTTTTCGTCAAGTTACAAGTACTAATGATCAACGCAATTTGAATTTTAGTCTTAATAACACATTAAACTGGCGTAATGAACATGGTATGCTCTAAGCGCACAAAAAACTGTTTATCATTGTGCAACTCGCACAAAAACACCTCTTTACTTTACGTGAAGCCTTGGCTCATCATCACTGCATCGGATAACCAGCTACAAATAACTCGGCGTAACAATAACTAATGACCTGTCTTTTTCTGTCCCTTGTGTTTTCTAAAACGTAGTTTAGAAATTCTCCGTCTAACATAAAACTTCCCAGTTACTTTACGTATAAAAGAACTAAACTAGAATACTCTTGTGTTGTACTGGACCACTTCACAAAATATAACATAAAAAACTTGAAGATGTACAAAGAAAGGTTGTTAGGTATGTTTATTCTAAATTTAAAATTACAGACTCATCTTCTGAACTCATGGCTGCTAACATTGAAAAACTTTAACTACGACAAAAAGCTGCCTCAACTTTCTTTACCTACATCTTAATCACAAGTTAGCCCTTGACCCACACGCATATTTATCTCCTCTGTCTGCTAGACACACACGACATCATCAAGCTCATTCTTTAATCCGGTGTTTTGCTAAAACTAACACTTTTCACTTTTCCCGCGTAATGTGTTAGAATAAAACCTGTCTAACCGATTTATAGCCAATTTTCTGTAACTTAGAGCCTTAGTTCCTACTGTTAATTGTCATTATGTTTTCATTTGCGTAATTTTTTCCCATGTTACGTACTAGTAATTGGTGACACGTAGTAATAATTAGTGTTATGTTTCAATTTTGCGTAATATATTCCTGTGCTATCTTTTATATTAGTACGTTTATCCTACCGCCGGTACCTTTAATGTTTGGACCAATTCTTGGTATGCAGTATGAAATAAATAAAAAATAAATGAAAAAGTATTTCTTTGAGCTAGTGCATAATTGTTCATATAATTTTGAAATTGCTTTTTTATTCACACTTGCATGCCCTGGTGCCTGTTGTTCATATCTTTCCCTAACACGAACAAAAGCAAAAGGAGAAAGTGACCTATTTCAGGTACCTTTATTTCCACCAAACATAAATGCACAATAAACATTACAGTATATAGGGCACAACTGCATGGATTCTGAAAACACAGGCTAGTGCATACAACACTCTTAACAGCGTAAATGCATCTGAAATACTACACATTTTGGCTCAGTAGCAGGAATTACTGTGGTATTCTCTTCTGCCTTATGCTTATGACTAGAAGGCAAAGTTACTCAAAGCAGGCCTTAAGCATACCTGTGAATAACTAACTTTGTACACATGAGCCCTTGGCTTGCTTGTGTAAACACACAAAATAAAGACTGCTGGATACGTTAAAGTAAAATGTTCCACACCCAGTAAAATGTTTCATACACCAACACTCACAGAAGGATTTACGGCTGCATGTGAGCAGGCACAACATCAAGTAGACTGGAAATGAATGACTTCGTTTATATATATATATATATATATATATATACAAAACAACTGAATCATGTGTTCTTCAGAGGTATACTTCTAATACATTTGTTTTGTAAAAGCATCTTACCTCCCTGGCAGAAGTCAAGAACTGCACAGTATTTAATTTATAGCGTTAGTTTTGAGTACAGAAGAGTATAGTGGTGGCATTTTCTGAATTTAGTGAGCTAATCAATGAATTTTTCTGGACTTGCACAAGGCTAATGAAAGCACTTCCTTGGGCATTTTTCACCCTACGGAGCAACTAAGCAGTACCTCGGTCAAGAAAGAGCCTATGCAAGGCTAGCTAATACTTTCAATAAAGTGACATAAAATACAGCTAACACAATTCCTAACATTGAAATAAATGTTCGCCAGCACCTGCACCATCAAAAAGCCCGGAACGACTCATTATAAACATGAGAAAAGGTTCCAATAACTGGACAACTAGATTAACAAGTAACGCAAAATGTTGCCATAAGGTTCTGTGAATGTGCACAAATGTCGGTGAATAAAGTTGGCTACATACTGCTAATGTACTCTTTTTTGATCGTCACACAACGTTGGGCAGTAACGTTGAGGGAGCCTTGAGCAGCACATTCACGACGTTGACATAACGTTAACGGAACTTCCGAATAACGTGATCTGGATGGTGCCTTATGTCACTTGAGCTATCAGGCAACGTACGCATGTGACGTTCAAGCAACACTCAAATGACATTGCAGAATATTTGTATACATACATAACAGTAGTGCTGTCAGCATGACACGGCTGACAGCACCGCAAACCCTTAAATATATATTTGCTTGACAGATTATGCATTCTAGTTTTCATGTTGCATATGCATGAAATTGTGAAACAAGAATTGGTGAAAAGCAGCATTTTTTTACGTATATATCTTGTGTATGTTACCAAGATATCTGTGTATCTTACCTTGTGGTGGTCAAAAACACAAGAAAATAAATGGCTAAAATAAAGCTTTTTTGTGAAATGTTGCCGCATGTCTGTCGTCTTGATTCTTCTGTCGTTGCCAACATCTGCACTGCAATTCACCGATAAATTTGTACCTGTTACTGCGCATCAACAACACACTCGGTTGCATTGACAGTGCTACGTATACATTAACCTAAGCTTGTCTCAGCCTCCCTGACTTTGCGTTTGACGTTCTTTGTTGCCACTTTGCTGCCCATATCGGTCGCACATTTGCTGGTAAGCTTCGTAGTTCTTTTCCTCCACTGTGACTCAATGTTTTGCCTGTACAAATACCTGAACACCTCTTGCACCCAATCAACTTTCTTCCACTTTCCTCAGTCATTCTTCAAAATCAATTTTACTCTCAGCCGGCCTTACATCATAATTTGTCTAGCCCATATCAGCCTGCACAGCTTCATTAGTAGTCTTCCCGTGGGCGCCCAACGCGAGGCATGCCACTCACCTTTGGTTGCCATCAAGTCCTGATTGTACCCCTGACTTCAAGCAAACAACCGCATTGTTAACAAACACGGAGGAAAAACAACAGCGCCCGCCACCTGCATACTTTTGAGACTCTGTGATGCCAGGAACAATAAACAGTACACTCACATACAAAACGTTTGTGCCGGGTTGCATCTAACTACGCACAGATGTTGCCAGAGAATATAACCATCGAACAATCTACATCTTACGCTATCGTTAGGCGTAGAAAGAAATTTTATCACGTATTTTTACCTTTGAATCTTTTCCACCGCCTGCAGCCAGGAAAAGCATGGCCTTCGCGATCGGCTAACGTTGTCCTTACCAAGCCGTCGCTATGGCGGGATTTGAACGATTTTGGCTGTCTCGAAGCCAATCCATGACGTTTCGCGCGCTGCCTACTTTTCATACGCCGTCACTTCGTTTTAAATAACCTTCTGATGTCAACATGAATTGTAGCATCAGGAATTGTTGACACGATACGGGAGGTACACATGTGCAGCGTGCGATGTGTTTGTGCGTGCTGTGATGGTTTCAGTCGAAAAGGATCCACTATACAAGCAACATATAAACAGTTTCACTTAGCTGAAGTATGGTCTTCCAGCTTTTTGATAAGCAGAACCAGGTACAGTTTGTGCCAGCCAACCAGATGAAGAGCTCTCCTAGTAACTATCTCTAATCACCCTCAGAGCAATTAGTGATAGTCAAAATACAGCTTGTATCTCTACAACTCTTGGCTTGTGCTCTGAGGCTATCATTACATAAACCATAAATGCAGAAGTACATATTAGCATGCTATATGAAAAGCCAGAAGAATAGTACTATACTGTCTGGAAGTGACATAAATGGCTCAAAACAAGTCGTGTTTATCAACACTGACTGAAAAGTCACTGAGAAAGTTGGTGCATGTTCATGTAACTTTTGAGTGCGACACAAAGAAAAGGGAGACCGCAACAAAAATGTACAAAAGCATGGTAAACAGCACTTGCAATCACTATGTGCTTATTTATCCTATTCTTTTATGCAAAAACTGTTTATCATGCTTTTGTACATTTGTATTGCGGTCTCCCTTTTCTTCGTTGTGTCACATTCAAAAGTTATATGAACATGCACCAACTTTATCAGTTACGTGTCAGTCAGTGTTGATAAACACCAAATGTTTTCAGCCATTTATGTAACTTCCAGTCAGTATAGTACTATTCTTCTGGCTTTTCATAAAGCATGCGTTTATATTATGTAAACCATACATGAACTGATCAAACATGCACTGATTCTCACATTGGCAAGTATAATGATCCGTGTGTATCCA
This sequence comes from Dermacentor silvarum, assembly GCF_013339745.2. Classification (NCBI taxonomy): domain Eukaryota; kingdom Metazoa; phylum Arthropoda; class Arachnida; order Ixodida; family Ixodidae; genus Dermacentor; species Dermacentor silvarum. Next base: position 39,376,142 of record NC_051156.1, read on the forward strand.
CTGTGCAGTGTGGGTGTGCTTGTGATTTTTATACAGCTGGTATCATGGGGCTTGTGCCTGTTCACGATGGCGGAGGTTAATGTTTCCACTTTTACCGGAATGTAGCATGCAAGCAGTCACAAGGACTTGTGCATTTGGTGTGGAAGAATGGAATACTTTTATGCGTAACTTTGTCTACTATATTCGAACTGTTTCAACAATAAGCATTTTTGCAATGTGAATGCTTCTTCCATTTAATTAATATAATTTGTAGCAGTTCGTATTTGTAGCACAATGAACATAATTTAACATGGTGTTCCTAAGAAAATATTATTTACTGCATAACCACTATACAGCTCCATACCTCACTGTATGATAAAGATGAATGTTCTGTTGAAAATGAAAATATCTCATAGTTGCATGAACGTACACATGCCAAATGCTACAGAAGCCTGGCATCACGCTAATGCCAACATTGGTGACATCCGGCAACGTTCTGGGAACGTGCTGTTCTGTAACGTTGCTACATTGATATCATTTGCACGTTTAATTGATGTTTACATGCAACTGTTTACAGAATGTGGATGTCAGGATGTTGCTCTGACATGTATGTGTGACATCACCTGAACGTACAGCTGGCAACGTACATTCAACATTGAGGTTGGCTGCTTAGCATTGCATGATATTTGTTACACTCAAGGAACGCTTACACAACGTTCTGTGTTACTTGGGAAATGCTTCCGTAAAGCGCTATGCAGAATTCTTAGCCAATTTCCTAACCAAAACCTTTCAGGAGTCGCTGTTGTCAGCTTCATTACCCCTCGTCTGGTTTACAGCCAGAATTGTGCCTATTCACAAGACCGGAGACCGCCTTTTCGTAGGGAACTACCGTACGATCTACCGTACCTGTTCCTTCTGTAAGCTCATCGAACACATAGGCTCAAATAGGATATTGCAGATTCTAAATACAAGTTCCGTGCTGAGCTCAGAAAGGGATTTTCAGTCGTTACAGAAATAACAACAGCTGTTAACACCTTTAGTGTCATATTAAACAATTCCGGACAAGTTCACTAATTATATCTCGATTACGGTAAGGCATTCCACAAGGTTCCTCCCGATAAACTACTTATGAAGCGTAAAATAAATGGAATGCCGGCGCCACTCATAAAATGGATTGCTGCTTACTTAAAGCAGAAAACACAGTGTGCGGAAATTGACGGCTTTTGTTCCCCTCCACTCGAGGTCACCTGATGTGTTCCGCAGGGGCGTGTGCTGGGACCTCTATTGTTTTTGGTCTATATAAATGAGTTGGCCTCCTTTATTGATGAAAACGTCAAAATTAACCTTTTTGTTGATGATTACATGTTGTTTAAAGAAATACCTTCTGTTTGAGACCAAATCCTGCTGAATACTTCTGTAAATGTTTTATCTTGATGTGACAAATGGGGGATCTCACTGAACTTTGAGAAAACAGGAAGAAGACGCCTCTTACGTTTAACTACACCCTCAACACTTCATCTGTGACTCAGGTCACAAAATACAAATATTTAGGCGTAATCATTAACCAGCTTAGTGGGAGTGATCACATTTGTTTTATAAATTCATATGCTATGAAAAAACTGTGTTTTTAAGACACAAGTTATGTGAAGCAACTGCCAGTGCGAACAAATTAGCTTATGAATCTATTGTTAGGCCAAAACTTGAGTATGCTGCCGTGGTGTGGGATACTCAAACGAAAAAAAGACATTGCACAGGTTAAGAAGGTTCAAAGGCGCGCCGTGCGCTTCATCTACAACAAATACAGGAATTCTGACTCCCCATCTCTCATCATGAAAACTAACCAAATAAAACTTCTCTATACCAGAGCAAAAATTGCCAGGATAGAAGTTTTGCACTCCTTGTTTCATGAAAAGCTCGGCATCCCGGCCACACCATAGGTCACACCGGCTTTAACCCGCAAAACACGACACACTCACAACTATAGCTTGACTCCTTATTTCGCAAAAAAAAAATTCCCACAAGTTCTCATTTTTTCCCAAAAGGAATAACTGACTGGAATTTTAACGATATTTTAACCTCTAATAGAGGGCTTTTGCCACTTACATTGTGATCCTTTTAGAGGTGCCGGATATGTATCTGTATTTGGAAGTGTTTTTATGTACATGCATGCATTTTAACATGTATTTATATCACTGTTTGTGCAATGCATTGTATTCCTTCTTTTAATTTGCCTTTTCTGCTTGGACCAAAAAGGTCTGCAGTATTATGTAAATAAAAAAATGAATAAAATTTAGCATTGTAGAGCGACTCATTCCCATTGTCACATACCTAGTTACCTAATTTGGCATCAAGAACGTTGATTTAGGATTGGCGGATAGTTACTACACGTCGGCCTCAAACAGCTTCTTCGAACAACGGTACTTAACCAGTCCCGCATCTACAGCAACTCTAGTCGGCGCGAAAAAGGTTTATTCAAGAGCGGCCCGTATGTACCCATTGCCCCACACACTATGACCCAAGTTGGTCCGATGGCTGGTTTCGATCCCTGCTACCTTGGCACGGCAACACTATGTGTTACAACGTTCGACCATGACTTACCCAGTGATGCAGGTAGCTGTTAAATACATAGTTACAAACAAAGATAATTGGCCTCAGGAAAGTTCCACAAGTACCCTAGAAATCCATTGGTGAAAAAAAATCCCAGCGCGAAATAAACACAGACAACGGAGGAACACAGGACAAGCGCTGTCCTTTGTTCCCCAGTACCAACGGCAAAATGATCTAAAATAAAATATAGACTATGCAACGTTACAAAATCTGTCTTCCTTCAATTTCAATGTTCAAAAAATGCAATCCTAAACATGCAATCAAATCACACATGCATCACATCGGGTGCGCAGCCTTTCTTGGGTTCGTTGCGTGGTCGTTGGCTTTGGACTTAAAAAAAATTTTGATTCAGTTAGCATGGGAGAAAGCTTCGCGTTCAAAGATCTGTCTTTAAGAAAGGTGTTTGATTTTTTTTCAGACTTGTACCAACCGGCCCAAGCTAGTACTTTATTATCGTGCCAACTAGCCCGCATTCATACCCTATTTGGTTACCCTAAGGATGCTCGCGTTATAATAATGAAGGACTATTGTTTTGTAATTGATCAGCAGCACACATCTTTTGGCACATACTGATGGACCAATGTTGGGCTGAAAGTTTTGCGGCCTTGCTCGATCGGTTTCTCGACCATTTCATTTGTTGTAATGAGAGAAAGTCACAGACCTGCGCGGCACACGCAGCGCAGTCACAGCGTAAGCTGGTTGAGTGGCGCAAGAGTATCTCCAATTTCGGCACCACGCACAACAAGGTGTTCGCGGCAAAGTGTCTTCGCCTCGATTTTGACGAGAACGATTTGAACTGTCCGCCCGAGGTCGGCATCGAAGTTGAGCTGCGGCTTGTAATGCTCTCTGTACAGCAGTCGGCTGAGCCCGATGATGCCTGGTTGTAGCAGCGCACGTAGCTCTACGCGTCGCTTCTTCAGCAGCGGTTCGTACCTTGCGAGGAGACGCCATATCGTGTACCGAAGAGGTAGCCAGTATACGTGGCGCACGTCTAAGATCGGGATAGCGTTGATTGCGCGCCTCGTCTGAATTGCATCGCGTCTGAATCGCATCTCGTCGCACGCGGTGGTTCCAGGCAGGTTAACTAGATGGCGCCACCATACTGGCGGAGGCTCGGGTCGTCTGCGCGCCTGCCTATAAAGGGAATTTTTCTTCTGCCTGATAGCAAGCGGTTGCGTGGCTAAGTGGTAATGTATCAGACTCCCACGCAGCGGGCCTGGGTTCGATCCCGGCGGAGAGCGGGTACTTTTTTTCGCATTTCTGGCGATAGCGGTTACGGCGCCAAACGCCGGCGGTGGCATTATCTCGAACAAAACCGGCTATTGGAATGAGCCCATAAGAGCTTACACTGTAAAATGTTCATTGAAGATGGCTACATACCCAGTGGCACCTACCAAGCAACCCAAGTGGGTGTTAAAGTACTTTTCTAGTAGCTAGTAGCAACTGTCAGTGCACCGTGCAGCAGACGACACAGCACACGACGCACCAGCCTCCCAATGACGACGCAGTGCCTCCTATTCTCGCGACTGCGTGGCACGAGTCGCATGAGGTGAGGGAAGGCAAGAACCAGGAATGCACAGGGGAACTGGCACCGTCGATGCGAGCTCTCCTTGTGAGACGCAATGCAGCCCACTGCGGCCAGATGCTGGCCATTTCTTCTCAATACAAGTGATCAAATTTTAGTCCACCTTCTTCATACTTAAGTTATCGCCACAGATTGATTCAAGAGGGGCACATGCCCAGTGGCACATACGCAGCGACCGAAGTTGGCGTAAACAAGGCTTACTGAAGAGCGGCATATACTTATTGGAAAGTTCGCAATGACTCAAGGATGCGCAAAAGAGGTTCATTGAAGAGCCGCACACACCAAGGATCACAAATCCATTGACCCAACTTGGTCTGACTAGTTCATTTGACCTAGGACAAGCCAGTGATTCACGTTGGCTGAAAAACTGTTGCATAAAGACATACTCAGACACCGGAATGTGCCTGAATTATCGTAAGGACGCTATCTGCCTTAAAATCATATATTGGACGCTGTGCTTCGGCAGTACCACCCACCGTGATCACGGATGAAGTCGGCGAAAAATATCAGTGCAAGTGAGTGCACAACCAGCATATGTACCTTTTGAAAGATACTGTGTACACTTATATTTCCAACGATAGAAACTATTTTGCCATCATTGTTCACCCACCTCATATCGGAAGCAACTCAATTGCAATGTACTTCCCGAGAGTATGTATATAAAGGTGACATTTGTTTGTTTGAAACTGAAGGAATGTGAGGCAAAGATGAAATAATAATAATCTTTCACCTGCTTTCCAGTCACCGGCATTCGCGAAATTCATGTGACTTACGACGTAGAAAAAAAGTACCATAACATTGGCACCTTTACGACGTGCGCAGTTCTGATTCTTATTGATACACACGCGCTCGCCATCTGGTGATTGTGCAAACAGCTTCCTAGCGAATGTAGAGTACGTTCGCTCGGAGAAGTGCAAAATTAATGAGCGCATATGAATCTGGTTCCTGTCATGCGAACCTGCATCGTAAATCAGCTCATTTCGAACATTTGTAAAGAACGAAGGAACCTAATGGAGTAAGTGCAGCAGCAACTCGTTTTGTCAGTAGACTTGCAACGTGGAGCTGAAGACATGCCGCAGGTCATTTTGGCTGCATTAGCCTCGTTTCTTCTGATGGCGACCTTCGCAAGCGGATGTCAGATAGAGCCAAGAGATGGTGAGGGCCCGTTCTTCTGACTTAGTTAAAGTATTTATATTGCTAGTGAAATTGTGGCGAATTACTTTTATGCCCAGCAGAATTTTAGCGCCATCCTAGAACTGCAAAAACTTTATTATTCAATTCAGTTCCGTTTATTTCCTCAAAGACCCCTGTGTTACGTGTATTTTGTTTTTCTTACGGGGTGGGGGTTTCGTGTTGCTGATTTATTGGCATTCAAGTTCTCTTAGGCATTGTGGAAACTTCGATGGACTGCTAATTGATACGACTTGATGGGGAAAGCCGTTGAAATCTTAGGCTGCCCGAAAGAAAATTGCGACAGGAAACGTAGCAGTGTGGGAATTTGGATATCACACTTGAAGTGTAAGGTCATTTCACTCGTACTTCTCCTAACAGATGCTTATGCGCTTCTCTGTGGAAGTGTACAAAAGTATTTCATACATATTTGTCAGCATTGCAAGAAATACTTTCATGTCACTTTCCGCCCTCGTTTTCAATCGGCCAGTGATTCCAACCTAATTAAAAAAATACAATATGGCGCAATTTTCGTCATGTCTAACCACTGAAGCAGCAGACTTCCGACATCGGGATAAATTCTGGGAAGCAAAGCACTTATAACAACTGCAGAAAATATATTGTCAGCGTTCTGTGACAGGACGAGGCACGGAAGAAGGTCACAAAATATGTTTATTAGAAACAAAGGATAAATGTGAGGGCATAAGCAAGAAGAGCAGATAGCGAAAACGGGATATTGTGAAGCATTCATACTTTTTAAAAGGGAACTTCGCTTGCTAACGATAACAGAAAAAAAATGTTGTGAACTGAAATATTTTGCACGAGAAACAAATCAGGAATATGCGTAATGCACATTACAGCGAACATGACACTTCGCCTTGTAGCACAATCATGTGCCAAATTCCAGTGACGCCATTCCGATCTTGTGTAATAAAAATATCTATTGTCTTATTAAGCCATCCACATTAAAATATTGCTCGCACATAAGCGATAATAGGAACATTGCATCCTGCCATCTGCAACTCAATGCCAGAAATCGTTCTCTTTGTGCACCTGTGAAGCATTGTTGATGATAGCAATGATTTATAGTGTCGCCACCCCTTGCCTGCGGAGATAATCATGTTTTACAACGTAAAATTGCTGACACGCAATATGTCTATCTCGACGATATTCTTTCGCTACATTATAACGTCAATCTTAGAAGTGGCGGGATTGATCCGGGCGACGGCGGCCGCATTCCGATGAGCGACGACTCGAAAAACGCCCATGTACATCGTCATGGGTACGCGATTTTCAGGTCGGAAATGTCAGGACTGGGCAAAGATACTTTTTAAATTATAACATGATTCACTTACAAGATACTGAGCCGATAAGTATTTGATATTGAGGTACAACCCAGGTAGCACAAAAGAGATACATAACGTTTTCGTAGCGTTTATCTAAGACAATAAAAACGGTTTAAAGAAGACACCAGTGAGACAACTTTGTCAGTAAAACGTCGCATTTGTTGGCTAATGTCCCGCTTAATTACTTTTCTGAGATGATCTATAACAGGTCTTAAAGACGTAATCAAAAAGCTAGGCTAGAAATGGGATTGTGAAAGACACAAATACACCCTTTCCGAAAGCTATTCATATCAAATTTCTAAACGTGGTTAAGACATTATCAAAAAGCTGGTCTAGAAATGGTCTTGAAAGGTTTACGACAATCTGAAGCTAATTTTTGCAGGTTCCACATGAGTCGAAGCGCCAGTGAATACGTTTGTAAACTTCCATGTTATACCTTAAACACATTTCCTGTTTCCTAAAGTAAAAGAAAGCACTCTGAATGACAAGAAGCTTTTGCACAAGTAACCCCGAGCAAACGCTTTACCAGTTCGCCCTGTAGCAGCCATCGTCATCTTCCGCGGCCGCTTTTTACACAGGGGGTTTCACGTAATTTGGACCAAACTTTAAAATATGTAAATGCCACGTAGCTGGACAGAATCAAGGCAATGTTGTTTGTCGCTGCCTCGAGATACTCAGATTTTTTTTGTATTTCGCCTAACTAAATAATTCGCCTTCATAATTCTTCAACTTGTCAGTTATTATAATTAGATAAGTGTCAATGAGAAAATTGTAGAGCAACATGAAAACCTCCCGATAGAGCTTTCTGTTGCTCAATACGTGCGACATAAAAGCGTTTTTGCAAATGTGAAAGAAGCCCCTGAACACACTCAAAACTGCCGCTAGACTGGCTGCTCGAGCAAGTTTGCGTGTATTTTGACACTTATCTCATTGACACTTATCTAATTATAATAACTGAGAAGTTGGTTATTTATGAAGACTTCTTATCTAATTAGGCTGAATGCAAAATATAATTTGAGTATCTCCAAGCGACAGCAAACATTACCTTGGTTCTGTCCAGCTACATAGCCTTTGCACATTTTTGAAGTTTCGCCCAAGTTAAGTGAAACTAGAGGCTTGGGCTAGTCGGTACATACTCGACACTGGAATAGCGCAAAAATACGAAGTACAAAAACAGGAACACACACCAGCGCTGATGTGTGTTCCCCTTGTCCGTCTTTTCGCTCTGTCGAGACTTATACGGCGCGCTTCGGCGCGTGTCTCGTGCTGCAAGGTTAAAAAAATCACAGCATATCCACGGGGTGAATGATGATGAGTGGGGCGAAGCTCCGGGGGATCATTCGGGTAAACCACAGCTACGGATGAGAGATAAAGAGAGCGCGCGTCGGGAACGAACGCCCTTGTGCAATGCAGCGCCCCTAGCTACGGACGAGAAAGAAAGCGCGCGTCGGGAACGAACGCCCTTGTGCACCGCAGCGCCCCAAGCTACGGACAAGAAAGAAAGAGAGCGCGCGTCGGGAACGAGAGAAAGAGAACGCGCGTCGGGAACGAACGCCCTTGTTCACCGCAGTGCACCTAGCTACGGACGAGATAGAAAAACGCCAAAAACGTTCTCCGGAAGCCGGAAGCGGAACCGGAAGTGGAACCGGAAGTGGAAGTCGGCTTCCGGCATTCTATACTTATACATATATATGTATATATGCGTATACATACACATACGGACTCACAACGCCATCTATTGAGCAATTCATAAACTAGAGGTGGCTACATACTACTACTACTACTACTACTACTACTACTACTACTACTACTACTACTACTACTACTACAGAGGAGGGAACCACCCACACCCTAAGGAGCTTCGCCCCTAAAAAAGGAAGAATAAGAGAGCTTCTTCTGCTTCTGGCATCGGTCCGAATGGTTTTCAGGTCTTTTACTCAAGGCGAGACTACCCTTCGAAGGGCTGAATTGTCACCTCCTATGCTGTTCAGCAAGAAATGCTGAACAGCACCTCTTGCTCAATTGTCAGCGCTGCGGTCGCCCAGCTCGGCATGATTCTCGAGGGACATGTCTTTTTTTGTGGTAGCTTCTTCTTGTGTGGTAGATTCTGCGGCAGGTGCTGAAGGAACCGTTCACGCAGCAGCGGGATGTTTTCGTCCAGCATACAGTAACTAAGAAGCCGCCGCATACGACGTGGAAGTTCCGACGATCGACGAGCTCCTGTTCGTTCAGAAGCTGCTGAATCCGCCGGCGCGCAGACACGGACTTGCGATCCTGCATCGTCGATTTGAAGTGGTCATAGGGTGTGGTATCGTGGGGAGAGTCCACAACTTCTTAGAAGTCCTCAACCACCTGTCTATAGAGAGTACCGAGACAGCATAGAGAAACCACGCGCGCTGCGGGGTAAGGCGCCGAAGGTCGAAGATGGCCTACACCTGGTTAAATCAGGTTGCAGGATTCTGTAGTCAAAAGGACGGCAGGTGAATCTGTAACGTGGCGAGGCCCTCTAGCGCTGGTCGTCGGTCTCTCGTTGGTGGCATCGTCCATGACGTGCTGCTTGCCGTAAGATCACGTCCGGGTCACCAGGCTATAGTAACCGAGGTTAGGTCCACTACAACAATGTGTGCCAGCGAGCAGAAGATCTCAGAACCGTTCGAAACGATGGCAGGAGCAGAAGAAGCTCATTTATTTTGCCCAGTTTATAACCTCGCAGCCCGCAGCACGCTCGAGACACGAGCCAGAGCGCACCATATATATATATATATATATATATATATATATATTACGGCCTCAGGATATGGTTAAGGGAGCGTTTAATAATTAAGGCACAAAGATGTAGCTCCTTGGGCTATGCTGGCTGGTGTCAATCGTAGGAGCCACGTCGTCTTCCTCTTCCCCCGCTTCCCTCACTTTTCACTGGCAGTGACACGGGGTTACATTCCTCCTTTCCCAGACGAAGCCCGCCGGGCAAGTCACTCCTGCTTCCTTCGTGTGAACGGCTTCAAGCGGGCAACATGCGTCACCTCAGTCTTGCATGAACGACGGCCATTTGAAGTGAGACGTGCAATTGTGTAGTTCACCTCACTTAGACGATCGAGTATAACGAACGGCCCGGCATAGTCTGCAAGTAGCTTTTGGCTCAAGCCACGTCTCCGTATTGGAGTCCACAGCCACACGAGGTCACCGGGAACGTAGGTAACATGCTGGTGGTGACTGTCGTAGCGTGTTTTAGAGTGGTCTTGCACTGTCTCTGCCATAGACAAATCGTCATGGATCACAAAAGGAAAAATAGTGTCCAGCGTATGACGAGGTTGGCGCGCGTAAAGAAGGAAGAAGACACCGGTCGTTTCGTGTTTCGCAGAGTTGAAAGCGTACGTCACGAACGGTAATATTTCATCCCAGTTTTTGTGGTCCGAAGCAACGTACATTGATAACATGTTGAGCAACAGGGGCGTAGCCAGGGGGGGGGGGGGGTTGGGGGGGTGCAAACCCCCCCCCCCCCCGAAATTTTATTGCGCAACCCCCCCCCCCCCCGCCCCACTTACCCAACCTTTGTTCACGTCGCTTCGCGCTGACATAATTCAAGGAACCGGTGCTACTATCTCACAATTTCATTCCTGGGCGCTTCCGTTTGGGTTGGTAATTTACAGCGAATCATTTCTGCATATGGAAAAAAACTGTCAGGGTGTTTGTCAAGGCTTTGACGCTCTCTGAGGTTTTGGGCGAGAATGTGGCGGCCGCATTCTGAAGCAACAAATGCGGCAGCCGCATTTTAGATGAAGGCGAACATGCTCGAGGCCCGTTTACTTAAATTTAGGTGCACGTTAAAGACCCCAGGTGGTCGAAATTTCCGTATACATTTCCGCCGCTTCCCTTCAGGTGTCGGTTAGGCCGCGCTCGCGCAGGATCTTAGGCTACGTTCACACTTGGTCTCGGAGCTGTCGGAAGCGGCAAAATCTTGCAAAAATCCACCCACCTAGGCGGCAAAACAGGCAGAAAAACAAGCGGCGAGCCAAATCGGTCTCGGACCGATTTTTTCGCTATGGCAAAGCGGAAACGCGGCGGAAAGTCATTCTGCTCGACCGGAAGCTACACTAGCATGTAAACAACCGGTCGTAAATTTGAACATGGCACCAAAAGTGTAGGCTGCAATGCTGATCGACGCGATCGAGAACCAGCCCTTGCTCTACGACAAGAGTGGCACTAAAACGTACTGTCAGCAATACTCGCGATAGTATTCAATGTCGCGCGACCAGAGGTGCGGCAACGAAGCCTTGGCGTGACCCAACTTCCCACGCTTTTGCAACGCCAGGCGAAACCACCACCACCACCGTTTCCAAGGTGTCCTCGTCTTCCGTTTATTCATTGTCCATTTCTAGAAAACAAGTAGGTAGAAGTATAAAAGCCATTTCTTCTTCCACTTCCATGGCAGACAATAGTTGGGCCGATTCCTCGTTGGCGCTCCATAATTCTCCTCGCACGTGTACGGTATGTTGCAGAAGTCGCGGGGTGCTTTTCTCGCGCGACGATAGATTGGGAGCGTAAGTCTCACGTAGGACGCGCAGGCTTTGGCGAGCCCCAACACAAGGGCCAGCCCGGGTTTTCACTTTGGTGTTCCCGTTGCCGCTTTGGTGTCCTGGAGGCGCCGACAATAATACGAAATGATGAAATGTTATTACAACTTGTAAATAAAATCTATTAAAGAAATATAATCACGCCTAGGCACCAACCTGTGACACAGCGCTACCGCGCCCGTGAGGAGAATCACGGAACGCCAGCGAGGAACTTACCGAAGGTCGCAAATGACACGCGAAGTTGCACAAAATGATCACTTTTTATGACGGGTGGGTCAATGAATGAACATACCGCTCGAAATAATGCGATAATGAGCGCCACCACGCCGACAAACGTACGCAGACTAGATGGATGTGGACGAAAGCGGCCGCGGCGGTAGCAAAACAAATGTGAACAACTTGGACATGCGCGGAAAAGATTTTCCGGCCGCTTTGGCCTTTCCGCCCGCTTGCCGCTTCCCAAGTGTCAACGTAGCCAGTCTGCGCGCGAAACGTCTCTTGTGTGCGATTGCGCCCCTACGGAAGGCTGGTTGTTACTGTTGTGTTGTTGAATCCCAAACCACCAATTACGCAAGGCTGGTAGTTGCTGTTGTGTTGTGGAATCCCAAACCAGCAATGTACACACGAAGGGGTTGATGACAGCAGTGAAATTCCACTGACTCGCAACAGAATGCACGAAACAGACAGCCGACAAGCGTGAATTACTGCTGTGCGCAGTACACCGTAAGTAAACTCTTGTTGCAGGCGCTGACAGTTCTCGTCGGAGTTCACGCATCCTGAGAAATTGATTATGTGCACTATGCACTGAACAAGACCGGAGTTCATTCCTGCATCACTAGTAGAGCACTGCACGGGCCGATTTTTTCAGCCCGGGCCCGTTTTTACGTTGGGCGGCCCGCCCGAGCCCGATCAAAACTTTTATGGTGAGACCCGGCCCGGGCCCGGAAATAATCGACGTTACCCGCCCGGCCCGGCCCGCCACCCGTTTACCTTAGGCCCGAGCCCGGCCTGAGCCCGACTCGAAACCGGCCCGAACCCGGCCCGAGACCGAAAAATAATGTTTTTAGAGTTGAGACGCCCGAGAATAACTCGCTGCGCGGTACATGCACACCACCAGAAAGCCCGAGCCCGGCCCGGACCCACGTCAAAAAACTTGAGCCCGGCCCGGGCCCGGGTCAAAAAGCACACGCCGTGCCCGGCCCGAGCCCTGCTCGAGCCCGTGAAAAAAACTGTTCTACCCGGCCCGGCCCGGGCTTTCGGGTAAGCCCGAGCCCGTGCAGTGCTCTAATCACTAGTACACCAATCAGTCGAGATTCTGTGAGGTACAAGGCCGCTTCCTGTTTGCACCGGCGTAAGTGAAGCAGAAATGAGTTGCACGCACTACTTAAAATGCGTACACATGCCATATCTATGCTGTGCGGTGAAATATTCTGTACAATTCTGAATCTGTTGACGTAAACGCAAATGACGGCTGCACACTCGCACACAGCGAAAGACACAGCGGCCCATGCACTTGCCGCAGGAAATGCAACCCTCTCGTATGAGGGAGCAGGGTGACGAAAGCTCCGAAAAAAAAAAGCCTTCCCCGTTTTTGCGCGTACTTAAGTTTTCTAGAGCAAAGACGCAGCGAACAAGCTATTGCTATGGGAGTAGGTATAGCCTGGTCACGCATGTATTTTCACGTGTATAGCCGGCCTTGACTTGTGAAACGCACTTCGACTCGACGAGGACGACGCCATCTACGCTTAACGAAGATTAATAATTAATGATGGCTTCTCCGATCGGGCGGGTCGTCTCAATGATGCGTTTTCGAAGACTGGTCCATTCAGGGGCGCGATGAGAGACCGTTGCGCAAAACGCCCACTGTACCTGTCGTGCTTACTATATTTTACTGAGCTTACTTTACTTTTTACTTAATTTCTTCACAAGCACACGCACATGCGAGGGGGTCCCATGTCTTTGATATACATGTATAGAGTCTGCCTAAACTACCCATATTTATTATCGATCACGGCACGTAGAGAACAGCAGACGCTTGCCCCCCCCCCCCCCCCCCCGGTCGGGCCGGTGAACCCCCCCCCCCCCCCCGAAAAAAATTTCTGGCTACGCCCCTGTTGAGCAACGTTTGGTTTGTGCGCTCGGTGAGGCCATTAGTTTGTGGATGATAAGCTGTTGAGTGTCGGAACTTGGAGGCACACGAACGCAGCAATTCTTCCACAACATCGGTAATAAATTCACGACCATGGTCACTTATTATCACGCGAGGTGGCCCGTGTCGGAGTATGATTGAATGAAGTATAAAATCAGAAACCTGTGCAGCAGTGGCGGAGGATAGGGCTGCGGTTTCACAATACCGCGGCAGGTAGTCGGCACACACAATTATCCGCCGGTTGCCTCTTGAAGAATGCCGAAACGGCCCGATCAGGTCTATGCTGACTTTTTCAAAGGGGGAACTTGGGGACCTTACTGGCTGTAGGTTACCGACTGGAGCTGAGGTAGGTCGCGTGTGGCTCTGACACTGTGTACAACTGGCCACATAGGTGTCAATTGTTTTGCGCATTTGAGGCCAGTAGAATCGTTCCTTTGTGAGACTTAGTGTTCGCGCGGTCCCTAAGTGACCAGAGGTCGGGTCATCGTGCGTAATAGGCAGAACAGATGTTTGAAGAGACTGCGGAACCACCAGTAGAAAACGGGCGCCCGTCGTTGATAAGTTCCTCTTGTAAAGAAGGCCACCTCGGACGGAAAATCAGCCTTCGGATATAGGCCCCTGTGTGGAAGAGAAAAATGCGTTCAAGCTTGGGTCTTTGCGCTGCTCTGCGGCGAATGTCAAGGCATCGGGAAAGTCAGGCGACAGCGAAGCGATAAGGTGGTCAAAGTTGTCGGCTTCACAGTCCGTCGTACGTTGTGGCATCCTAGAAAGGGAATCCGCGTCAGAATGTCGACAACCACTCTTGTACCAAATAGTGAACACATACTCCTGTAGACGAATGACCCATCGCGCGAGGCGACCGGATGGGTCACGAAGATTGACCAGCCAGCACAGAGAATGGTGATCTGTGACTATGGTGAACGGGCGACCATGTACGTACGAGCGAAACCGCTGCACGGCAAATACTACCGCTAGACATTCTTGTTCCGTCACAGTGTAGTTGCGTTCGGCTCGCTTAAGAACGGCTTGAGTACGCGACATGTTCTTGATTTCTAGAGCGCTGAAAGAGAACGGCACCGATGCCGACGCCACTTGCGTCTGTGTGAATCTCCGTTGGAGACGAAGGATTGAAGTGCCTGAGTATTGGCTGTGAAGTTAACAAAAACTTCAGCTGGCGAAAAGCGGCTTCACACTCAGGAGTCCACTGAAACGGAGTGTTCTTACGCAGAAGATTCGTCAGGGGTTTAGCGACATCCGCAAAACCGGTTATGAACCACCGGAAATATGAGCAGAGCCCTACGAAGCTACGAAGCTGTTTGACAGGTTGTGACATATATATTGTGAGACGACGCCCGGGACGAAGGCAGAGCTCTTGTATCGTCACACAGCGCGAGACAGCCCACGAACACCAACCCGACAAAATAATGATGATAATGAGGATGGGCATATACACATGTAGACGATGATGAACTGCACAGTTAGCGCTCACACTACCCCCCTCACGAAAGCCGCCGGTAAGGCAGCGAGTCAGAAACGGTTGGAACGCCGAAGATGCGGCTTCACGCGAGAGACGTGAACAATTTCAGTGCTGCGGCAACGGCGGTCAGTAACCGAGGTAACAGGAGCTACGCGATAGTTCACGGCAGAATTTTCTTTCAAGCACGGTATGTGGGCCGCGATATCTGTGAAGAAATTTTTCACAGAGCCCTGGCACTCGAACAGGTGTCCATAGGAGCACTTCGTCGCCTGGGCGGAACGAAATGACACGACGGGTCGCATCACAACGGACTTTCCTCTTGTCCTGAATGGTCGCGGTATGGGCGCGTGCAATTTCGCGGCAGTGGGCGACGCGGGCGGCGAACTCCTCTGGTAGAGATGTGGATGGAACAGAAGGCTTATAGAGAAAGGTGGTGTCCAAAACAAAAGGCAGTGCACGGCCGTACACGAGGAAAAAGGGGCTGTAGTTTCTTGTGCGCTGAACGGCAGTATTATATGCAAACGTGACGAAAGGAAGTGTAGTGTCCCAGTTTGTGTGGTCGGGTTTCACATACATGGAGATCATGTCGGACAGAGTTCGATGGAGACGCTCGGTAAGACATTGGTCTGGCGATGGTACGCAGAGGTGGTCTTATGGATGGTGTTTGAGGCTTGCAAGACTTCAGCAAGAACATGGGAAAGAAATGTCTTGCCACGGTCACTTAGAAGAACACGAGGCGCACATTGGCGCAAGATAATGGCTTGCAAGACAAACTCGGCGGCCTCAGAGGCCGCACCAGAAGGAAGAGCTGCCGTCTCAGCGTAGCGAGTGAGATGGTCCACGGCGGTGACAATTCAGCTGTGACCCGCGGGTGTAGGCGGAAGGGGTCCGTATAAGTCGATGCCCACGAATTCAAAGGGAACGGACGGGCACGGCAATGGTTGTAAAGGGCCGGCGGGAAGAGAAGTCGAATGTTTTCGATGTTGGCATGACGCACATGAACTGACGTACTTGACAACACTAGTAGACAGGCCAGGCCAGAAACAGCGAGTCTTAATGCGGTCGTAGGTTTTATGAAATCCTAAGTGGCCAGCTGTTGCGTCGTCGTGAAAAGCTTGTACAATTTGCAGTCGAAGTGAGCGAGGGACGACTGGGACCCATCGGGGACCGGTAGCGTGGTAAACTTGCCGCAATAATGAGCTATCATGAAGTTTAAACCGTGCCAGTTGTCGTCTTAAGCGGCTGTTTGGAGGACCGGATAAGCCAGTGAGCCGGTAGATAATTGTGCGGCAGTACGTATCTGCACGGTCGAGCGAGGCGAGGTCTTCTGAGGACAGAATGTCGACCGAGGTCACGAACCGTACCGGGGCCATGGTTGTGGTCGGTTGGCAGGGCGGTGCCAAACGGAGGGAAGGTGAGACATGGGCATTTGGCGACATCGGGCGACAAGATGAAGTGTCAGCATCTTGATGTTGCCTGCCAGACCTATATGTGACAGTGTAGTCGTACTCCTGCAAGTGCAGAACCCAACGGCCGAGGCGTCCGGACAAATTCTTCAGGGAGGACAACCAACACAGAGCATGGTGGTCAGTCACGATTGTGAATTGGCGGCCATATAAATAGGGGCGAAACTTTTTTATGGACCATACGATGGCGAGGCATTCTTGTTCGGTGATAGTATAGTTTCGCTCAGCAGGAGAAAGAGTGCGACTCGCATAGGCCACGACTTGCTCTTCAGACGCGTGGTTCCGCTGCAGCAGGACAGCGCCTATTCCATACCCACCTGCGTCAGTGTGTAGGATAGTAGAGGCTGTGGGATCAAAGTGACGAAGCACTGGTCCTGATGTGAGGCATCGCTTGAGGGTCTGAAAGGCGGCTTCACATTCATCCGTCCAGGTAAAGGGTATGGTCGTGGTCAGGACTTTATGAAGAGGAGCTGCGATAGTCGCGAAGCCACGGACAAAGCGACGGAAGTACGACGCTAATCCGAGAAAGCTGCGAAGGTCTTAAGGTGTGGTTGGTGTTGGGAAATTCTGTACAGCAGCGACCTTGTCGGGATCTGGCTCAATACCGTGCTTGCTGACCACGTGACCTAATTCTTTGATGCTGCAGCTCGGAAATCGACACTTCTTAGTATTGAGCTGGAGACCGGCCTTGGCTAGACACGTGAGAACGTCGTCTAAACGTTCTAGGTGCTGGGAGAAGCTGGACCAAACAATGACAGTGTCGTCCAGGTAACATAGGCAGGTTTTCCATTTGAGGCCGCGTAGTACGGTATCGATCATTCGCTCAAATGTGGCTGGCGCATTGCACACACCAAAAGGCATTACGTTGAATTCGATAAGGCCATCAGTTGTTGCAAACGCCGTCTTCTCTTTGTCAGGCTCTGCCATCGGTATCTGCCAATATCCAGAACGCAAGTCGAGGCTCGAAAAGTATTCGGCACCTTGTAAGGTATCCAAAGCATCGTCAATACGGGGCATAGGATATACATCCTTACGGGTAATTTTGTTTAGTGCCCTATATAATCGACGCAAAAGCCTACCGAACCGTCCTTTTTTTAACTAGGACCACAGGAGACGACCAAGGGCTTGCTGAAGGCTTTATAACGTTCCGTACGAGCATGTCGTTGACTTGGTCTTCTATAACTTTCCGTTCAGCAGACGATACACGGTAACGGCGGCAACGAATGACGCGGGATCCGTCGGTTTCGATGTGATGAGTGGACACGGTAAATTTACCCAAGCCATCCGAACTCAGGTCAAAGCAAGGTTGGTGTTTCCTTAAGACATCAATACGAGCAAGGCATCAGTCAAAGTTAGGCTCAGATCTGAACTCACAGTGGCCCTGAGAGCACTGGGTGAACCTTCCGTGGGACGCCCACGGACTCTTGGACTGCTGGATGATGTCGTCGCGTAGCATTTCGTCGACTTGTTGCCTTATGGCCTCGCGTTCGCGCACCGAAACTCGGTACGGGCTCTGACGGAGTGGGCGAACATATTCGTCGGTTATAATGCGGTGCTTGGCGACAGGGGTTTGTCGAACTTTTGACGACGACGAGAAGCAGTCCTTGTATTGCAGGAGCAGAGCTTTTAGCTGTTCTTTCTTATGATTGGGAAGGTTCTGACTGACGTCGAAAGTTGGTTCAGGTACTACAGTCGTCGTTGAAGGTGCACTAGAATCCGTGAAGGCGAAAGCACTGCTGACTTGTACTATTTCGTCGATGTAGGCGACCGTGGTGCCTTTGTTAATGTGCTTATATTCGTGGCTGAAGTTCGTGAGCATCACTCTTGCTTTCCCTTCGCGTAGTTCACCTATCCTCTAGCGACGCAAATTTCACGGTCGAGCAGTAAATGATGATCGCCCTCGATGACGCCCTCCATGTCTGCAGACACTTCGGTACCGACGGAAATCATTACGCTTGAGCGAGGCGGAACGGTGACTTGTTCTTCAAGCACATTCAAGGCATGGTAACTGATGCTTGTATCCGGCGGTATCGCTTTGTGTGTTGAAAGCGTTATCGACTTGGACCTTAAGTCGATGACTGCACCATGTTGGTTTAGAAAGTCCATGCCTAGGATGACGTCCCTGGAGCAGTGCTGCAGGATTACGAAGTTCACCGGGTAAGTGCGGTTGTTTACCGTGACTCGCGCTGTGCAGATTCCAGCCGGCGTTATTAGGTGACCCCCTGCTGTCCGTATATCGGGTCCTTGCCAGGCCGTCTTCACCTTCTTTAACTTGGCGGCGAACGCGCCACTGAAAACTGAATAGTCGGCGCCAGTGTCGACGAGAGCGGTGACGTTATGACCATCGATGAGGACGTCTAGATCGGTAGACCGGCGTCTGGCGTTGCAGTTAATTCGTGGGGTCGGATCACGGCTGCGTCGGCTTGCTCTGCTGCTGCTACGTCGCATCGGAAGGTCTTCGTTCGGCGGCGATGTGTTGTCAAGGCTGTTGCTAGGCGGCGTGCTGATATCTCGTCGTGATGATTCGCGAATCGTCGTCGTCGTCGGCGGCGGAGGATCTTCGGCATTGCGTCGTACAGCAACCGCACCTCCATCGGTTGCTGCTTTTAGTTTCCCGGGTATGGGCTGGTAGATCGGCCCCGGGTTGGGCCGGCATACAGGCGGCGATGCGGCGAGATGTAGCGGCCTGGTGACGGCGAGCGTGAGGGTCGTCGTGGTTGCCACTGGGCTCCGGCAAGGTAGTCGGCGATGTCACGTGGTCGCTCGCCAAGCTGTGGACGTGGCGCGTTGACGGCGAACCCTCGTAGGCCCATCTCGCGGTATGGGCATCGGCGGTAGACATGGCCGGCTTCCCCGCAGTGATAGCAGAGCGGGCGGTGGTCGGGGGCGCGCCAAATGTCCGTCTTCCGCTGGTAGCTGCGCTGGGCGACGGGCGGGCGTGCTGGCGGCGGCGGCGGTGGACGACGGAACTGCGGCGTTACGGGGCCCTGGCGCGAGCGCGGAGGGGGGCCTTCCCGACGGGCGACGGCGGCGTAGGTCATCGCTTGCGGCTGCTGTTGAGGCGATGCCGGAGCTTCTGGCACTTCCAGTGATCACTGAACCTCTTCTTTAACTATGTCAGCGATTGAAGTCACCTGAGGCTGCGATCTTGGGAATAATTTCTGTAGTTCTTCCCGTACAACCGCTATGATCGTCTCGTGCAGGTCGTCGGCGCCTAGAGCTTGAGCTTCGGCGTGGTTTGTCAGCGCACGGCGGTTGTATTGCTTGGCTCGCATTTCAAGGGTCTTCTCGATCGTTGTCGCCTCCGAAACAAATTCTGCCACAGTCTTGGGCGGGTTGCGCATCATTCCGGTGAATAGATGCTCTTTGACGCCCCGCATCAAGAACCTAACTTTCTTTTCTTCAGACATATCGGGGTCGGCGTGGCGGAAGAGGCGAGTCATCTCCTCCGTGAAGATTGCGATGCTCTCGTTCGGCAATTGAACTCTGGTTTCCAGGAGAACTTCAGCCCTTTCTTTTCGTACGACACTCGTGAAGGTCCTCACGAAGTTCTCGCGAAATAGGTCCCAAGTCACCAGGGTGGTCTCTCTGTTCTCAAACCATGTCCGAGCAGCGTCATCCAACGAAAAATAGACATGGCGCAGCTTGTCATCGTCGCTCCATTTGTTGAATGTCGCGGTCCTCTCGTACGTCTCCAACCATGTTTCAGGGTCTTCAGCTGATGATCCACGGAAGGTCGGTGGCTCCCGAGGTTGCTGCAGCAGGATAGGGGACGCTGGGGCTGCCATTGGCGTCGTTGACTTGGCCTTGATCGCTGTGGTCTTCTCGGGAAGAAGTCCGTATTCTGGCAAAAGTCCTTGCTGCCTACGGCTAGCTCGCTGGTCCTTGGCGACGTTGGTCTCGTCCTCCGGTTTCGGGCTTGGGTCGCGGCTTTGCGGGGGCGTCCGCTGCATGGACACAAAAGCACCTCCACCAGATGTCACGTTGTAGTGGCGCTGAAGTAAACAGTCGTAAAACTGTGTATGACGAGACTGATTCTTTATTGGGGAACCTGTGCCCACAAAAGCAAGCTACACTCGAAGCACAACGAAAGCGGCGAACACAGTCGGCGGTCGTCGAAAATCTGATCAGCGGCGAAGCGCGTGGGCTTTTATACCTGAGTCATCGAAGGTTCCAGATTAATCCCTGATGCCCGCGTGTCTTCCAGAAAGTTCTAGACAATTCGCGTCGGTCATACAATCAGATAACATGAGCGTCGGTGAAAACAGGCAACGGAAAGAAGCATCGATAACGTTCTAGAAACTTCCGATACAGGCGCGTCCTGCGCCGAGCGATAACGTTTAACATTTGTTAGCCGGTGGAAAGCGGCCACCGGTGAAAGATAAACATGTATACGTGTCAATACCATTGGTTTGCGGTTGATATGCGCTTGTAGTTCTATGGACAATGTTGCATTCTCGGAGGAGGGCTTTTACAGCTTCAGAGAGGAATGAAGGACCACGCTCACTCAGTAGCTCGCGAGGCGCACCGTGTCGAAGAACAAGGTTGCGAAGGAAGAACAAGCCGACTTCACGTGCTGTGGCCGCCGGAAGCGCTGAAGTTTCTGCGTAGCGCGTGAGATGGTCCATGGCGACGATAACCGAGCGGTTGCCATATGGGGTGTACGGTAGAGGGCCGTACAAATCAATGCCGATACGGTCGAAAGGCCGGCAGGGACAAGGCAATGGTTGGAACGGCCCTGTAATGTTGTTAGGTGGACTCTTGCGGCGTTGGCACTTGTAGCACGAGTGAACGTACTGCCGAACGAAGCGGTACATTCCGCGCCAGTAGTAGCGAAGCCGGAGGTGTTCATACGTCTTTAGTACACCGGCATGGGCGCATTGCGGATCCGCATGAAAGGCGGCACAGATGTCGGAACGTAAATGGCGAGGAATCACTACCAACCATTTACGGCCGTCAGGGAGGTAGTGGCGGCGGTACAGAAGCCCATCGCGGATGGCAAAGTGACGAGCAGCGCGCCGAAGCGAGCGGTCGGTGGGGTGTGGTGACGGCTGAGATAAATACTCCAGAAGAGAGGCTATCCAAGGATCTCGGCGTTTCTCAGCTGGCATGTCGGTGTTTGTAAGAGACGAAGAATCGTAGGTGGAGACAGACGCAGCACCATACTCATCAGGCAGTGGTGAGCGCGAAAGAGCGTCGGCATCCGAATGCTTACGGCTGGACCGGTAGACAACTCGGATGTCATAGTCCTGTAGACGAAGCGCCCAACGCGCTACGCGACCAGAGGGTTCCTTTAACGACTACAACCAGCACAGGGCGTGGTGATCAGCCACGACGTCAAATGGACGGCCATATACGTAAGGTCGAAATTTGATGATTGCCCAAACGATTGCAAGGCATTCTTTTTCGGTGACTGAATAGTTCGTTTCCGCTTTGGTGATAGTGCGGCTGGCGTAAGAGACGACGTACTCTTCGAAGCCAGACTTACGCTGGGCAAGAATAGCACCGAGGCCTCCACTCCACTAGCGTCCGTGTGGATTTCTGAAGGAGCGTCCGGGTCAAATTGGCGTAAAATAGGTGGTGATATCAAAAGATGGCGTAATGTGGCGAACGCGTCTTCGCAAGCTGTAGACCATGCCGAGATGCCTTGGCTGTCGGCAAGCAGCGGCGTTAAGGGGGCGATTGTGGATGCAAAATTACGCATGAATCGGCGAAAGTACGAACACAGGCCGATAAAGCTACGGAGTTCTTTCAGCGTACACGGCCTGGGGAACTCGGCGACGGCGCGAAGCTTTGCAGAGTCGGGTAGGACATGGTCCTTGCTGACAACATGGCCTGGGATGGTAAGTCGGCGGGCGGTAAAGTGGCACTTGTTCAAATTAAGCTGCAATGCAGCGTCTGAAAGGCAAGTCAGGACCCTTGCGAGGCGGTTCAAATGGGAGGCAAAGTCCTTCGAAAAGACTACGACGTCGTCCAGGTAGCACAGATACGTGTGCCATTTGAAGCCTCTAAGAATGTTGTCCATGAGACGTTCGAAGGTGGCAGGCGCATTAAAAGGCCGAATGGCATCACGTTAAACTCATATAAACCATCTGGGGTTACAAACGCAGTCTTGGGACGGTCAGGTGCATTCATAGGGACCTGCCAGTACCCAGATCGAAGGTCCAAAGAGAAGAAGAACTCTGCTCCTTGCAAGCAATCGAGGGCGTCGTCGATTCTGGGCAGCGAATAAACATCTTTTCGTGTGATCTTGTTAAGGCGCCTATAATCAACGCAAAATCTAATGCTACCGTCCTTTTTCTTTACCAGCACAACTGGGGAAGCCCAAGCAAGGGCTGTGTGAGGGCTGTATTACGCCACGATGAAGCATGTCGTTGACTTAATCGTCAATGACACGGCGCTCAGCATGAGAAACTCGGTATGGACGCTGGCGCAGGGGTGCATGGATGCCAGTGTCAATGCGGTGAATGATGGCGGATGTGCGGACCAAGGAAGACTGCTTATGATCGAACGACGTCCGATAGCGGGCGAGCAGCTCCAAGAGTTGGGTACGCTGTGCAGGCGGGAGTGTTGAATCAATTGACGGGAGGAATGCCTCTAAGGA
This sequence comes from Dermacentor silvarum, assembly GCF_013339745.2. Classification (NCBI taxonomy): domain Eukaryota; kingdom Metazoa; phylum Arthropoda; class Arachnida; order Ixodida; family Ixodidae; genus Dermacentor; species Dermacentor silvarum. The sequence goes on from NC_051156.1 coordinate 39,399,099, forward strand.
GGACGAATCGGCGGAGGTAGCAGGAGTAATGCTGTCGACGAGAAGACCTATCGTGTCGTTAGGCAGTTGAGTAGGGTATGCGGAATCAATATCCTCAAGCCGACCTATACATTCACCACGGTATAACGTGGCTGTGGAAGACAACTGATTCGTGGCATAAATGGCGCTGCAAGAGTTTTCGACCGTGAGAACTGCAGAAGGGAGGAGGAAGTTTTAGCGAGAGGTTGTGGGGGTCTTCCCCAACCCGTAGCGCGTGTAATCGCAGCTACGCAGGGTTCGGGCGAATAAGGCAACAAGCGAGTCAACTTAACAACGTTTATTGCTGCTGGCAATAAAACACACTTGCAGAGGGAAGTCCGCTCTGTATAATAAGTAATAAAATAGGCTTGCCTCGTCGCGTGTGGTAGTCACGCGAACGAGGTCACTCACGGGTTTCAGCGGGTAAATCCGTATGGGCAGGTATAGTCAAGCGAGGTCAGAGCGCCCGGGGGTCTCTCGGTCGCGCTCTTTTATATCTTTTTAGCTTTCCGCGAGCGGAGTGTCCTTCTCGCCCGCCGGATACTTTCCCTCTTTCCGCGCGGGCGCGCGCGTCGCGAGAGGCGAGCGAGAACCGGGAGAGGGCAAAGTGCATTTCTCCCGTGTCCGCCCGGCTCCCGCGGCGCGCGTTGTGCGCGCACGAGATGTCCGCCCGGCTACTGCCGCGTTCGCTCCGTTCGCAAGCGACGGGCGAGCGCCCGCGGGAGAAGGTGGCAGCGTGTGCTCCCCACAAGATGAAGGCTTCGGAGGGCGCAAAAAGGGCGGTGGAATTCTAAGCAGAGCCGCAAGAAAGTGGCACAAAAACAGAAGACAAAGGAGGGATGTCAGTGTCTGCGGCGACGACCACTCGAGAAGAAGGTGGCTTGTCAGATGCGGCGTCCACATCGGCGACAACTCAAGTTCAGCACGCGCACAGTCAACAACGGCATGGTTAGCAGCGAGAAAGTCCCAACCCAAAATAACGTCGTGAGAACATGGCGGAAATAGGACAAATTCGACTACGTACAAAATGTCCTGTATGACAAGACGAGCTGTGCATGCCACTGAACGTTGAATGTGTTGCGCGGTCGCAGTACGCAGAGAGACATCGGAAAGCGGTATCGTTATCTTTTTTAACTTGCGGCACAGTTCTCCACTAAGAACAGACACAGCAGCACCAGTATCCACGAGTCCTTGCACAGAAACACCTTCGATATTCACGGTTATTTCGTTCGCAGGTAGAAATCGAGGCCTTGAAGTTGTCGACACGAGCGCAGTTCTTGCCTGCGGAACTGCGAGGGCTAGGTTTCCGCTCGGACCATTGGGGAAAGTGAACGGCGACGTGGGGAGAGCGACTGACATGTGTCGTAACCACGGCGATTCGGTGAGCAGGTGTCCATCGTTGAGTGGGAGGACATCGGGCGCGGTGTCCCAGAACTAAAGTAGTCCCGATTGTCTTCGCTCGCACTAGGACGGAAGTCACGATGACGGCAGAAACGTGCGACATGGCCAGGCAGACAACAGAAGTAGCCAATAGGCTTGTTGTCCGGAGTGCGCCAAGGATTAGTGGACGGTGGCGCGGGACGGCGAAAAGGTGGCGGGTTCGGGTAGACAGGCGCACGCGTATCGTAGAAGGCATTTGCTGCTCGACCAGGAGCCGGGGTGAGTGGCATTGCTGGTGACTGTTGGCGTGTGACTTCAGCGTAAGTCAGGGGCACGGTGTAAGAAGTAAGGTGATCCGACGGCGGCGCGAGGCGCGGCCACTTGGTGTGACTCTACGCACGCCGCTGCCGCAAGGGGCAGCACCTGTTCTGGGGGCCACTTTTTTGCTCGCTTTGCTGGCGTTTTTATGCGCACGCGCGGCAGAGGTGCTTTATTTCGATGCATATATGTCGTTCGCCTGCTTAAAACGACTCTATCTGGTTGGAGGAACGTCCCTTTATATTTCTGCCGACATTCCGATTGACTCCGATGCTGCGAGTAGCGGCAAGCGCAGTGCGCCGTCTGCTCGAGCAGACGACGCGTCTCTCTCGTGTTGCAAATGACGGTATTTTGACAGTAAGTGGCATGAAACCTTCTACCTGCTCAGGATTTGGCGTCTGAATAACGAAAAATTGCATATCTTTAGGTATGGGTGTTTAAATGCTGATGGAGGTCGTAAATTATCCACTGTTCTGCCGCTGCTAAAAGGCCTCCTGAATACGTGCTGCCCATAGCGGCGGTGCTCACTTCCGGTCACACGGAGTGGCCGGCGCGCCGTCAGAGCACCTTTTTTCTTCCACCGTAGTCAGAGGAGCGGAAACAGGCGGATGATGGAAGGTGGTTGGTAGCGTCACAGAAATTTGGTCCTCTATGGCCTGTCGTAGCGTCGGAGCAAGCCCCTGGGCTTAGGCCGGGCCGCAGGGAACAAGCGACAATTGCCGTGCCACTTCCTCTCGGACGAACTGCCGGATCTGCTGCCATGACATTGTGGTGTCAGTAGAAACGGCGCCTACAGTAAATGCTGACATGTCGGCCGGGTCAGAGCTCGGGAGTCGTGTAGAAATGCGCTGTTTCCGCAACTCGTCATAGCTCTGACAGTACTGAATCACGTCTTTGACAGTTTGGGGATTTTTGGCAATCAGCATTTGGATAGCGTCGTCCTCGATCCTCTTCATGATGTGTCGGATTTTATCAGCTTCGGACATATAAGGGTTGATGCGACGGCAGAGGTCCGCGATATCCTCAATGTAGGATGTGAAGTTCTCGCCGGATTTCTGGGCGCGACCGCGTAAGCGTTGTTCCGCGTGGAGCTTGCGAACAGCGGGACGGCCGAAGACTTCCGTGAAGCTCGTTTTAAAGGATGCCCAATTGGCAATATCAGCTTCGTGGTTGTGGAACCGCAGCTGTGCTACGCCCGTCAGGTAGATGTTGACGTTGCTGAGCTTGTCGCCGTCATCCCATTTATTGTGGGCGCTTACCCGCTCATACGAACTGAGCCAGTCCTCGACGTCGTGCTCGTCGGTGTCGTTGAAAATGAGAGGGTCTCGCTGTCGGGGTTTGCCGGAGCAGGCGATGACCGGTGGTGCAGGAGCACCTTGCTGGGGCACGTCGTCAGGCATTTCCGAGGCTGGGGGTAGAGTCCGGGTACGGAGTTCCAGGATGAAAAGAGAACCAGCACCTCCACCAATTGATAGTAGGCGTTTAATGGAGATGCGCTCGGCGTTTATATGAATGCGCAGAAACAGGCAACGGCCAAACGGAGCGAGCGCGAGCACCGACTACAAAGGTCTGATTCTTCGTCTTATGCTGGCGCCCGTATTTCTCCCTACAATTACACCACATTGATGTTCGAGCGCTGTCATTAAAAACTACATCAAGCGAGCAGCGCACGAGCTCGCGCTGCAGCGCGATTCGCACGTAGTACGTTACTGCGAGCTCATATGCAGTGCATGAGTTATTTATCCGTTGCTAAGGGGACATATGGCGGTTACTACGGCGCAGGCATGACTACTTGTTTAGCGGCATGCAGTCAACAAATATTGCAGGAGGCCCGCCATTTCGCGGCATGCTGAAGGAGCACTGCCATCGCGGCGCGTACCGTCGTGTGCTCGAGCAGTTCCATACAAATGATGTCTGCTTATCGCTGCTGTGAATTCACTTATAGCAAGCATTTCCTCGCGTTTGTACGCCTGAATGTAGCAGCGTGCAAACATTACCTGAACTTCAACTTCGTACGTGACTCGCTTCACTTGCGATTGACACCGCGCTAAAACTTCGCCGCTTATTTCTTGAACAGCGTACACGTACTCGGCGTTGCATAATTTCTTGCCTTTAAGCAACGTGCCACCCCTGAAAAAATCTTCGGCGCCCGATATTCGCTGCAAGCCATGGTACAACACAACCGAAAGTGGCGGGTCCATATTGTAAACGTGCTTTCCGAAGCAGACGACCGAGCTTGGTACTACCCAATTTAAGATGGAGGGCGCTTTTTAGCACCATTCCAGCAGCACCCCCTGGGCAACGCAGAAGCCCCATGTTCAACGCGTTCAAGTTGTCTGAAAATTGTTTAACCCAAACCAATACTTTTTGAACGTTCCAAATTGTGAACGTTCCCTTGCAGTCTAGTTTGTGAATTACCTTACAGTCTAGATTGCAATCAGGCGCAATTTGATTTTGATACTGTATTCAAAACAATACCAGCTCAAGTTTTGAGGTTGTGATAATAATATGAGAATTAAAGGTAGAGGAGTTTGATTCAGTGAGCAAAAGCTCATTCATTGCAGGGGGTAAACAAATATTCCTTTCCTACAAATTGGTGGGAGGAGGGTCATGTGAAATTAGCACTGAATGCACAATACACAATATGATGCGGCAATGCCCCAATCTGGGAATATCAATGCGCAAAACAAAATCCTCATTATGAAAGGCCATCACGAAATGGCAAGTATGTCAGCAGTGCCACCCGCAATGTGCGCTGTATCATCGGCAATATGTAAAAACTGCACACCAGTGCACATAATATAAACGCAAGGCCAGCAAAGGAGCCTCACAGTACTAATTTAAAACTTTGCTCATAATGTTTGACCACATGCCTATATCTACTTACAATGACGTCAACCTTTCGCCTGAAGGCAAACATAAGTGATTTTCCCCTGATAGCTTTCTGATAGACAGCGCAACGGCTGGCAATAGTAAGACTGATACTGTCATCTGGATGACCTGCGAGAAATGACGATTTAAGGTCCACATAAATGCTATCAGAACGAGAGACAAGGTCACTGCCAATAAGACTTATTTTGGTTTGCAAGAGAAAAACCAAAGTATGGACTCGGTGCAGCTTGCTGAAAAAAAAAATTGAATAACACAAGCCTCATACCACCGATGTTGCAGTCAAAGTTCATTGCATTGAAATATCCACACGCCTGTATGATTGCCTGCTCATTTACTGTTGCCAGTGCTGCGCCAGCGTGATTTATATAGTTTAATATTTGTTTTAGTGCTCTCTAAGTTTATTACCAGCTTTAAAAGTGGCTTAAATATTTTTTAAGTTGAATGTCATGACTAATCTAGTGCCACGTTGCAAATCTGTACTCATTCACACTAGTTACTTGCACTGCTATTCTGGCTATAACTGGCCTGAATCAAACAAATTTGATTGGATAGTGTGTTTCAGTGCCAAGTCTGGCCACACAGCACCAGTGAGTAAAAACATTCAGGGACAAGTAAGCGGTAAATGAGAGAGAAAGGCGTTAGCATAACATCGCAACTGTTTGGGGCTTCAAATTCGCTATTTAAACCACATTCAATAAACCACGTGCCCCGCGTTGAAAAATATTGTTCAACAGGTCACTCGACATAAGTGCTGCCTTTTTCAGGAGCGAAGTCTCTCTCTCTCTCACACACACACACTCATATATATATATATGAGTGTGTGTGAGAGAGAGAGAGAGACTATATATATATATATATATATATATATATCTTCTGACGTCTTGGTTGGGACGACGTTTATTAGGCCCGGGAGCTCGTCAGCGAACAAGCGCAGCACATAGGCGATGATGATGAGCACATATATAGGAGAAGACAAGGATAGGTAAATTTGTGAGGATGATGATGATAACATACAGATGAGGAAGATGTGCGTAATAAACGCCTGTAGGAGGGACGTGACGGCGGCTGTACGAGCCGTGCCGTCGTCCCTACTCTGAAGGGCTAAGGCGGCGAGCCGAGCGACGGGGCTGCGACAACCAGCGTGGCTGGCTTTTGGAACGACACTGCGCGTGCCGAGCTTGCGCCCCGAGCTCGCGCTGCGCTTCTTTATTTTTCTCTTTCCTTACAGCGCCGACCATAGTGCTCCGCGCTGCGGCGTTGGTGGGCGCTACAGGGCCCCCCGCCCAGACGGAACGGCGATACATTAAATGCCAGCAAAAAGCTTCAAGATGGTCCGGGGTCAGTCCAAGTAGCGAGTCCGTTGGAGACGAATGGAACTGGCAAGTCCTTCCGGTGGACGAGGCTGCGAGTGGCGTTGTGGACGCACGGTACACAGAAGGCCGGCACGGAGAGGGTGAAGGCAGACGCCTCTGCAGCAGTTCACGCAGACCTGGCGGAACGAACGGGAACCGTGCGCAGTCATTGGTGGGCACGACAAGCCGCTAGAACGGTCGTCACGCGCTCGCATATGCGTCAGCTCTGGTGGGTGTGGCTTAAGCACGCGCTTGTCAGGGTTTGCCCTACCCATCGTAGAGGTCGCAAGCTGCAAACATCTGCGCGCGACACCGCCCGAGTCAAGAGAAGTCCCGGAGTCTCGGTCTTGCCACGGTCAACGGCCTTGGACGGGATTGGCGCTCGTGACAGCCAGGAAGGCGTCGTCGGACGACGCTCGATGATGGCACCGGTGCGGGGAGTCGAAAATCTGGGACAGCCGGAGATGAAGCAGCCGAGTCATGTTGCCTGGAGATATCCAACGTGGGCACGACGCGAAGGACAGGATGAGACGGTGGACGCGAGACTGCATCGCGGCTCGCGTCGCGGAATGATGGTGTCAGTCTAGCTGCCCTATCCTCGTCGCGCGACGATTGTGCACAGCCCCCAACGTCTGACATGGCAGCGTGGTGGCCAGAAGGGCCCAATGGCAAGTCGGTCGAATGAGAGGACGGGCAGCGCAGGGCAGGGCCGAAGGTTACAGCTGCTGCGTCGCCCTCGATGGCTTATAGGTGCCGCGGTGTATCGACAGTTGGCAAGGTCGGAGGCAGCGGAGACGGCACGGGGCAGGGCTCTTGCGTTGACCCGGAGGCTCGCTCAGCCGGCAGCGTAGACAACTCGGGTGAAGCGTTGGTCGGGGACCGAATAGCAGGAGCGACGTCGTTGGCGCCAGACGCGATGGCGTGAGGCACAGGAGCCGGCGTAGGGTCAGTGATGGCACCACTGTCGCGTATCATTGTTGGAGGCGAGCAAGGCGATGACGTGGCCGGTATCGCGGTCGTGTCGATACCCTTGGTGACGCCATTATGCGCGTACTCGCATGTAAGAGACCCCTGGAGAGAGCCGGAGGCCGGGGACTGTGCGGTAGCGCATCGGGTTGTCGCCAAGACGGTATCGGGGCAAGTCGAGAGAGGAAGGCTTGCCTGGTGGTGGCTTCCGGGCACAGGTTGAGATGCGGGTAGCGCTGGCGGTGGGAAAGCAGGCAGCGATTCGCGCACCGTGCGGTCAGCCACTGGAAGTGGGTGGTAGGCAGCGCCGAAGAAGTCGAGCACGCGCTGCCGCAGTTCGTCGTACGCTCGCGGGCCAGGCGATGGAACGCCGAGGTGGAGCTGGAGAGCAAGCGGCAGGACGTCGAGGAGTACCGCGTGCTTGAACTCCTGAATCCAGATGTGGTTAAGCTCCAGAGCCGCCTCAAACTGAGCGAACCATGCGCCGACGTAGCTGGACGAGAACGGCGGCAGTGGTGGGTCGAACTGCGGCTCCGGCCAGTGAGCCATAGCAGCGTGTCGCTCGGTGGAACGCGCGTTCTCCCGGGTCACCAATGTAGGAGGGACGTGACGGTGGCTGTACGAGCCGTGCCGTCGTCCCTACTCTGAAGGGCTAAGGCGGCGAGCCGAGCGACGGGGCTGCGACAACCAGCGTGGCTGGCTTTTGGAACGACACTGCGCGTGCCGAGCTTGCGCCCCGAGCACGCCCTGCGCTTCTTTATTTTTCTCTTTGTTTACAGCGCCGACCATAGCGCTCCGCGCTGCGGCGTTGGTGGGCGCTACACGCCCACACTAATTTCCCCCCGACGTGAAAGCGGCCATCCTGGCCGGCCGGCCGTCATGGTGTCGAGGCACGCCGCGTAAAGGGCTTCATGCGGGACGCGTGGACAACCTCGGTATTGCGGCAATGGCGGTCTTTGGGGGCGTCAAGAGGAGTGACGCGATAGTTGACAAGCGAAGTCTGTCCAAGGACTATGTACGGTCCGATGAACCGTGGCTGGAATTTTTCACATAAACCAGGAGTGCGAACAGGAGTCAGGAGCAGGACCTCGTCCCCAGGTCGAAAAGATACAACGCGATGGAATTCGTCGTAATTATTTTTCCGGTCTTGTTGTCTTGCCTCTGTGTTCAGGCGAGCACGCTGGCGACAGTGGTCGAGTCGGGAGACGTACTCTTCGCACGATGATAGAGATGAATTAGCCTTGGAGTTGAAGAATGAAACGTCCAGAAAGAAAGTAGGGGAGCGTCCATAAACGAGGTAAAATGGCGAGTAGCCACTTGTGCGCTGCACGGCCGTGTTATAGGCGAAAGTGACGAATGGTAAAAGAACATCCCAGTTTTTGTGGTCTGGTTGAATATAACCGGCGATCATGTCGGCAAGGGTGCGATGAAACCGCTCGGTCAGGCCGTTAGTCTGGGGGTGATAGCTAGAAGCTGTCTTGTGCGCAGTGCCGGAGGCGCGAAGAACTTCGTTAAGCAGCTGTGAAAGGAACGCCTTGCCACGGTCACTGAGCAGCACACGAGGAGCACCATGGCGCAGAATAATGGCTTCAAGAACGAAGTGAGCAACTTCCGAAGCAGAGCCAGTAAGCACAGAAGCTGTCTCAGCGTAGCGCGTCAGATGGTCGACGGCAGTCACTATCCATCGATTGCCAGCAGTAGTGACCGGAAGGGGCCCGTAAAGGTCGATCCCAACTACCTCGAACGGGGCTGCGGGGCATGGAATCAGCTGTAATTGGCCGGCAGGAGCAGATGTTGGGAGCTTGCGACGCTGGCAGGAAGAGCAGGAACCGACGTATCTGGCGACGCTAGCAGAAAGGCCAGGCCAATAGAAACGACTTCGAATGCGATCATAGGTTTTATGGAACCCAAGGTGGCCAGCTGCCAAATCATCGTGAAAGGCGTTGAGAACACGAAGTCGGAGAGAGCGTGGTAGAACTGGTACCCAGCGTTGACCGTCAGGATGGTAAATACGGCGATACAGCACGCCATCGTCCAGCTTAAAGTGCGCGAGCTGGTGACGGAGGCGCGCGTTAGGTGGACGAGAAGCCCCAGAGAGGTGAGCTATGAAGCATTGACAGTACGCGTCAGCAAGCTGGCGAGAGGCGAGTGGCTGATCATTGTCGAAAGGCAGTTGGTACATTGAGGCCAGGGAGGAAACCGTAGCAGTGTCGGTCGAACTGGTGACGTGCGAAGCGATTGCAGAGGCGTCGAGCGGGGCCGTAGGAAGCGGGCAGCGAGAAAGAGCGTCGCCGTCTTGGTGTTTCTTTCCGGACTTGTAAATGATTTCTAAATCATACTCTTGGAGGCGTAAAATCCAGCGACCCAGGCGTCCAGACAAGTTCTTGAGCGTGGAAAGCCAGAATAAGGCGTGGTGGTCCGTAACGATGGTGAAATGACGTCCGTGAAGGTAAGGGCGAAACTTCTGTATCGACCAAACAATAGCCAGGCACTCTTGCTCGGTGATCGTATAGTTCTGTTCGGAAGCGCTGAGTACACGACTGGCTTATGCAATGACTCTCCTCTCTCGCGAAGAGTTGTCGCGTTGCAGAAGAACAGCACCGATACCGCGGCCGCTAGCGTCGGTGTGAAGGAGAGTCGGTGCGGCTTCATCAAAATGGCAAAGCACAGGTGCAGACGTGAGGGCGTCCTTCAAGCGTGCAAACGCCAATTCGCATTCCTGGGACCACAGAAAGGGTACACAGGAAGCTAGTAGCTTGTGTAATGGAGCTGCGATGGAGGCAAAGTTCTGGATAAAGCGACGGAAATAAGAGGCGAGGCCAAGGAAACTGCGCAAGTCTTTGGGTCTGTCAGGACGAGGAAAGCGAAGGACTGCAGCAGTCTTGCCAGGGTCCGGCTGAATGCCATCCCTGCTCACGACATGACCCAGGATCTTAATGGCTTTGCTGGCGAAACGGCATTTCTTGGTGTTCCGCTGAAGACCAGCGCGGGCGAGGCACGTCAAAACTTCATCCAAGCGTTGTAGGTGCTGATTAAATGTGGATGAAAAAATGACAAGGTCGTCCAGATAACACAGGCAGGTCTTCCACTTCAGGCCACGCAACACGGTGTCAATCATGCGCTCAAAAGCCGCAGGCGCGTTGCAGAGCCCGAAAGGCATTACGTTGAACTCGTACAGTCCATCGCGGGTTGCGAACGCCGTCTTTTCTTTATCGTCTTCGTGCATGGGGATTTGCCAATAGCCGGAACGCAGATCCAGGCTGGAAAAGTATTCCGCACCTTGGAGGGAATCAAGGGCGTCATCAATGCGCGGCATAGGGTAGACGTCTTTTCGAGTTATCTTGTTGAGCGCCCGGTAATCGACGCAAAAGCGCACGGAGCCATCTTTTTTGCGGACCAAGACAACAGGAGACGACCAAGAACTAGCCGAGGGGCGAATTACCTTGCGTTCCAGCATGTCTGCGACGTTGTCTTCGATGATTTTCCGCTCGGCCAGAGCCACACGGTATGGGCGGCGCCGTACGATAGATGTTTTGTCTGTCAGAATGCGATGCTCTGCAACGGTTGTTTGGCCCAACGTTGACGAATACACGTCGAAAGAATTGGCGTACTTTTTCAACAAAGCCAGCAGCTGTTGTGTCTGCGAGGGTTTCAAGTCAGTGCTGATGACTGCTGTAAGGGCGGCGGCCGAAGAAGAATCACCAGAAGATGGGTCCCCAGAAGAGACTGGTGTAAGTGGCAAGACGCAGACAGGCTCCAGATCGGCGACGGATGCAACGGTTGTGCCTTGCGGAAGGAGGATTTTTTCTGGAGTTGCGTTCGTGGCAGTGACCAGTGCAGATCCATTGTGGAATCGAACAACTCCTGATGTAAATGTTATGCCTTTAGTAAGGCAACGTGAAGAAGGGAACACCAAGACGTCACCATGGTCAATGTCGTCGGATAGGAGAGTAACTAGTTGGATTTGTCCTGAGAGTAGTTCCGTATATTCCGCAGCGGTCAGGTGAAGTGGCGTGTGGGTTTCTTCGCCAAGCAAGTGTTCGGTGTCAGTAAGGTGTATCACACGCTGCCCACAACAAATAGAAGCAGAGGCAGAAGATAGAAAATCCCATCCCAAAATCAGCTGGTGAGAGCACGGGTATAGCACAGCAAACTGGATGTGATGGAGAATGTCATCGATAAGTACACGCGCAGTACAGAAGGCAGCAGGTCGAATAGTGTTCCCTTCGGCTGCAACCAGCGTGGGACCATCGTAAGCCGTCATAACTTTCTTCAGACGGGAACACAAATGAACATTCATAACCGACAAAGCCGCACCAGTATCCACTAAAGCATCCACGGGCACCCCTTCAAAGTACACACGAATCATATTGGATGGGCGCGCTGGAGGAATTTCAGTCTTGTGTGTGTATGCAGTTTTTCCTCCGGAAACTGCATCGCTTAGTTTTCCGCGCGAACGGTAGAGGTAAGGGAGGCAGGCCTAAGTGGTGACGCTGAGCGGCGGTAGGGTGATGGAGAACGGCGTCTGGCCGAACGGTAAGCGCCTCGTGCATCAGGTGAGGCAGGCGGAGATGGAGAGTGCGGCGAAGGTGAAGAGTAACGCCGCCCTTGGTAAGAGGCCCCACTGTAAAAATCGCGCTCACACATATCGTAGCCCCGACGCTCGTCTTGCTGGCGCTTGCGGCAAAAGCGTGATATGTGGCCGCGATAGCCACAATAATAGCACGTAGGACGAGACGGACGCCAAGGGGGGTAGTAGGGGGTGGTCGGTGTACCGTGTGACAGGGAGGTCAGATGGGCCGATGAAGGCTCTGGCGGTGATGACGGGAAGTGAACCGTGGGCGCAGTAGCAACCGACGCGTAAGTTGGTAGCGACAACGGAGAAGTGACGTGGCCGACAGGCTTGGCAGCAACTTGCGCGTATGTCGGTCGTGCGGTAGTTGGTAATGCGTGAGGGACAGGAGCTTGTGCTGGCACAGCGCAGGTCAAGGACGCCAGTTCTTCCCTGATAACATCACGCAATGATGCACCAAAAGGTTGGCTGGGATACGTCGAAGGTGAGGTTAACCCCATCGATTGTAACTCTTCGCGTATGAGCGTGCGTATCAGTGTACGTAGGTGATGGTCCCCCGTAGAATGGGCATCTTCAATGTCGGGCTGTAGGCGGACAGACTCGAGCTCGTCGAGGCGCTGACAAGTGATTACGACGTCAGCGACGGTAGCCGGATTCTTAGTGGCGAGTGCATTGAAGGCAAGAGTTCCAATGCCTTTGAGAATGTGGCGTACCCTCTCCGACTCCGACATTGAAGAATTCACACGTCGGCAGAGTGCAAGGACGTCCTCGATGTAGGAGGTGTACGACTCGCCCAGCTGTTGTTTGCGAGCATCGAGGCTTTTCTTGGCGAGAGTGGACCGAACAGCCGGTGTGCCGAACACTTCACGAAGCTGGTGCTTGAAGAGAGTCCAGTCGGTCAATTCGGGCTCGCGGTTAAAGAACCACGTCTTCGCCACGCCAGACAGATAGAAGGAGACATGGCGTAGTTTATTAACATCATCCCAGTGATTGGCGGAACTGACTCGCTCATAATCGTCCAGCCAGTCTTCGACATCCTCTCCGCGAAGACCAGCGAAGAGATGGGGGTCACGCTGGGCGCTGTTGATGATAAAGGAAGGAGGCACTTGCGATGTTGGAGTGGTGGCAATAGGGGCGCCAGGCTGCACGTCCTGTGGCGTGCAGCCTGGCCATATATAAATATATATATATATATATATATATATATATATATATATATATATATATGTTGTCGCGATTCACTTTCGGAAGTAAGCGTTCGCGACTAGAACGATAGGGCAGCGAGAGGTGTCGATGTGGTGGACAACAGTGGACGTACGGCCTAAGCAAGATTGTTGTAGGTCGAATGGCGTGCGAAAGCGGTCAAGGAGATCGACGATCGGGGGGTGCTGACCGGGAGTGAGGTTGGGATCAATACACCGGGAAAATGTTGGGTCACACGGCGGCGTGGGAGGAGAAACTTGAAGGGACATAGCGTCAACCTGAGAAGAAGCCGGGTCGTCAGGCACATAATAAATTAAGCTTGGTTTGACGTCTTCGGCAGAACCAAGACACTCATCATGGAGCAGGCTAGCAGGGCAAGAATACAGGTTCGAGACTTAAGGTGCGCTCGAACCTTGTCGAATGGCAAGAAGGGTAAAAGGAAGCAAGAAGGGATGACGGCGAGCTACAAGCTTAGGCGGCGTAAAAAGAACTGTGGATTCGGTAAACCCAAAGCAGGAAACGGGTACAAGTGCGGCAGAGCATGGAGGAATGTCGGTGTCGGCGGTGACGAACACACGACCCGAAGCGTAATCAGTATCTTCAAAAACGCTGCTGCCGAATGGCGACAGCGCGAGTTCAGCACGGGCACAATCTATAACGGCATGATGAGATGACAGAAAGTCCCCTCCTAAAATGATGGCATGGGAGCAGCAGGGCAGAACAACGAACTCAACACGTAATAAAGTGCCGCTTATAACAACACACACGGTACACTTCCCTAAGGGTTCAATCGGCGCAGCGTTTGCTGTACGTAATGAAATGGCAGAATATGGCGTCGCGACTTCTAAGTTCAAGACGAAGCTGGTCCGAAATCACTGATATTGCGGCTCCCGTGTCTACAAGCGCATGAACGGCAATGTCTTCTGCATAAACTTCAAGGACGTTCGCAGTAAATAACTGAGGTCTTGAGTTCGTTGAGATCGCAGTTCTTGCCTCCGGAACTGCGTTCCTTAGTTCTCTCGGCTTCAGGGCAACGGATAAGCGGCGACAGAGAACGCCGACGGGGAGACGGAGACCGACGGGTATTGAAGGGAATAGTAAAAACCACTCAAAAGACGAAGGACAGAGAAGAGACGTGACCCACACGACGACTGGACTAACAACTGTCTCTTCTCTGTCCTTCGTCTTTTGACAGGTATTGAAGGTGCGGGAAGCAGGAGACGAGGCTTCGAAGTGCTGAGCGGCAGTAGCGGAACGGAACGGAGAGTCGAAACCGTTGCTTTGTGCCCTCGGAGAATCTGAAGAATACCATCCGCGCCGGCGGCAAAGCCGTGCTACATGCTCAGGTAGGCCACACGAATAATAGATAGCGCGGTTGTCATGGGTGCGCCATGGATTGAGAACAGCGGGCGGAGACTGATGGAAATATTTGCGAGGTGGGCGCACGGGCTGCTGTGGCGGCCAGTAGGTGCTTGTAGGTGCACATGTTGCAGCTACTTGTGGAGGTGAGGGAAAGTCGCTGGTAGGTCTGGATTGAATACCGACAGACGGAAGCCTTGGATTCGCGACAACGGCAGCTTACGTAATGGAACAGGCATAGGAGGTGGTTGATGGGCAAGCGGTACGGCGTTAGCGACTTGTTCTTGTATCACCTGACGGAGACAAGGGTGACTCTGACGAATGACTGGCTGGCAGAAGAGAGAGTTGGCGTGCCACTTTTTCTCGTACGAATTGCTTTATTTGGTCGAAGATTGCGGAACTGCAAGGAGTAGCACTTACACCGAGACTCACATCTGAAAGCGTGACGTCTGGAGCGAGAGCTCGGCACGTAGAAAGCCGTTGTTTGCGTAGCTCTTCGTAGCTCAGGCAAAGCTTCGTGAGGTCGTTGACCGTCTAAGGATTCTTCGCCAAGAGCACTTGGCAGGCGTCATATTCTATGCCTTTTATTATGTTTTTGATCTTGTCATCTTCGGTGATAGCTGGGTTGATACGCCGGCAAATGGCAACTACATCTTGAATGTAGCCTGTAAAGTTTTCGCCCTTTTGTTGGGCACGACAGCGAAGCTGTCGTTCAGCCCGAAGCTATTAAGGCCGCCGCTTTACCAACTGAAACGACACTCTAGCCATAGAGACGGGAGCAACGACTGTCGCTGCAAAATGGCTGTGCGGTATTCTAGGGTCCGTAGTGACGCAGTACAGTGGAAATGCACCAGCTTATCTGCGTGCGCGAAGTCTCCGCGATGCATTGCGAAGAAGAGCATGCTGCACAGCGACACAATTCATCGCTTGCCACCGCTTGTCATCGCTTGCTACCGCTTGCCAAGCGAAGGTGCCTCCGGGCGCATGTACACAGAATTTGAGTCTGTTGATCACTCCGATGTGCTTGCCGATTGCCTCTGCTGATGAGCTAACAGCGATCGCAGCTAGATATCGTAACGACAGCGCAGCAATCGCATTTTGGCGGGTGAGGGTTCTTGTGTGCAGTTAGGAAATTAGACTTCGAAGGCAAGAAGGTGTTACAATTGCTTAGTGTGCCGTACTTGTGATGAAATGCCATCGCAGTGGGTGTGTTTGCGCTGACCGCTGACCGTGTTTGCGACACTGCGGCTCCGATACATCACCGATGACACAGCAGCAATCTCAAACGACAGCTGCGATACGTTGTCGTTGAAAAACACGACGCACTGCTCAGGATCATCGTCCGCCACGGCACATCGACGCCTTGCAAGCAGCTACAGTGACGTGCCGATAATTTGCGGTGCGGTACGTCGCAACAATGTAGGCAATGAACCGTGTTGTGGGGCCATCACAGTAAAAGAAGATTTATGCATAAGCCATCGAAAGTTGACGCTTTTTTATATAGTGTTGCTTAGTACATCATCGACGACAGTGCATTGTGCGTGTTTTATTTCGGCGGTCAAGAGTGTTGATGCCTCTCAGTTCCGCACCACGTCGCTGTTGCCGAAAAATAAGTTAGGTGAGGCCCAACCGTGGTGGGCGCCCACAAGAGTTACATGCCTCACGCTGGGCGTGACCTATGGTTTCGGTTGACAGGCGAACTCGTGCCAAACTCGTACATCGCAAAACTCCCCTCGAGTTGAACTCTTGAACATGGCGGCGGCAACAGCAGCCTTTGTCATCGCATCCAGCGACAGTAAGCGTCAATACGACAATCTGGACCCGTTCACCTACATGACCGACGTAGAGCTTCTGCGACATTTTTGCTTTTCCAAAAATGTCAGTGCGCTGGCTGTGGGCCGAGTTAGGAGAAGGCCCTCGTCTACGGAGACAGCGTGGCGTGCAAATTATGCTTTCGGAGCACAGATTTGTGTGACTAGGCTGCAGAGGAAGAGTTCGTGCGATCGCTTCGGCTCTCTCCGGCTTCAAGCGCCGTGCGTCCACTTCGCCTGTTTGTCATTGTAAATGGCATATTATAGCGCCGTAACATGCACCCCGAGGGACAGGAACTACTACTCGTCGTTCCCGCGCACCTTCGGGCGACCGTACTCGAGCAACTGCATGATGTCCCAACAGCCGGCCACCTTGGTGTTTCCAGGACGTATGACCGTGTACGGCGACGTATTTCTGGCCCGGTCTCTACCGTTCTGTTCAACGTTATGTCGCTGCCTGCGCGTCGTGCCAACGCCGGAAGAGGCCATCTCTTCCTCCAGCTGGGCTCCTCCAGCCTATTGACATACCCGCCGAGCCATTTTTTCGTGTTGGCCTCGACCTTCTCGGCCTCTTCCCTCTCTCCACCGCTGGCAATAAATGGGTTGCCGTTGCTACGGATTATGCAACCCGTTACGCTATCACAAGACCTCTCCCGACCAGTTGCGCTACAGACGTCGCCGACTTCTTGATGCAAAACGTAATTTTACATCACGGCGCTCCTCGACAGCTTCTCAGCGGCCGGGGTCGCTACTTCTTATCTAAAGTCATTGAAGACTTACTTCGTTCTTGTGCCACCAAACACAAACTTACGACTGCGTACCACCCCCAAACGAACGGTCTTACTGAACGTCTGAATCGCACTATCGCTGATATGCTCTCTATGTATGTTTCGTCTGATCACCATGACTGGGACACTGCGCTACCTTTTGTCACCTTTGCATATAACTCCTCACGCCATGACACCACCGGCTACTTTTCCTTCTATCTTCTCTACGGACGAGAACCAACGCTCCCTTTTGACACACTTATTTCGACCCCTGCCGCACTGCCTACTGAATACGCGCGCGACGCCATTGCTACAGCAGAAAAGGCACGTCACATTGCCCGTCTTCGCCTCTCGGCGTCGCAGTCACGGCAGAAGTTGTTGTACGACGCCCACCACCGGGACGACCGCTTCAGTGCGGGTGATCTTGTCCTTGTCTTGTCCCCGTCTCGGCGCGTTGGCCTTTCCGAAAAACTACTTTGGAGATACTCTGGCCCCTATCGCGTCCTGCGACAATTGACAGATGTCACTTACGAAATAGCCCCGCTCGATCCTACCACGTCTTCTCCTTCCTCAGACGTCGTGCACGTGGCCCGCCTCAAACCATACATCGCGCCCACCTCCCTGTATTAGGCGCCGGGTCGGTGCTTTTCCGGCCGGAGGTTAATGTTACGAGACTGCGCGCAATGGGACAAAGATGACGTTAACCATTTGGGTGAAGACGAAGACGATTGAAGAGATTGTCTTTCGGCCATCTTGGCAGTGCTACAGCCCGCTGTAGATATTTTGTAAATATATTTTCAGTTATACCGTTTGCCGTGACAATATTTTCATATTATTTTCAAATTCTTAAAAGCTCCTGAAACCAAATCGTGTATACGGGAACATCCCAAATAACCAGCTATTTACAATTTAAGCAGATGTCTACTTGAATTCTGGGGTTTTACGCGCAAAAACAGCGATTTGATTATGATGCGCGCGGTGGTGGGAGAGCCCGGATTAGTTTTGACCACCAACGCGCGCGCACAGAAAGCTAGCCCCAAACACGTTGAAGAAAGGCGTCCGGCAAGCAGCAGCAACAGTACGCGACCACGCCAGGGAGAGCCAATATGGCAACGTGCCCCCAATGCACGGGACACAGGCATTTTTGAATTTTGCACGCACACGCAATTCGTCCACACACACACGCGCACTTACATACACACACACACAAAACACACACACACACACACGCGCGCGCGCGCGCGCACAGAAAGCTATACTCGCGGACAACTTTCTGTGGCAATGAAGGGAAAGGCACAGGCGCGTGGATGCTGCACATGTGTTACCACGCCAAGTAGTCCGTCAGCGTTTGACAGTGCTTTTGGTTGCTCGGAACAGACGCTGAATCGACACAGCTTCCACGTGCGACGGTTTAGCGTTTGCCCAGAGGCGGAAGGGAAAAGCCGCCAAATGAGCAAACTTTTACTTTCACTGGTGTGTTCTGTCTTATTTAACTGTTGCTAATAAACTGCTTATGTTTTCTCTTCCCGAGCCTAAACCGACGTGGATTAAAACGCGGAACTCTTTTCAGAAGCGCTCTCATTTGTGCGCGCTTTGCCTCCGTAGCTTCCCCTTCATTGCCACAGAAAGTTGTCCGCGAGTATAGCCCCAAACACGTTGAAGAAAGGCGTCCGGCAACCAGCAGCAAGAGTACGCGACCACGCCAGGGAGAGCCAATACACTCTAAGAAGAAAAGGAGGAAATGGGGTATTGAGGTTACTCCTTTAGGGGAGGAACTGATCTGCCACAACCATTCCTCCCTTTAGGGGGTAAGTGAGAGGGGATGAACTGTTACTCCCCATGCGGAGGACTAACAGTTGCTCTTTTCCGATGCTCCTCAAGGGAGTAACGGTTATTCTTTCCGGTGCTCCTCGAAGATGGAATTAATTAAATTAACCATTTATTCGCTAATAAAAAAATACTGGGCGAAAAAAAACACGCACCGGCAGGTAGGATTCGAAGTGACGTCCTCTCGCTTACAAGTCGGGTACCCTAACCACTCCACCATGGCAGCTCGGTTGACAAGTCAGGTTACCGAGTCGAGGTTAACCAGCTGAACGCAGGTGCGGCAATAACAGACGAGACTCGGCATTTGGTGTATGCTATGCCGGGAGAATCTAACGTTGCGCATACTTACAAATCTAAGCGACTACATAAAGAAAGCTGCCCGATTATTCTTACGGTGATTTAAACTGAGACCTTACGTGATCTTTGTGTATATAGCGAGCGCAAACGGGGCATGCAAGACGACAGAGGACAATTTCTCTATCGCTTAGCGTGCCCCTTTTGAGCTACACATCGCTTCAGTTAAGTTTATAATCTCCTTGCAACGAAAGGAACTCCTTAGGTACTACAGGCCAAGAAAATCTGGCAATCCATTTATGACTTGCGCGCTTAATGCGTATCGTTCACTTATGGTGTGCACGCACACGAAGTGCACGGCTCTTCAGATTCCACCTTTTAAATTTCAGGCAATTTTCTCACGAAGATGCAAAGTGGTGCTTTACATCTAGTTCAGATAGACAGTACACGAACTTCCCACTATTCATGATATATAGACAATACCGCGTTCGCTGCATCACTCCACGAGACGGACGAAAACAGCAAAGTGCATGGGGAGTAACTGTTGCAGTTCGCCCTCGCCGTTGCTCTCTTTCGGACCAGGGATCGTACACTTACTCTCCAAAATTTGCACACGCCACGCACACTCCTGCAGTTATTCCCTTGAGGGACGAAAGTGCCGTTTTTTGGACTAACTGTGCAGTTACTCCTGTTTGCCCCGCAATACTTCTTAGAGTGTATGCTTTCGAAAGGCGAAGCCAGTCGTCACTTCTTCACGCGATACAAAAAAAAAAAAAAAATGGTTGACCAGATTTCACTTAAGTGCGAATGTCATATGTTACAAGCCGCGCTGAACTAGCAAGAGCACCATATTTCTGAAAGTTCAAGCAGTCTGAAACAATGCGGTACTATGCAGGCGCACCACGCTAGACGTAAGTGGGCTACTTTTGACATAAACGTTAGTCACATCGTAGCCATCTTGGCGTACTCCGAGTGCAACTGTTTTTGCACTGATATGAGCGAATTATGCTATGGGACATAGTGGCATACTTCTACAACCAACAATAACACGTAATCACATAACAAACAAAAGAAATGGGAACTTGCCTGAAACTTTCCATGCTGACAGTACTACCGCCCGTCGACGCCGGGCACGTTGCAACTGCTCCTGTCAGCCTCCAGGGATCCATCTTCCGGCGCGTCACAAGGATTTGCGTTGAGGTGGGGCACGGTTAATACACAACGCACCGGTCTCATCTCTACACCGCGCACAAAACCAATTACACGTTTAAAATTATTTCGTAGAGAGCAAGATGCGAACAAATGCCAAAAAGAGACAATGCATCTTTTGAAGCGAGAGAGAGAGAGAGAGAGTGAAACGAGAAGGGAAAGGCAGAAAGGTTAACCAAGGACGTGCCCGGTTGGCTACCCTACGCTTGGGGAGAGGGAAATGGGAAGAACAGATAAGAGGGAATCAGAAGACAAATAATAAAGAGTCAGTCATTCACAGACTCAGTCACAGAGGAAGGTCCACTGTCACAAGCGCTCATACAGTCCAGTCGCCTTCAAGAAGTGCAGAAGGGCTTTTGTGGCCTTTGGCATGCACGAATGCATAGGTCATGGTCCCAGGATGTTTTCCTCTGAGAGCACTCTATTATCTAATAGGCTGAGTTGAGCTTGTAGCGTAGGTCGTGGAGCGTCACAGGATGGGCAATGACACAGAAGGTGCTCTAGCGTCTCATCGCACCCGCACAAGTTGCACGCCGCGCTTTCCTGTTGGTTTGTAGCATCAGGACTATGCTTTTTAAGGAGGGAGGGGGTTTTGACTCGTGCACTTGTTTACCTTTTTCGGGTGACCAATTTTCACCGCCTAACAAATGTTATCGTTCAGCGCAGGATCCGCCCCTATGTATCGTAAGTTTCTCGATTCTCGAAACATGTCCTGGCGGCGTCTTCCAATGCGAAAACAGCCATGCCGCAGCTTGTCTTCGTTGTTCCAGTTGTTAAATGTAGTGGCCCTTTCATACGTCTCCAGCCAGCTTTCGGGTCCTCAAATGTTGGTCCGCGGAATGTCGGTGGCTTCCTGGGCTGCTGCAGCACGATCGGTGTTCGCGACACTGGGGCTGTCACTGCAGCCGCTGTCGTAGCCGTGCACTTCCTGGCCTTTTCAGGTAGAATTCCGTACTCCGGTAGCAGTCCATTCTGTCTACGGCTGCCTCGCTGGTCCTTGGAAAAGTTGGTGTCGTAATTGAATCGCGGCTTTCCGGGGGTGTTCGGTGCATGAACGTAAAAGCACCTCCACCAGATGTCACGTGGTCAGTCCTCCGGTCAGGAGTCCTGCACGCCCTGCACGACGATCTGACCACTGGGCGCCTCGGATTCTCCAGGACGCTATCGAGGATACAGGAAAAGTATTTCTGGCCGCGCCTTTACGCCGACATCGTCCATTACGTGAAGACTTATCGAGGCTGTCAGCGGTACAAGACACCACCAACAAGGCCAGCGGGATTACTACAGCCGATTTAGCCTCCTTGCCGACCATTTCAGCAAATCGTGATGGATTTGTTAGGACGATTTTTTCCCCGCAGGGGCGTCTGCGTCAGCAGGCGTTTGGTGTGTGGCGACCCCACGGACCCGAGCACACGAGGGTCGGACCCTCCCGCGTCTGACCGCACGCGGCTTAGCCGTGTCCGGGGAAAGGGGGATCCTGGGCGTTGAGCCGATGCCGGGTGTTTGGACCTTTATGGCCCCTCGGCGGGGGCAACACACCTCTTTGGCCTCTGCTTCACGTAGAAGGCACCCCCGGACTGACCCACCCGGGGGAAATCGGTGGTCGCCTTTTCCTATCCCCCTCTCCGATCTTTTTCTTCTCTATTTTTCTGTCCTCACTGTCCTGTCACCTCTTCTCTTCTGTTACTTCCACAATTTTCATAGGCGGCTTGGGTTAACCTTGTGTAGGTGCCCTCTCTTGGGTTTTTATATAAGGTTATAGCAGCAATGTAAGGCTGGCGTCTGCAGCCTTACACGTGAAGTGCTGTAGCGTCCCCTTGTTGGACTCCGTGGTGGGTGGCTGCCATTGCTGCTGAAGAACACAAAATTGTTATGGGAACGCCCACTTTTCCTCGACTTCTTGATCATCTCCCTCAGAAGAGGGGACGCACCGATGAGTTTTTGAATTTGTTCACCCGGCCTAAAGACATCTTCCCCCGATATCAAGTAGTACATAGTGAGAGAACTGAAAGACTAGCGAGAACCATATCCCCATTTGTAGTTGCGAAAACCTTGACCAACACGCTAGACCCTGGCTATAAAGTCACCAAAATGCCAAGCGGGGACCTTCTGCTTGAGCTACGTGATAAGGAGCAACACAACAGACTCGGCAAGCTTGTGACTTTTGGTGATGTCCCAGTTACTGTTTCACCGCATCGTTCCATGAACACAGTACGCGGGGTAGTATCCGAAGCAGACCTCATCGACCTATCTCAAACCGAGTTGTTGGAAGGATGGAAGAAGCAACACGTCACGAATGTGCAGCGCATCGTTATTGGACGGGTCAACAAAGAAATTCCCACGAAACACCTGATACTTACCTTTGAATTAAGCGTCTTGCCACAAAGCATCGAAACAGGCTACAAAAAATAGCAGTAAGACCATATATCCCAAATCCTAGGCGATGCTACCAATGCCAAAGATTCGGCCATGGCTCGCATAGCTGCCGTGGTCGACTCACCTGTGCGAAGTGTGGAGTACAAGGCCATGCCTCAGACAATTGCGAGGCTACACCTCACTGCGTAAATTGCGA
Organism: Dermacentor silvarum; assembly: GCF_013339745.2. Classification (NCBI taxonomy): domain Eukaryota; kingdom Metazoa; phylum Arthropoda; class Arachnida; order Ixodida; family Ixodidae; genus Dermacentor; species Dermacentor silvarum. Next base: position 39,421,640 of record NC_051156.1, read on the forward strand.
TGGTGATCATCCAGCCTACTCCCGGTCTTGTCCAAGCTGGAAAAAAGAGAAATAAATTCTAACACTGAAAATCTGTGAAAACATATCGTTCAGGGAAGCACGCAAAAGGTGCTCACCATTCCACACGACCACATACGCTGAGGCGGCGCGTCAAGGTGCAGCGTCGCAGCGGCTACTGCCACCTGCCCAGCCCGCGCGCAGCGAGCTGTCACTTGTGGCTCCTGCCCCCATGGTCGAAGGAGCTAAGTCCACTCCACCCAACCAGCAAACAGGTCCGGTTACCTCAGGGTTGCCGGCACCGCCACAGTCCTCGGTGGCAGCCTGCGCTACGCGTAGTAAACCCGCAGGCCCGCCAGCAGCTCCCACGGTGGGTGCAGTCAAGGCTGCCTCACCCTCACCGGCCACTGCTAGCGCTGGCAACAGCCGGCACAGCTCAGGCCCAAAGGCAGCCCCATCGACCTCCGGGCTAGTGGGCGCAAATGTCTCCTCCTTCGCGGCGAGACTTTCTCGCGAAACATCTCGCTCGCAAGAGCGCGTGTCCGGCGCCTCACAAGAGGCAATGGACACTACACCCATCCCGACGGCGCACCAAGCGCCTAAGGAGTGGCGAGGCTCCCTCGACCGCTTCAGAACGGACAAATCCCGAGTTACGGGGGCTGGAAAGGGCTCTGTAATCTAAAGCAACATTTCCTTTTTTTGTACACACAGCACCAATTTACTTTCATTATGGATACACAAATCATTCAATGGAACGTCAGAGGCCTTCTTAGGAACCTCGACGATGTCCAAGAACTTCTTTACCAACACAATCCAAAAGTGCTGTGTGTACAGGAAACGCACTTAAAATCGAAACATACAAATTTTCTCCGACAGTATGTTACGTTTCGTAAAGATCGCGATGATGCTCTCGCATCATCAGGCGGTGTTGCCATTATATTTCACAAGAGCATAGCATGTCAACGTTTGCAGCTACAAACGCCCCTTGAAGCAGTGGCACTTCGACTTGTTCTTCTAAACAAGCTCATCACCATCTGCTCACTTTACATACCCCCCCATTACCACTTACATAAACATGAATTTCAGTCCTTTATAGATGAATTGCCAGAACCCTATCTTGTTCTTGGCGATTTCAATGCGCACAGTAGTCTGTGGGGCGACTCTCGTATCGATGCGCGAGGTCGTCTTGTTGAACAATTTCTTTTCTCCTCTGGTGCGTGTCTCGTGAACAAGAAGGAACCTACATTTTACTGTCTCGCAAACAGAACCTTTTCTTCTATTGATCTTAGCATAGCTTCCCCGTCTCTATTATCTGAACTTAAATGGGAAGTTACCAAAAATCCGTACGGGAGCGATCACCTCCCAATACTACTGCGAAGAACCAAAACTGAGCCGTCACCAAAAGCCCCTCGATGGAAGATTGACACAGCCGATTGGGAGAAATTTCGAAACCTTACTAGTAGCATCTCCTGGGCCAACATGTCTTCGTTAGGAACTGATGCTGCTGTGGAATATTTTACTTCCTTCATAATTGATGCCGCTTCTAAACGCATATCCGAAATAAGTGGTGCGGCATGCAAACGCGGTGTCCCATGGTGGAACGACGAATGTAGGAACGTTCGTAGAAAACAGAACAAGGCGTGGGGGTTGCTACGCGATTCTCCTACTGCGGAGAATCTTATCAATTTTAAGAAGGTAAAGTCCGAAGGCAGGAGAACGCGCCGACAGGCCAGAAGAGAGAGCTGGCAGAAGTTTTTATCAGGTATACACTCGTATACAGATGAGGCCCAAGTCTGGAACAGGGTTAACAAGGTGAGAGGACGACAAACATATTCACTCCCTTTGGTAAACACACAGGGCGACAGCTTGGAAGACCAAGCGAACCACCTGGGTGCACATTTTGAACATGTGTCCAGTTCATTGCACTATTCCGCAGAATTCACAAAATACAAAACAGCCATAGAAAAACAAAAACTAGACCGAAAGAGCACCGGGAACGAGCCTTATAACTTGCCTTTCTCTTTAGCAGAGCTTCAGGCATCACTTGCCTGTTGCAACCAATCTGCCCCAGGCCCTGACCGCATACTATATGAAATGTTGAAAAACTTGCCCTCTGAAACGAAGAAAATCCCTTGTCTGTCTGTATAACTCTATATGGACTTCCGGCGAGATCCCCTCTGCCTGGAAAGAGGCCATAGTGATCCCTATCCTGAAGCAGGGGAAGGATCCATCGTCTGTATCGAGTTATCGGCCGATAGCGCTAACAAGCTGTCTCTGCAAAGTCTTCGAAAAAATGATAAACCGTCGCCTATTACATTTCCTAGAATCAAACAAACTGCTTGACCCATACCAGTGCGGCTTTTGCGAGGGTCGATCCACCACTGACCATTTTATACGTATCGAGGCGCAGATACGCGAAGCTTTTGTTCACAAACAGTTCTTTCTGTCTGTATTTCTAGACATGGAAAAGGCCTATGACACCACATGGTGGTTTGGAATACTGAGAGACCTCTCCCACTTTGGTATACGTGGTAATATGTTAAATATGATTGAAAGTTATCTGCTCAATCGCACATTCCGTGTTCGAGTTGGCAATGTTCTATCACGACCTTTTGTGCAGGAAACTGGTGTACCCCAGGGAGGCGTGCTCAGCTGCACACTCTTTATCGTTAAAATGAACACGCTTCGTGCTTCGTTACCACCCGCTATTTTTTATTCCATCTATGTGGACGATATAGAAATAGGCTTCAAGTCCTGTAACCTCGCAGTGTGCGAGAGACAGGTACAGCAGGGGTTGAACAAAGTGTCAAAGTGGGCAGACGAAAACGGGTTCAAAATAAACCCCTACAAAAGTTCTTGTGTTCTTTTCACCAGGAAGGAAGGTCTCGTTGCAGATCCCACTATCGAAATGTATGGACAACAAATACCTATAAACAAAGAACACAAATTTTTAGGCATCATACTTGACTGTAAGCTTACTTTCATTAACCACATAAAACATCTCAAGGCGAAATGCCTAAGAACAATGAACTTACTGAAAATTTTATCTCACACATCCTGGGGCACCACCAGGAAGAGTTTAATGAATCTTCACAAGAGCCTCATTCGGTCACGATTGGACTATGGTGCCGTAGTATATCACTCTGCCGCCTCTAGCGCGCTAAAAATGCTAGATCCTGTCCACCATCTAGGTATCCGCCTGGCCACTGGCGCATTCAGAACAAGCCCCGTCGAAAGTTTATACGTAGAATCGAATGAGTGGTCACTCCACCTCCAGAGAACATACATCAGCTTCACCTATTTTCTCAAAGTGCACTCCGATCGGGAACATCCTTGTTCTACAACCCTTAGTGATTTGAAGTGTTCAACTCTTTTCTATAATCGACCCTCTATGAGGCGACCTTTCTCACTGCGTGTGAGAGAACTTAGCGAAGAGATGGATGTCCCACTTCTAGAACATCGCCTAATGCCTCCAGCTAAGCTGTCACCGCCCTGGGAGTGGCAGGTGATAGAATGTGATCTATCCTTTGTAGAGGTCACAAAGCATGCTCCCGACCTCGAAATTGCAATGCATTTCCGCGAACTTCAATCGAAGTACTCGTGCTCGGAATTCTATACCGACGCATCCAAGTCCCATACTGGCGTATCTTACGCCGCGGTTGGCCCCTCTTTTTCTAAATCCGACGTATTGCACCCCCTAACAAGCATTTTCACCGCAGAAGCCTGTGCAGTACTGTCTGCGGTGAAGCATATAGAGAAATTGAAACTACAAAAGGCAATAATATTCACAGACTCGTTGAGTCTTGTAAAAGCGCTAACATCTTTACAAAAGCATAAGAATCCTGTTGTTATCGAGCTTTACTCACTCTTGTGTAACATTTACCAATCTCGTAGACATGTAATAATATGCTGGGTGCCTGGCCATAGAGGCATCGAGGGCAATGTGCTAGCAGACCAGTTGGCCACATCAACTACATCGCAAGCTACTAATCCTGCCGCTGCTAATTCCTCCACAGATATGAAGCCTTTTTTGCGAAGGAAACTGCGAGGCCACTGGCAGCGTCTGTGGGACGCTGAAACAACTAATAAGCCCCACTTGATTAAGCCACAGTTAGGTTTCTGGCCCTGTACAACTAAAACACGACGAACTGATGTCCTATTCTGTCGTCTCAGAATATGACATACATATGGTACTCACAATTTTCTATTGAATGGAAATGATCCTCCAACATGTGGTAGATGTGGCGACAGGCTCACCGTCCTCCACGTCCTCTTGGAGTGTCGGGAAGACGAAAGAGAAAGAAAGAAACATTTTCCTCTCGCATATCGCTATTGTGTCCCTCTGCATCCCGCTATGTTTCTCGGTAAACAACCACTCTTTAGCACCAACGCAGTCCTTGCTTTCTTGAAAGATGTGCTACATGTTATTAGCCCAATCAGTTGGTAGTGCATCCTCTCTCTAGAGGATGTTGCTGCGATAGTTTTTTTAATTGCACATGCCTCCAGGCCCTTGTGTTTCAAGGGCTCTGTTTAGGCACTTGTGCTTCTGGCCAATTCTTGTATCTTTATTTTTTTGGAACTCGTATCATTCTTTCGCAATGCATTGTTCATGTCCATAGTACACATAATCACTCATTGCCATAATCTTATTACTTATAGATTTTACGCACTTTACAGCGACTGATTTCAGGCCCTTTACAGCCATGCCACATATAATGTTCATATAATTCTCTATTCATCTACCACTAACAAGCCATTTCCATCGTCTTGGCGCGAACTAATACTGTCATGGCGCTCTTTGGCCATACCTGGCCCTTGCGCCACTAAACTCCAACAATCATCATCATTGTTAGGACCATTTCTGACGTCCACATTAGGAAATAAGTGGATCGTCGTGGCTACCAACTACGTTACCCGCTACGCCGAAACGAAAGCTCTGCCTAATAGTAGTGTGGCCGAAGTTGCTAAATTCTTCGTCGAGAACATTCTACTGCGACATGGTGCCCCAGAAATCCTGATCACCGACAGAGGAACGGCCTTCACTGCAGAGCTCACCCAAGCTATTTTGCAATACAACCAGACAAGCCTCAGGAGGACAACTGCCTACCACCCACCGATGAATGGTCTTATGGAGCAGCTAAACAAGACTCTCGCCAAAATGCTTGCAATGTGCGTCGACGTAGAGCACAAGACGTGGGATGCCGTCCTGCCGTACGTGACCTTCGCTTACAACACGGTGGTACAAGAAACAACGCAGATCACGGCAGGAACCATACGGCGACTCTCAACGCCTCCTGCCGCACGTAACCGACGAAGAGAATCTCGACGTCGCCGCCGATCTCCGGCGCACCGAAGAAGCCCGACAGCGCGCCCGCCTGCACATCAAGAACCAGCACAGGATCGATAGCCCACACAACATCTTCGACGACGCTACGTCGAGTACGAGTCCAGCGACAGTGTTTGGGTCTGGACTCTGATACGCCGACGAGGATTTATTGAGAAATAGTTACGATGCTATTTCGGACCCTACATTTAAGATCGTCCGACCTATTGGCGCTCTTGACTACGAGGTCGTGTCACACGGCATTTCGCAATCACAGCGGCACCGCGCACGACCTGAAGTCATCCACGTGGTGTTTTTTTAGCCTTTCTACGCCCCCTGATGAACTTAAGGACTTTGTTTCTTTATTGTTTTGTTGCTGTTGCTTAGGTGTACTTAGTGCTGTGTTTGTTTATTGATTTTTTCGCTGTCCGTTATGCGCTGTCTGTTCGGTGACGACAGCGGATAGAACCATTGATAACATACAAGAAACTTTCGATACATGCAGGCACATCCTGCGCTGAGCGATAAAATTTGTCAGGCGTTGAAACACGGTCACCCAAGAAAAGATAAACGCACACACGTGTCTGTATTGACCAAACTTCGAGGCCCTGGCACCCTCTCCGGCACTGACACCATAGACTTTGAAGACTGGCTTATCGAACACAAAAGAGCCAGCAAGAACAACCAGTGGTACCGGGGTATAATGCTGGCTAACATCATCTATTACCTCAAGTGAACGACCAGTGTTTGGCCCCAAACACAGGAGGAGGAATTGGCCAGTTGGGACACCTGTAAGTAAGAACTGGAGGAACTCTTTGGGAAAACAGTGGGGCGACAGCGAGACGCCAAAAAGGAACTTTCGTGCCGGGCCCAAACATCCACGGAACCTTACGTTGTGTACATTCAAGATGTATTAGCACTCTGTCGGTGGGGCGAAGACAAGATACCCGAATGTGAGAAAGTCACTTACATTGTAAAGGTAATCGCCCACGACGTCTTTATTTACTTGTATAAAACGACGGATTGACTTTCGACGACATACAAGAGAGTGCCGACGTTTCGAAGAAGCAAAAAAACTGTCGTGTCTCAGAACGACTCGTTCGGCTCCCTAATACAGCCCGGTACTTCATCGTGTGATGACGTCCAGCTGCCGGGTGTAAAAAACTTGCTGCGTTAAGTTAGCCTATGTATTATGTTAGCCTATAAAAAAGTAGATGTCATGAGTCAGAGACAACACTCGGACTCGTATGCTTCGCGTATTCTTTGTCAGAAAACGGACGCTAGGGGGCCAAACGGAGCGGTCACGCTTCGCATGAGCTCCTGCCTCGACGCCTCATTTCACCCGGCAAACTTCGACGTCGCCGAAAATGCAGTACTCCATCGTCTTCTACTAATCAAGCGAAATCCGCGGATAACCGGTTTTGGACCATAAGTCCAAATTTCTCCATTCTCTGCTTGTTTAAAGAACCGTGGAGAAGAACGCTGCTCTAAGCCTAAGCAGCGTCGGGCCGTCGGCTCGACGGAACACTGCTCCAGCTCGTGCGGGACGCGCCAGAATGGCTGACGACGACGCGTCTGCGACGATCGGAGCCACGACGCCGATCGAAAAGAACCCCCAACGCGAAGACAACGCTACCGACCTCTCGCAAAAGAAAACCCTTGACAACGGGGGATGGTTTACTGCAAAATACCACAATTCAAGGCTGATCGCCGTTCCGGAGACCGGGACCGAAGCAGTGGACAAATCAGCGTCGAGCCAGCCCAAACTAAAGGGGAATCCCCTTCGCCAGGAGAAGCTACCTCCACTACCGAATACCGATTTCAAAGTCATCATTAGACCGAAGAATGGGCTCAACATCAGTCAACTGAGCACACATAAGATGGCCCGGGCTATAACCAAAGCATGCGGAAACCCAGACATGTGTAACAAAGGCAACTTGCTTATACGGTTGCGCAATGGATCGAACATCGCCATAATCAGCACCCCAAGCATGGAGACTGCCAATGTTGTCCAGAGCGTTCCAAGTCTACGTTTTGGTGCAAATGCAGTGACGGCTTACGTGGCAGCGCCGGACAATTCGTGTAAAGGTGTGATTCACGGACTGGACGCCGGTACAACGCCGACCGAATTACTAGCCCATCTTCTGGTACGTAACCAAGGCATGAAATGCTTTATGCAAGAATGCTTGGAAACTCCCAAACCGTGGTCATTACCTTCGAGGGCAAGATCGTCCCCCGCTACGTTTACTACTACGGCGGCGAGACACGTTGCTACCTCTATCGGTCATCGCGGCAAGTCTGCTATATATGCTTCAAGCCTGGACATAGGGCGGATGTATGCCCGACACCTGACGCCGTTGTCTGCTCGAACTGCGCCGAACCTGTCATCGAGGACGGACACACCTGCGAGCCCAGGTGTGCGCTATGCAAGGAAGCGCACCCCACACGAGCAAAGGAGTGCAAGGAACGCCTCAGGAAACCGAGGAGCCCACGGGTCTAGTGTTCTAGTACACTGTACCACGGGCGAGAAAACAAGAGGAACCAGACGCCGAAGCCAGGAACGCCGGTGGACGTGGCCGGACCCGGAAACGCTGGTTCAGTAGGGACTCCAGCTCGACATCTTGGTCCAGATCAAGGTGGAGAACCGCGTCCAAGACCCGGCTGGCTCCGGAAACGCAAAAGAAGCAACAGAAGAAGACCATAACCAAGAAGGAAGAAGCCAGTAAGGTGAGCTGGAAAGCGCATATTTTCTCAGCCTCTCCCACTGCTCCAAAGAACACGAACACGCAGAACGACGAAGTAAATGAGATTAGGCAAACTATTCAGACTCTCAGGGCAGAAAATACTGAGCTTAGACAGAAGCTCAACGAGCTCATAGATGAACTTAAGTCACTGAGAAGAGGGCAGCCAAGCTCATAGATGAACTTAAGGCACTGAGAACAGGGCAGCCAAACTCAACCCCGCAAACAGACGAAATTCAGTCGGCCACCATAGGGAGGCAGGAATTCACAACGACCATGGTAGCCATGAACCATGCGCTAGCGAATCTTAGCAACCTCGTTTCTAACCTCCAAGAGGAGGCGCGCAAGGATAGAGAACGCCTAGTACAATGTACGGGAATGAAATCCGGAACTAAACCCTATATAGGCCATCAGCTGACCACGGCGAGCTGCCGTAAATGCTCGATTAAGTTGGAAACCCTCGATATATGGCAGTGGGACTGCCGTGGGATTCGCAGAAAGCAGGGTCTTCTTAAACAACACATCACTAACTGCATAGCTCCGCCAGACATAATCGCCCTACAGGAAACCGGCTGCTCACCCACTCTTGCGGGCTACTCAGTCTATGAGGGGCTCGGACAAAGTAAGGTCGCGACGCTGGTTGCCAAAGCGGTCACAGCAATCAGACACGACATCGACGAAACGGACATTGAGCACGTCTTTATTGAGATCATTACCCAAAAAAGAAGCCAAGAAAGCATATTTATCCTCAACATTTACAGCCCGCCCAGCCTGGGGAAAGCAAACTTCGGTTACCTGCTTCGCAAGGCAGAAAAAGCAGCAGGCAAGAATGGTCTCGTCATTCTGGGGGATTTTAATACGTGGCACAAAAGCTGGGGCTACGTTAAGGAAACACAAAATGGCAGGGATCTAGCCAGAGAAGCGGATAGCAGAAGGCTCAGTCTCATCACAGACCACACCCAACCCACGCGAGTGGGGAACAGTATCAACCGAGATTCATGCCCAGACTTGGCATTCGTCAGAGGGGTAAGGAATGCTCGATGGGAAAATGACGGGAAAACACTCGGCAGTGACCATTGCATTTTGCGCATCAAGATAGAAACCATCCCGATCAGGAAAAGACTTGGCAAGGCTAGGCTCACCGACTGGGTAGTCTATAGAAAAACTATGCATTTTTTTTCTCTTTGTCTCTTTTTTCTTCTTTGTAAGAAAGGGAGGAAAAATGCGAAAATAAAGTTGAAGTTGAAGTAGGGCGAAGTTGGAAGATGCTGAGATCACAGACATTACGAGTAGGGTCGCAGGAATCAAGGCAGACTGCAAAAGGCTAACCCGAGAGGTTGCCCTCACCACCAACACACCCGGGGGGGTAAGCATCTGTTACACCTATGGGACGCCCGACGTGGGCTACTAAGAAGATGGAAACGGCAGAAGCACAACAGGAAACTGAAACTCAGACTTAAGATCGTCGAGGTCACCAGACAAGCCGAAGAGTATGTGACAGAACTCTCAGGACGTAACTGGGACCAAAAATGCAACGAGCTACAGGGGATCCTTGGCTGGAAAAAGACATTGGCCTTGCTAGGGCTCTTATAGACCCAACCATGACCAAGTCCGAAAATCGTAACGGATCGCGCACCGATTCCAAGGCACAGATCGGGCAATGCTAGGGAACATCAAGCAGCGCTATGATGGGGATACAACGGACGTCAACTGCAACTTGGCATACACGGGTGAAGCAAATCCCGCTCTAGATGAACCCATTACCACAGAAGAAGTCAGACACGCTGTGATGTCCGCCACAAAGAACACCACGCCAGGGAAGGATGGCATCACCAACGCCATGCTAAGGAACCTAGACGAAAACTCGATCAAACGATTTACAGAATTCGTCAATAAACAGTGGGAACTGGGGACCATCCCGGACGACTGGAGACATGCGGAAATAGTAATGATTCCGAAGTCCGGAAAAACTCCCTGCCTGGAAAATATGCGACCAATTTCACTAACGTCCTGCTTGGGAAAAGTATACGAGAGAATTGTGCTTCAGAGGTTGGACACCCACCTGGAGGATAACGAGCTCATGCCGCACACTTTGTTTGGATTCAGAAAATGCCTCTCAACACAAGACATCCTCCTGCAGATCAAGGAGGAGGTGCTTGCTAACCTCCCGAAATACGGAGAAAATGTCTTGCTTGCGCTCGATCTTACAGCGGCCTTCGACAATGTAAGTCATAGACCTGTGCTGGAGGGGCTCAGCAACATTGGTTGCGGGCAGAGAATACACAACTACGACAAAGCTTTCCTCAGTAACAGAACCGCCACCGTTGGTATAGGAGGCATCAAGACGGACACCTTCAACACGCCCCCAAAGGGAACACCGCAAGGTTCGGTGATATAACCTATGCTTTTTAACATTGTTATGATCGGCTTTGCACGGAACCTCGAAAAAATTGAAGGACTCAGGCATGCCATCTATGCAGACGACGTCACAATCTGGGTGACCAGGGGATCCTTAGGATAAAAACAAGACCTTCTGCAGAGTGCAGCAGATACAGTCCACGCATACACCGCACACTGCCGACTTGCATGCTCCCCGGAGAAATCCGAAGTGCTCAGAGTCTACTGAAGAGGATACAATCTGCAAAACTCCATGGACATCTATATAGGGGGGAAGAAGATTCCGGAGGTATCCCAAGTTAAGATCCTTGGCATGTGGATACAAAGCAACTGTCGTTTAGATCACACAATCAGACAGCTCGCAAACAACACAGCACAGATCACGAGGATGATCGCAAGAATCTCAAACAGACGACGAGGTATGAAGGAAGAGGACACATGTAGGCTAGTACAGGCCCTCGTGGTCAATAGGATTGTATACAGTGTCCCTTGTCAAAACCGATTCGAGCAGGAAAAGGAACAATTAGAGGCAATCCTTAGGAAAGCTTATAAATGCGCTCTCGGACTGCCGGTCAACACCTCGACGGAGAAATTCTTAAATTGGGCATAAACAACAGAGTGCAAGAACACATCGAAGCTCACCTTCTCGCGCAGAAAATGAGACTCATGCAGACGCCAACGGGCAGGAACACGCTGAAGATACTGGGCATGAGGGATGCTTTCAGGGAAATTAGCAGCACGGAAAGCATGCCTAAAGATATTCGAGAGGTCATTGAGATCAGCCCGATACCGAGAAACATGCATCCTAAAATACACAAGGCCAGAAGAAAGGCAAGATCGGAAGCACACGAAAGATATTTCGCGGGGAGAAAAGACGTGTTATACGTCGACGCGACCACATACAAGGAACACTCCGGGGCGGTAGTCAGCGTTGTTGATCACCAGCTTAGGGAAATCAATTGCACTTTGATCAAAGGCAACAACATCCTCGAGGCTGAGGAAGCGGCAATAGTACTCGCCATCACCCACCAGGGCGAAGAGGCCACTACTGAAATACTTACGGACTCGCAAGAAGCGTGCAGAATGTACAGCAGTGGACGCATATCCACTGTGGCCATCCGCATACTCAAGACGAGAAAAATCACCTTCTCGAGATGCTTCATTAGGTGGACACCAGGTCATGAGACTGTGACAGGGAACCAGCGTGCCGATGCCAACGCCCGAGCATACGCCAACCGGGGGGCGCACCACGACGGGGAACTGGACACAGTCACCAGACGCTATGGATCAATTTTAGAATACCAAAGAGCCCTCAGGAGGATCTACCCCCCTCCCCACAAAAACCTTAGTAGAGAGCTGTCGGTAGCCTGGAGACAACTGCAGACTAATACATACCCCAATCTGAGTTTACTCAGCAAAATCGATCAGGCAACATATGACAATAAATGCCCGCTATGCAGGGGACACGCGACGCTTTACCACGTTACATGGGCTTGCCAAAAACCAAATGTAGCACCAGTACACAAAACACCAACACCGGAGCAGTAGGAGGCTGCGCTATCCTGCTCGAAGCCTGAAGAACAGCTCAAGCTGATCGACAGAGCTCGCATGATGGCAAAGGCCACAGGGGCCCTGGACTGAGGGCTCCACCTACGCTGGGAAACCTCCTTTGTGAAAATAAAGTTTTTCATTCATTCATTCGTCAACACGACGAAGAATACGTGGCGTTCCAAACAGCACGAGCCCTCGAGTTGTTTGACCCGAGCCGCGATCGAGGAAAAATGCAGCGCTGAGCTGGCAATTTCTGCGTGGCTCTGGTCTGAGAAGGTCGCATTGCCAGCACTGCACTAGCGACGGCAGCAGCGGGAAGCCGGGACGCTGGCAGTCCAAGGCGTGGCCGTCGACTTCGGCGATGTTTGAGCAAGGCTCCTCGGGCTTGCTGCAGCCACTCACGGTAGTTCCGGACACCCCAGCAGCAATACTCCTTCGAAGGCAGGCCAGCGGTGGCCCGCAAGACAGTCCCCGGTGCACCTCTTTGTGAGTTGAGCAAGGCACTGGATGGAAGCGGCGGCAGAACACGTCGCTAGGCCTCACTTGCCGAGCCGCACTGCCACGTCATCGACAACTACCAGGATACTCAGGCTGCTGCACCAGTGACGACTTGGACAGGAGCGTCGGATACAACGACTCGGGATGAGACGCGACATGGATGGGGACACCGCAAGAATCGACGAGGAAAACGTGAGAGCATTCCATTCATGCAGCGACACATCCAGTGAGGCTAGAGTTGCTAGACTGCTAGGAGTGTCGGGGACTAAGACTGGCTATAAGGACAGCAGAGCCGGTTGTTTGCTTTGTTTACGATTTAGAGCCGCCTGTTTTTGTTACACAAATTGGTATGTGTATTATTACGAGTTTGGTTTTCTGCGAAATCATTCATTTTGCTTGCTTTCAATAAATCATGTGTGCCATGCTGTCGTATATACGTGTCTCAGTCCATCTCCTAAGTATCCGCTTCTACGAAATCTGCGACCGTAAATCGGGAATTCTTATTGCATATTCTTATACAGCAAGGCATAGATAACAATTTCGTTAAGCTGCTGAAGGAGATATATAAGGACAACGGTGTACGAATTGTATGGGAAAGCCGAAAATGCAATGAAGTTGTATAAATTCACCATGGACTGAAGCAAGGATGCCCTCTGTCTCTATTTTGTCATGCTTTGTGTTAAGGGCATAGAAAGACGACTAGAAAACAGTGAATTAGGGTCCGATTATCCCACATGCGCAATGAGCAAATGGTGCAGCAGAAGGTCCCCGGACTGCTGTTGGATGGATGTATGGATGGATGGATGGATGGATGCTATGAGCTTCCCCTTTCAAACGGGGTGGTGGGCTTGTTTGTCATTCTATCGTAATTTTGCTGTCGTTATTCAATCGTGATTATGTAACTGTTGTCATGCCATCGTGGTCATGGCGGAGTCGTCACGCAGACGCTATCGTTCACTCGTTTGCATACCGGTGTCATCATTGGGTCTTGCTTGTCCCGTCGTCCTCATTCTCGCTTCTTCATTTGTTGTCGTCATATCATCATCGTCACGTCATCGTTTTCGTACAGTCGTCGTTGTCTCATTTTCGTCATCGTCACGTTGTCATCGTTATCCCATCGTGACAAATAAATAAGCACTTCTAATTGTCTTCATGCTCCCGAGGTTATACACGTCTGTCGTTCAATCGACATAATTCCTCCTTCGTCATTCCATCATCACCGCGTCAACGTCATACAGCCGTTCTCATGCCTCCATGCTCATGGGCCACCTTTGCAAGCGAGTACCATAGCAATGTGGCGTTAAATCGGAGTATGCAGCATTTTCCCGAAGCACCGAAAGTCTCATAATTAAAATTAAATTCTGGGGTCGCACGTCCCAAAACCACGATACAATTATGAGGCACGCCGTATTTGGGGATTCCGTGTTAATTTAGTCTACCTGGGCTTCTTTACCGTGCACTCAACGCACAGTACGTGGGTGTTCTTGCATTTCGCCCCCATCAAAATGCGGCCGCCGCGTTCGGGATTTGCTCCCGCAACCTCGGGATTAGCAGCGCAACACTAAGGCCACTACGCCACCACGGCGGGTCTCATAAGACATGTTGTAAGACGTGTACCATTAGACGTGTTAATTACACGTTACTTCAGGAATATGATCTGTCCCTACATTGTTCAATTGTATTCGCGTTGCCATCGACAGTCGTTATGTGACGAGTTCGCCGTTACAAGGGTTTGGCGCTTGTCAAGTGCTTGTTTATTGTTCCTCCTGATATTGTGGGAAAAACGCCTCGGTCCCACGGTCCACGGCCACAGCTCCAGCCCCGGCCGGCCGGCCACGCCCAACGGCGCCCAGTCGCAGCTCGCGCGTTCCTCGCACCATTGCTCGCGTGTCCGTCTTCTTCTTTTGTCCACGGTTGGCTCTTATCCATTATTCACGTCAGCGTTCCCACAGTATTAATAGTTTTCTGACTCTTCTTGCTCTTCATTACTGCAAATTGCGTACTTTGCGCTCATGTGACTTGTTAAAATATCGTGGACATTTCCTTTATCTGATTTCATTGTTCGTTTACACTTAATATGTTGCCTGTACGCATTGATTATCCCACGAAGGTGGTCTTCCTTTTACGGCCCCTGATAAAACAGACAGTAGTGAAAAATAAAAATAAGGAAGTAAGAGATGCTCATTCGTGAGTGGTACATATCCAGTGGCAGATAAGCACGCGAACATCAGTATTTAGACTTCACAATCGTCGGGATTGGAGGGAGAGCTCGAGAACTAGATAGCCCGTACAAAAACCTAACATTGCCAAGAACATATTCACAATAAAAAAAGTAACGTGGACTCAAGGCCAAGGCGTACAACCAATGATTCTCTGCGATATGTCTGTTTCTTGATCTTGGTGTCTCGTCATATCCAGTTCCTTTTTTTCAGAAACTTTTATACCATTCAGCCAAAATTGAATACAATCCTGTCCTTAAATATAGCTACCTATACACTTAATAAAACAAAGCTTTATTTGCTTTTTGCTTTGACTTTCGCGCTGCTGCCGTTGGCTTCTGCTGTTGTAGCTGTCTGTCGCATTGCCGAGTAGCTCGCACTGAAGACAGCACTCCATTATTTACCAGCCCTAAAGGGCTGCTGGTTGCTTGCCTTGTTTTCAATTGACTTACGCAGTGATGCAACAATTTATACGTAAATATTCTCTTTGCAGCAACCACACGCTGTTATTACCAGAATAATATTTTGTTAATGTTATAATGTTCTATGCTTATGTTATGGTGTCCTATGCCTACTTTCCTGCGTTTGGGGTTATTCGGAGCCACAGCGAGCTTTCTTTGAGGAGCGTTGAGCGCCATTGAAATGAGGAATTACAAATGATTCTATAAATTTAAACAAACATGCAATCCCGAGAGTGCACTGAATGGTGAGCGTTGATCTACAAAGAAGTAAAGAAGCTGAAGTGATTATTATAAATTTGCTATCAACATACATGTACATATACATCTACAACATGCCGCCGAAGGGTGCACTCCTTACTAAGCACACATCGACTCGCATGAAGCGTCGAGCGGCAAGTGAAACAGCGTATATTCGCGTGATGAGCATTATGGAGCTAGCCGAACGCCTTACCGAAAAACGCAGGGCGGATCAAGGTGGAGGACTACGTAATGGCGAAAGCAAACATCGTCGGGAGCTGCAACTCCGACAGACATTTACCAACTTCCACAACTATATACTAGTGCGATCCATGACACTTTCGCGGGAGAAACTGAAGCCGTCAACGTTGGCCACTACGTTTCATAGTTCTCAATTCACGCGTCCTTACTGACCATTAATCGCACACCACAACTTCGTCATGACATTACTCAAGCAGCCGTCCAGGATTTTAACATTGTTTCCACAAAGCAGTACGCTGTGTGAAACAATGACAGTGCTAACTTTTCTCATCACTGGCTTCGGCAACAGTGCCTCAAGCAAACACTTTCCCCTTTAATAACTTGTACTTTTGCAGTCAACATCACCGTAAATTATCAACGAGAAGATCGCATAAAGGTTCACTTACAACCATTCCGACAATACGTGTGATGGCTATAATTTTTTACACATACATTGTATAATTAAGATGTTTACATCTCCCACTATGCCACAAAATATTCTAAAAACACTTTTGACGCAATTTGGCAACACCAAATTTCTAATGCCAAATCTTAACTCATGACGTCCCCATATTTAGGCACTACATGAAGTAGTTCGAGTCTTGAGGCACAAGCTCTCAATTATGCATCAGTTTCGTGATTCTTCATTTACAGCGAAGCTGTTTATCTGGAGCCTGTGCCGTCGTTATCGGACTTCGCTAAAAAGGGGCCACGCGACCTAGCGGGAGAGGAGAGGAAAAGAAGAGCTCAACAGTGAGAAAGGGGTTGGAGTAACCCCTTTCCCCTGTGATAATGTTGTGAGAGGGTGCAGATGAAAAGGAGAACGTGGAGTGGGGTTGACGCAAGTCGCGTCATCCAATACTCGCGGTGGAGGGCGTGAGTGTGAGGCGCGCCAACCAATGGCGGTGTAGGAAAAAAGTAGGTCAACGGAGGAGTGGGGTGTGAGAGGAGTTCGGATTAGCATTGGTTGCATATACGGATCGCTCATTTGACTCATTTGGTCAATGACTCTTGTCTGGGAACGTCGTAGAAAAAGCGCTAGGAACGCCATCGCACGTGGACGCCGACGCGTCCCATCCCCCGCAACGTGCTAATAACGCCGCGATTGCTTGCTGGGTGCCATTCTTATATTCAATTTAATAGCATGTATTTATTTGCGCACGATAAACCTTTTTCCTTGGCAGTAAAATGTTATCGAGCCCTTTCGGCACGTACAGAGGTCAACACGCATGTCTAGAACAACGGAGCGTCGAACTCGGGACTGCACGAGCGACATCTACAGTTTGAAATAGGCTATATCTGCGCATGCGCGGTGCCAATGACGCGCCTGCCTCGCATTTTCTCTCCTTGTTTATCGCCGTGGCTGCAACAACTGCTTTGGCCGTCAGAAGCGCGGTCAACGGTGTAGCGCCGACTAAAAAAAGAAAAAGAAAGAAAGCCCGGCGTGGAATCGCCCGGCTCGGCGCCTTTATACTGCAGGCTTATGTTCAGTTCGCGGTATCATCATACCGCCATTGCGTCGCACGTATATCTCGCTTATCGCGCCGTGGATTTTGCATAACGCGTGGCGTGTATTGCCGTCGGTAAGGAGTGAATTTTGCAAACCTACTTTCATCGTTTTTTGGTTGTCAACCCGCCAACGTTAATTGCAAATATTTGTAGGTTTCAATCATACATGCAGAAGAATGCTGCCTAGATATCCTGAACTTACGAGATTTATTGAAATCAACACATGTATGTGTACCTACATGTGTTGATTTCAATAAATCTCATAAGTATAAGAGATAGGTATATATACCTAAAAAACGCTGTCAAATTTAAGCGCCACATACATGAGTGATAAGCGGATATATTTCCTTGTGCGTTTCGCGAGCGAACATTGTCAGTAACAACATTTTCAATAATAATAAGCTTGCAGCATAGCTTGCACCGGGCGTAGAGAAGAACGATTCGCTGCGTTTTTTGTTTGTTTGTTTTGTTTTGTGCTACGCCGTTGACAGCACTTTTGACGGCCAAAGCAGTTGTTGCAGCCACGGCGACAAACAAGGATAAAAATGCAAGGCCGGCGCATCATTGGCGCCGCGCATGCTCAAATGTGGCCTATTTCAAACTGCAGATGTCACTCGTGCAGCCCCGAGCGCGACGTTCCGTCGTTCTAGACATGAGTGTTGACCTCTGTACATGACATCGCTCTGCCAACTCTTCCTTGCTGAGGATCCGCTTTAGCGGCATTCTCATCCTTCCGTTGCACGCCGCCGCGATTTTCGACCACTCACCGCAAGCTAAGTAAGGTGAAGTGGACCAATCGGAGAAGCCAGCACCACTATCTTCATGCGGCTATCTATTTACACTGCGCTGGCTCGGCCCTATTGAATATTTCCCCTTCTTCGAAGAGCTAGAGAAAAAGAAGAAGCCAACTGCAAGGCACGCGGGAGCACGGACGCACGAAGAAGACGACAAAGTAGAAAAAGAGACAGCGTCCGCCATGGACAGCATTCGATTCAATTACTGTACATAATGTAAATACAGTTGTGTTTCATCATAGGCCGTGACCATTTATTCTATATTCTGGTGCCGAAACCCGGGAGTAGCTCGCTGGGACTCTACACGCCTGGAGTGCTCATCGGGAACTTTGAAAGCGAAGACAGCACGTCGTAGGGACAGCGGAAACCTCCTCCGAAAGCCAGCCGGTACGACCGAACTGGACCATCCGCCGTTACCCTTCGCCGTGATAAGACGCCTACTCAGCATTCATCTGGGAAGGTGAGCGAGGTCACACATTGTTGAAACACAAGATGAACCGCCTCAAGGTCCTTAAAGAAAAGCGAACGGCGCGACGCCAGATGAATACGCGTCTTATCAATGAAGCGAAAGCCGTGATTGAAAGCGCTGACAGTGCAAAGATTTCATCTTTGATCGAACGACTACACGCAAATAATGAGGACTTGGACAAGCTTAACGCCGATCTCGAAGAAGCTATCCCTGAGGACGAGTTCGCGAAAGAATTGAAACTGTGTTGACTTATCAAGATGCTGCGCGAGGAATGTTGGGGGAGCTGAAGGCTCGGGAGTGGCTACTCCGTCAAAATCAGTGTTCTACGACTGCGCCTTCCGCAGCTGCAGGTTCATCAAATGCACTCGATGATCGCGCGCCGCGCAAGTCAATCAAGCTTCCAATTCTACAGTTGCAGACATTCGACGGACAGCTTTACCACTGGCCTGCTTTTTGGGAGCAATTCAAGGCATCTGTGCATGAAAACGAAAAGCTGACGAAAGGAGAACGATTTCAATATCTGAAGAATCTTCTGAGCGGTACAGCAGCAGCTTCAATTTCTGGTCTACAAGTGACAGGCGAGTGCTACGACGACGGCATCGAAATTCTAAAGAGTCGTTTTGGCGATAAGCGTCGCATTGTGCAGGAGCATCTACGCCGTCTGCGCACACTACCAGCAGTTGCCTTCCTCAGAAGATGTATACAATCTTCGAAGGCTATTGGATTATGTGCAGTGCCATATCAGAGGCCTGAAAGGTCTGAACGTCAGTCCTGCAAGCTATGCAACTATGATGACGGACATTCTATTAAAGGCATTGCCAGCAGACATTGTCATTGGCTATTACCGAAAAGAAGCCAGTTCAAAGTCATCACCGTCTGCTATCGACAGTTCAGGCTCTGTACAACAGCAAGATTCAACGACAGCGACAGCCGATGAGGAGTTGCAAGAACTCTTGACCTATTTTCGCGTGGAAGTTGAAAGCCGAGAAAGAAGTGGAGTTCATGACTTTAAAGGAAAGAAATGCGCTAAACCACCCGAGGAGAGAAGAAACTTGCACTCCACCTTACCAACAGCAGCTGTCCTGCAATCTTCCTCGAAAGTTAAAGACAAGGACTGTCTCTTCTGTGGGTCTTCAAATCACTCAGCTCCAGTTTGTGACAGCAGCATGAACCATGAAGAAAAGTTGAAGAAATTGTCTACAGAAAACTGATGTTATCGATGCACCGTGAGAGGACATTTTGCCAAAGACTGTTATCGAAAAGTCAAGTGTGGAACATGCGGAGGAAGACACGTCTCCTCAATGTGCGATCCCAAGTGGAAACCTAAGAAGACGGAACAAAAAAGACCCGTAACCGCGAACAGTCTTCATACCAGCTCTCGTTCGTTCGTGGATGCGGAGGTTTTATTGCAGACATTTCGGGCATGGATCATCGGACAAAAGCAGAGGGCCTACATTCGTGGAATTGTAGACAGTTTAAGCCAGCGCACGTTCATTCGTGAAGACGTATCCAAGACACTTGGCTTGAAAGAACTGGGATCTGTGAATTTACACCTAAGTACTTTTGGACAGACAAGCTCGGTTAACATCCAACATCGCATTGTCGAACTAAAAATTCGCAGTCAGTATGACAATCGGGAATACCTGGTACAGGCCATTGAAGTACCATTCGTCTGCAAGGATGTTGTTCAAGTACCACTCGAGCATGACTTTGTTACAATCATTGAAAGCGACGGACACCTCATTGCAGATAAGCTGTTGTTACTAGGCATGGCTGCTGTTCCTGGTATTAGCCTTTTAATTGGTGCTGACCAGCTATGGCAATTCATGTCCGGAGAAATGAAACGATACCATTGCCAGGCAGACTTGGTGGCGCTGGGTTCTGCATTTGGCTGGATGTTACAAGGACCACTTTCGTTCAACAACTCTTTGGAAGCAGCACTCAACGCATGCGTATTGCGAGTAAGTGCATCTACTGACTCTATCGACGATCTACTTCGGAAGTTCTGGGAGTTAGAGAGCATCGGGATTACGCCAGTCGACAACACTCCAAATAAGGAACCTAATATGGTGCTAGAAAAATTCGATCACGATATCGCGTTCGTCAACGGTCGCTACCAAGTAGCCCTTCCGTGGAAAGAAAGCTGTGGACAACTAGACGATAATCGATTGCAAGCACGGAAGCGACTAATGTGTCTCGGAAAGAAAATGAAGAACAATCCAGAGTTTGCCTTAGAATATGATACCACCATCAGGAACTATATGAAGATGGGTCACGCCGAGAGAGTACCTAGCCAAATTGAGGCGCAACCCTCTAAGGTCTACTACATGCCGCATCACGCTGTTGTGCGAAGCGAGTCTACAACTACTCGAGTACGAGTAGTTTTTGACGCATCCTCTCACCATCCTGATTCATCGTCCCTCAATGACCATCTCGAGAAAGAACCAAAGCTACTAGCCGACTTGGTTGCTCTTCTCATACGTTTTCGTATGAACCATATTGCTATGATGGCTGACATAGAGAAAGCCTTTCTACAGATTAGCGTAAAATGGAAGACAGAGATGCATTGAGATTCCTATGGTTCAAGGATATACCCTCTAAGAGAAAACCAGATCCTGAAATAGAGGAATGGCGCATGACAAGGGTGCCTTTTGGAACAGTAGCAAGCCCATTCCTACTCAACGCCACACTCCAACACCACCTGAAGGGAGTAAAGGATCAAACAGAAGAAACCGCCAAGTTACTTGCTGCTTCTTTCTACGTTGATGACCTTCTTATAGGAGCAGATAGTGAGGATTCAGCTCAAAAGGTATACAGAGACGCAAATTATATAATGGAAGACGCTGGAATGCGACTAAGAAAATGGTCGTCGAATTCTAAACTGCTGAGAGATCTTATTACCACGGGTGAAGGAGATAGCGCACCCTCGAGAGCTGTCAAGATATTGGGACTCTTGTGGGATCCTATGACAGACAAGATGACAATACCCGCAAAATCCGCGTTATGCTTCTTGGGAAAAGATCAAAAGCCGTGTAAGAGATATGTTCTGCAAGCAGTGTCAAGGATATTTGATCCACTTGGAATGGTTGCACCCTTCAGCATTCAAGCCAAGATATTGTTTCAGGAGTTGTGGCAGAGACAGGTAGATTGGGACGCAGATTTGCCTTCGGACCTTGCCTTACAGTGGCAAAATTGGTGTTCAAATCTGCAGCACCTTACTTCTACGACTATCCCACGTTGGGTCAAGACTGGGCTCGAAAGTCACTCCATGCAGCTTCATATATTTTGTGATGCAAGTCAGAGGGCATATGGCACTTGTGCATATTTGAAATTTCTTGACCAAGGGAATTGTGCTCATAGCCACCTCATAATGGCGAAGTCACGAGTGGCGCTTATGCAGAAAGTGACTTTGCCAAGACTGGAGCTTCTTGGCGCTTTGCTCGGAGCAAGACTAGCGAAATTTCTGAAGACTGCCCTTGAGAAGTGCACACTAGAAACATTCTTTTGGACGGATTCCAAAATCACACTGCATTGGATAAAAGGGTCTCCGAAGAAATGGAAGCCATTCGTAGAGAATAGGGTGGCTGAAATTCAAGGCTGTTCCGACAAGAGCCAATGGCGACATGATCCTGGGACTGATAATCCTGCGGATTACCTTACACGTGTAGTTCAGCTGCAGTTTCTCAAGACAAACGCAGTGTGGTGGAAAGGACCACCATGGTTGACAGAAATGGAAGATGCATGGCCCATGCACAACCTGGAGGCAGATTTACAGAGTAATGATATAGACTTAACTGAAGCAAAAGTCGTCGTGCAAGTTTTACATGTGAGAACGTTGTTGCCTATTTTGGACCTTGAACGCTACTCAAGCCTCACAAGAGTGTTACGAATAACAGCGTGGGTATTTCGTTTCATTAAAAGCTGCAAAAACAAATGCATCGGGGGCCAACCACTGCTCACAGCCGAAGATATTAGCGGCACTGAAAATTACTGAAATTACCATTTATTCTATAGGCCCCATCGAAACCCTCTGCACTAGAGCGTGCTTCTCACCTCTTGTCAGCCAACTAGATAAGAAAAGCCGCTGAGTGTAGACAATGTAATTGGTTTTGAAAGCGAACAAAGGTGACCTCCTATAAACGAGGAGAGTGTTTGATTGGGTTGTTCAGACAACGCTGCGGGTCACCACCCGATGCTTGCGTCGGTGGTTACGTAAATTTGACGTCAGGAGTTTAGAATCAAAACAGTTTGAAATCATTTTACGTTATAGCGTCCCTGGAGCCTTTACGTTGTCCTGCACGCCCTTTTGACCATATCGGAATCGATCTTTATTGCCCGCTTCCGTGCTTTGTCGCTGGTAACAGGTGGGTCACTGTCGCAGTGGACCATCTTACAAGGTATGCGGAAACAGCCGCGCTTCCTTCGGCTCGCGCTCGTGAAGTTGCGAACTTCATCTTACGTCATGTCGTCCTCCGCCATGGCGCACCACGCGAACTACTGAGCGACAGAAGGCATGTGTCTTTATGCGATGTCCTTCAGGAGCTCCTTCGTTCATGCCTCACAGTTCACCGCACATTTACAGCCTACCACCGTCAGACCAACGGACTAACGGAGCGCTTATGCCGAATGCTAGGAGACATGCTGTCCGTGTAAATTATTTCTGGCCACTCTACTGGGATGTTGTTCTTGCCTTCGTCACTTACGTGTAGCCGCGACACAGTCACCTTTTACACATTCTTTCTTATATGGTCGCGAACCACGCACCACACTCGACAACATTTTGCCGCATCGTCCGGACGCCTCCGAATTTAGCCCAGTTTCTGAAATGGCTCAACATACTGAAGAGTGTCGTCAGCCGGCCACTCATTTACTTCAGACAACCAAGACCTCCAGAAAGATCGCCATGATCGCAATCTGACTCAACAAGCTTTTGCCTTCGGCTCTCTCGTCTGGCTTCGCATATCGTTTCATTCCCCTTGCCTGTCTACCAAGTTTGCCCCCAAGTACCAAGGCATGCATCGCGACATCGGGTGCCTATCTTCTGTCACCTATGTTAGTGAGTCGGTTAACCCATCCCACGACAAACGTCGTCTTGGCCGCCAGGTGGTCCACGTGAGCCACCTCAAGCCATATCATGCCCCCCTCATTCTCACGTCGCCTTGAGTCGCCAGGGTGGCTTCCCTTCGCCGGCGGGGTACTGTAGTGGGGATGAAGCAACGCACGCAGCAGTGGGACACTGTATTGGCTGGATGTGCGAGCGCAGACCGCGAGCTGTTGAGCTGCTGACAGTGTCGTTGCTGTGCCCGTCGTGTAGTCTTCCGCTTACCCTGCAACGTTAATAAACCCCCTTTCAATTGAAAAAAAAATGCGTCAGCCATTCCACTCTGTTAAAGTGGATGACCAGCAAAGCTGTTTAGTGCACGACACAGAGGTGACACAGAATCTTTAACAAAGGTACGAAAATATTTATTGTCCTGATCGGGGGTCATCGTGACGATAAGTATACACACATTCGTGTCTCACCGCTGTTGTTAAATGTCTCCGTCACGTAAGAAAATGAATGGCTCATACCCTCTTATGCAATGGCTCATACCCCCGTAAACGTGGCATCCCACTACGACAACATAAGACAGGTGAAATTCTGCGTTGGAATGATGAGCGGCAACGGAGCAATGACAACGATGAACGCGTGACCGCGGGGTACTGTAGTGGGGATGAAGCAACGCACGCAGCAGTGGGACACCGCGTGAGCAAGAGCGAGGGGCGCCGACGAGCCAGCTGTGGAAGAAGACGACGCGGCTTGATCCATTGATGATGATGATAGCTTTCCCGCGTGGACGCCGTGGCCTAGATATAGACAGCTTCGCTGTAAAATTAAACGAATATATTGTTACGGGGAGTATTTAATTAACCGTAAACGGCTAGCGCTTGCCTAGTCAAGACTGCACAGAGCGCACAGGTTCCAGCAGGTTTCAGTCCGACAAGAGAGCCTCTGACCCAGCCCCATTACAATGTCTTTGTGGCTCGTAGCCAGGGGCCAGGCGGCGAGAGCAGCATATGGATTCCCATGAAGTGGGAACCACTTCCATCCGGCGCATGCGCTGAAAAGCTCGTGAAATAAAGTTTTCATTCATTCATTCATTCATTCATTCATTCATTCATTCTTTGCCATTGCTCGTGACATTATCCCAGGCCGATGAAGCACCGGGACGGTGCTTGTTGTGATCAAAATGGATTATCACAGTTGTAAAGTTTGACGCGGGAAACATCTACGATGTCACTTGGCGGTGCGGCAGTCGATGAGGTGGATGTCATGGGAGATATCTCATAGGTGACAGGAGTCACCTGGCGCAGCACGCGGTAGGGTCCGACGTACCGCGACATTAACTTTTCACACAGCCCGACACGACGAGATGGGAGCCAGAGAAGGACGAGAGAGCCCGGTGGAAAATCAGTATCCTGGTGTCGACTAGCGTAGATGGCCTTCTGTGCGGTCTGCGATGACGTGAGCCGAGCGCGGGCTATTGTGCGCGCGACGAGCGCACGCGTGATGACATCTTGCGCATAGGAAGTTGTGGACGTGGAGGCCGGATCAGAAGGGAGCAAGTTGTCAAAGGGTAGTAAGGGATGGCGTCCAAAGAGAATATAGAAGGGTGGGTAGCCGGCAGGTTCATGACGCGATGAGTTGTATGCAAATGTGACGAGCGGGAGCGCAACGTCCCAATCATGGTGATCATCGGAAACGTACATGGAAAGCATGTCGGTCAGTGTACGGTTTAAGCGTTCGGTGAGTCCATTATTTTGAGGGTAATATGAGGTCGTGAAGTTGTGATGAGTAGCACATGATTGAAGTAGGTCGTCAACCACACGAGACAGGAAGCAGCGACCGAGATCTGTGAGTAGGTGACGTGGAGCACCATGTTGGAGGATGACGTCGTACAGTAGGAAGTCGACTACGTCTGTGGCGCAGCTGATTGGCAACGCTTGAGTAATTGCAAATCGAGTGGTATAATCAGTAGCCACTGCAATCCATTTGTTGCCTTTCGTGGAAATTGGAAAGGGACCCAGCAAGGCCAGGCCCACTCGATAAAATGGCTCGGCTTGAACGTCAATTGGCTGAAGGAGACCAGCAGGTAGAGTCGCAGGTTTCTTGCGTCGCTGACGCAGGTCACAAGATGTTACGTAGCGGCGAACGGACCGATAAAGGCCCATCCAGAAAAAACGTCGTCGTATGCGATCATAAGTTTTGGAGACGCCTAAGTGCCCGGAAGTGGGGGCGTCATGAAACTGGATGAGGACATCTCTGCGCAGATGATGCGGGACAACGAGCAGGAGTTCTGCGCCGTCGGGGTGCATGTTGCGGCGGTAAAAACGTTATCCTGAAGCAAGAACATGTTGAGGGAAGGGTCGAGGGTGCCGGATTGCAGACGGTCAATAAGAGAGAGCAAAGATGGATCTCGACGTTGTTCGTCGGCCACATGTCGCCAAGACATAGGTGTCGGGGTCCGTCTCAGTGGAGTCGGATGGTTCAACGGGATGGCGGGAGAGGCTATCAGCGTCATTGTGTAACTTGCCAGATTTGTACACTACCGAGAACGTGTACTCCTGTAATCGTAATGCCCAACGGCCGAACCTCCCTGTGGGGTCTTTGAGTGTTGAGAGCCAGCAGAGCGCTTGATGGTCTGTTATGACCATGAACGGCCGTCCATATAGGTACGGACGGAATTTCGCGACAGCCCAGACAAGAGCTAAGCACTCCCGCTCAGTAATGGTGTAATTCTTCTCCGACTGTGACAGAAGACGACTAGCATACGCTATCACACGGTTGGCTCCGTTCTGTGTTTGGGCGAGGATAGCACCAATGCCATGGCCGCTTGCGTCGGTGCGAAGTTCTGTTCCAGCAGCCGGGTCAAAATGAGGCAGCACAGGTGGTGTAGTGAGGGCAGAAATCAACGACGCAAAGGAAGACGCTTAGTCCGCGCCCCAAGAAAAGGCCACATCCTTTTTGAGTAGGTGCATGTGGGGTCGAGCAATGTCCGCGAAGTTGAGAACAAAGCGACGAAAGTAGGAGCAATATATTTAAAATCGCATCAAATCATTTTTATTTGCAGGAAAGAACCCATTCTGGAAAGGCTCATTGACTTAAAGATCTTATGAACAACTTTTAGCCAATAAAGGTATGATAGGCAACATGAAAAAAGAAACTATTTAGTTGCGAATATCATAAGGTATATAATAGAAAACGCCAATGAATCTACCACCCACCTGAATGCTGTCGCGCTTTTCTTTTCTTTTCAGCTATGTTCTCTGCAGCTAAAATAGGCCGTGCCACGCATTACTTCTTTCGAAACTGCAGTCACTACATGCGGGAGCTGAAACCGAATCCAAGTGCTGAGATTACTAACAAGGTAATTCTATATCGCAGTATCTAGTTCCACCTAAGAACTGTTTCTGTGACTAGGTAATGTGTACTTTTAAAACCATATTGCAAGGAAGTCTACTTGGCTTAAGAAAATGATGGGGAACCGACAAGCACGATCCTTGGTGGTGCACATACGTCATGGATAACATAAAGCTTATAGGAAGTCATAATACTACAGAATATTATTTGACCAATACAAGTAACGCAAATGTTCTGCTAAATTAGCACAAAAGTACGTAATCCTGTCCCACTTCCCGAAAACTTCCAGAAGGTGAATCTCGTTTTAGAGTGAAAAGAATGTGTTACTACTTGACAACCAATCACAGGGAGAGTAGCAAAGAAGCTTCAGAAGAAGCTACGCTCCACGTAAGGAATGGTCGAACGTGTGATGAGAGAAGTGATGTTAGAGAGAGAAAGAAACGACGTCAACAACCGACGAAACAGAGTAGCCGGCATCCTACTTTTTGTTAAAAAATTCAATAGAGTTGGGTGCGCCGTGTAAAGTGTACAAAGGAAACTGGTGATACATTTGAGGAAGAGAATGCGCGCTAATGTCAGGGAAGCTTGGTGAACGATTGAGGCGTAGTGAAACGAGAAAATTCGCAGACATAGGATGAAGTTCAAGGAGGTTTGGTGAAGTTGTTGACCCCAGATAGGCTTTGATGCTGCAGTGCACCAGAGTGGGGTGATGCTCACGTTGGCTGTGGATGAAATACTGCCTTGGTGAAAATTATTTACCAAGTGCTGCAAAGTCATATATTCGCTAAAGATTTCAAACGAATTTGCCCTCTTCAATTATCTGGATTAATTCCAGGCAAGTGCAACTGTTCTTGCAATTGCTCGAAATAAACTGCTTAGCGTTAGCGTTAGCTGTGATTCTTGAAAGTCTAACAGATTGGTTGCAATTGTTCATAACTTGACCCAATACTTAATTCCAGAATTTAAAAAAAAAGTTATGCACAACCAAACCCGGTTGCTACCCAACGTACATCATATTTTGTAAGGTAGTCCTTGTGGCACTATGTTGCACTATTTGTTCGAGCTGGCACTCCATTTAACACTTTGCGTTACCCGTAGGCGGCAGTAAACTGGTTCTTCGATCACAACTTCCTCATGGACGATTTCTTGCAGCGTCTGTGACCAGAGGCACAGCGTCTTAAATGACAGCCTCTGCGTCTTCAGCCAAAAGCTCAACGTTTGACGCCAGCGTCTGAAAAAGCTAACTGTAACGGTGGAAGAATGTGAGAGTGATCTACTCAGCACCGCTACTGCTGATACCACCGAATGATCGTATAGATTTGTAGAGTACTACCATGCTTTCTTACGCGCAAGCGTGCATGCCCCGTCCGTAAAATCGGCGATAGTAGGCGTGGCCCTGCCAGCGAAGCGAGCGCCAGGGAACTTACATGCAACGCCGTTTTAGGGTGGTTACCATACCAAAATTTTGACCGACACTTGCCGCCTAATTTGGTGGGTAGGGAGCAGCCATATTGTTCCCCATTCTCACTAGAAGTCGTAGCGCATACCTGCTTTTTTGTCAGGCTGTGATGTAAACCTGTTAGCACGTGATCTATTTATTTCTTTAATTTCGTGTTGCACCAATGCGCGCATGAAACCTACATACATCTTTAATATACTAGTTGATATTTTCTTTTATTTTAGGCATCAAACTTATTTTTTCATTGCAAGTCGTGCGACACATATAAAGCAATACGTTATAAGGCACGATGGCGTGCTCGTGGTAGAATTATCTTACGCCAAGGATGTGAACTGCATTAAATATTGGCGTTACATTGCACTTGTACATAATATGCAGGGTGTTCAAAATTAGGCGGAATTTTTAAAAATCGCCTGTAGCAGGTAGCATAATTCTTATTGTTGAGCTGGGTTATTCGAAGAGGCGGACATTAGTGGCACGAGAAATTGAAACACGTATTCAACTAAGTAATAAAAATTGTCAAATGAACTTCTTAGTTAACTACTTTACGATACATATTGCAATTTACAAATTGCAGCAGGTGATATTGTGAGGAGTACCCACTTGGATTGAATTTGCAGAATTACACCAGTTTGGATATATGCACCATCAAACTCGCCGTAAAAATGCCCTGTTGTTCCAGTTACTTTTTTACCAAAATGCTGTTCAATACATTGAAGCACAAATGTAAGTGGAACGCCACAGTGTTTCGCCCCACAGCTTTAGAAATGATATCTCAAAACTGGCGTCATCTAGGAAAATAATTGCAAGTGCCTTGCAATAATTGCAATAATTGCAAGTGCCTTGCAAACTCACCTTCTACAATTTCAAGTAATTTTTAAAAAGTAATTTACTAAGAAGTTCATTAGTCAATTTTTGTTACTTAGTTGAAAATGTGTTTCGATATCTCCGTGCTACTAATGTCCACCGCTTTGAATAACTCATCTCAACGATAAGAATTAAGCTACCTGCCACAGGCGATCATAAAAAATTGCATAAAGCTTAATTCTGAATACCTGGTATAAAGGGTGCTTTTCGAAGTGTACTGTAATAAAGACGGTGCTTACTAGCACGTTTAACTAAAACATAGACGTCCCGTGTATTGCGTTAAGACACGATATATGTATCTGGCTGCTGAGGCAATGTTTACAAAAACAAGTTAATTAGTTTCACGTCACCACGGGTTACGGGAAACGTGGTCTTGTCGGTTGGTTCTTGGCCATTTTGTGTCCCACATTTCTACCACCAATTTAGCTGGCGGCGGCAAGTACCCTTAGAAAGGCTAGAGGAATAAACACCGCATGCCTCCGGAGGGTGCATACGCGCTCCACATCGGCTCCGTTCTTTTTCACTCTTCGCGGTGGATAATCAACATAGAATGGCTGCACTCTGCCATAATCAGTCTATGAAGGTACCGGGCACCTGTTTGTACCGTTTTAGGATAATTTCCGTCTATATTTTTCCATTTCCGTCGATTTTCCTCAGCGCCGGACAGGCCCGCTATGCCTAACGAACGCCGCCGGCTACTCATCTACTCACCTCCGGGTCGCATCGCAAGGTGGAGTATGTGGAGATGGGTTTGCACAATGCTCACCCTACGAGCTACGGTCAGGAAAGAGCACGATGGTCCTCCACTCCGCAACGCACAAAGACGCTACGGCAGGTTTCGTCGACGCTCCGACGCGGTGCAGGGAAGGTTCCAGAGTCAGTTCGCCAACAAACAATGGTTTTTTCGGCCAAGATACAGCATAGTGCAACATTCACGGCGCTTACCGATTGAGTACACGTGCCCGTTGCGCTAAGGCTAATCGGGTTGGGTTCCACCAAGCGGGAGAACAAACAGTCTCGAGAGAAAAGATCCCACGTAACCAACTTGTTGAGGGCCTGTGAGCCTCTGCCGCGGCGATGAAACGCTCAGCGGAAAAGAGCTCTGGTGGAGAGGACGCCCGGGGGCCGCCACTTGGAAGGCCAATCAGGGCGCGTGTCGGTGGTGTTTGCTCGCGCGGCAACTCAAACCCGGGAGGTAGAAGCGCGGTTTGCGCGGGATATCAGCTCCGGCGCCCTAGCCGTGTCCGCCATGTTGCCGTTACCGTGGCGCATGCCGGAGATAGAGCTAAGCACAACGCGCTAGCCCGGGTACGAGGCACGGGAGGGCACCTCAATTGCCACAAATACCACGTCGAGAGAGAAGAGCTTTCGCCCCAAAAATTTGAAGATGACCCACGCTGGCCCCGAGTCATTCGGGCCCACAACAAGGTCTACCCCACCCTGAAGCAAGCCCGCGAGTGACACGTATGCGCTATCCGGACCCCCGGCAGGTCCAGGCAAGCCTGGACCTGCCGGTGTTTGTCCACGCTGCGGTTCACGCAACGATCTTTGTTCACGCTGCGGCATAGCGCATCCAGTAAAGCCAACGCTGGACAGCACCCCCCAGTTCACACTTTGCGATGGAGCGCAGTTCACGGGGACCAGGTGCTGTAAGGTCCGCTTCGACCGCTCCAGCAACTCAAGGAACAACACTGCGAACTCCACCTCCCGGACAACACAACCAAGAAGTCCTGTGTCTCCACCCGAGGGTTGCAGAAAGTCAAAAAGTCATCACTGATACGCTTCAATGTCCAGAAACCGTTCGAGAACAAGTTTCCGACAAGGTCACCATCGAAGCCATTCGGTGTCGTTTCGCCACTCCCAGAGCAAACAGACCAGAACACCGACGAACAGGTGAGCTGGCGTCCGCAGCTTTCTTCGTTCAAGAAAGAGAACGCAGAACTGAGAGCACAGTTAGCCCACCAAAGCCGCGAAATTGCCGAGCTAAAACAGAAAGTACAGGCTTTTTTGAGGCGAGATCAGTCACCGGCAATGCTGCTGCCAGTGGTGCCACCCCGGACACGTCCCGACGTGCCTGGGTCTTCAACCGCCTTCCCCTCCTCTGCTTCCTTCTCGCGCGCCACGTCACCCACACGCAATCCTCCCGCTAAAAGAAAGCCCAATACTGAGAATGAACTGACGTCTCAGCCAGTGTCTGAGTAACTCGAACTCGTAACGACGTCACTACAGAGACAGAATAAACTTTATGCAAAAGAGCACACGAGTGTAGGCAGCTCCTCCGCTCTGCAGTGGGTGGCCCCTCAGTTAAGGAGTCCAGCTGCCTTAGCTGCCCTTCTCGCTCGGTTGGCCAGGTTGAGCTGGTCGGTTGAGTCGGAGCTGGACAGCGCGGCCTCCCATTGCCGCGTGCTGAGGTGTGTTATGGGTGTGAGCTGTGGTGTGTTTGCGAAAGCCCATACAATGCGGTAAAGCGTTGTGCATTTATAGCAGTGCGGCCATTTATAGAAGTACACCACAGGGTGTGTGGCGTTGTAGAGACTCAAATGCGGATATGCGTTTGTTTGAAGTTTTCGCCATATTACGTCTTCCTCTCGCGCCAGAGCATTATGAGGCGGCGGTAGTGTTCTTCGTGAAAGGCGACGCTCGAACATGCTCTGTACTCTCTCCACTCAGACACCGCCAGTTGGATGACTAATATATCCACTCACTTCAAAGCCACTGACAAGCGCTAATGCATGCAAGAAGCCTCATACCCTCAATTACAAACCCAGTTAAACGAGGTTTTCCCCAGAGGTCACATTCAGCCACAACGCCCTCTGATCTCTTCGTAATCGCCCAGCATGGCTGGGAATCATCATAGCTTTAATATGAATACAGGACAATAGAGCAGCAGGCAGCGTGTCTCAACCAGAGCAGCTCAGGCAATCTCGAGCTCGCGCCTCCCAGACAACTGGCAATGTGTCTGCAGCGCTGGGCATTCCTCTTCACTAGAATCGCCCCCCATATGAAAAGGAGCCATCCTGGCGACTCATGGTAAACATAGAATCATTGGGTCGTAATACCACTTCAGGCGTTGCACGTGAACGGTTTCACGACCACGACAGGCTTGACAATGTCGTTCCAAGGCAATGTCTGCGCTACAACACGGTAGGGTCTTTGATATTTGGAGACAAGCGTGTATGAGAGTCCAGCAGGAACGGCAGGAACCCAAAGACACACAAGGCAGTCCAGAAGAAAGTCACAATGCTGGTGATTATCGTCAGGTCGAGCTTTTTGTTGCCATTGGTCGACGGCTGTAAAGAAACGGGCGAGCTGATGGCATTCCTCTGCGCCGCGGGCAGGTTCAGAGATGGGCGTACATTCTGATGAGTCGGGTCTGTACGCAAGAATGGTGTGGAACGTAGTCGAAGGTTCGCGGCCGTGCAAGAGGAAGTATGGGGAGAAGTTTGTGGTCGCCTATGGTGCAGTGTTGTAGGCGAACGTGATGAATGGCAAAATGAGGTCCCAATCAGTGTGATCAGAGGCGACGTATTTGGAGAGCATGTCGCCAAGGGTGCGGTTAAATCTTTCCGTCAGACCTTTATTTTGAGGATGGTAGGCGGTGGTGGTGCGATGAACGGTGCGACTTTCAGCAAGGAGCGCGTTTACGACTTCGGAGAGGAAGACACGTCCTCTATCACTAAAAAGTTCGCGAGGTGCACCGTGACGGAGAATAAAGTTTTTCAGGAAGAAGGATGCTTTATCACGAGCGGTGGCAGCAGGCAGAGCGGCTGTTTCTGCGCATCGTTATCAAATGGTCGATGGCGACGACTATCCAGCGGTTTCCGGAAGCCGTGCTCGGAAGGGGTCCATACAACTCAATGCCAATGTGATCGAATGGCCTGGCAGGACACGGCATTGGCTGGAGGGTCCAGAGACATGCTGAGCAGGAACCTTGTGGCATTTGCACTGAGGGCACGACCGAATGTACTTGCACACAAAGGTGTACATGCCACGCCAATAAAACCTGGCGCGAAGCCGGGTGTACATCTTGAAGACACCCGCATGTGCACACTGCGGGTAAGCATGGAAGGCAGAACATATTTCACCACGAAGATGTCGAGGTGTGACCAGTAACCACTTGCGGACGTCAGGGACGTAATTCCGGCGATAGAGAAGTCCATCCCGAATTTCGAAGTGAGATGCTTGACGGCGCAAAGCTCGAGGAGATGGAGGAACAGTCGACGGGTTTGAAAGGAAGCGGATAAGAGCACTAATACAGGCATCCTTGCGTTGCTCCGATGCCATGTCGCAGCCTTATGGGAACGAAAGCACTTCGTCAACGGCAGAGAGGCAGGCATTGCTTTCGTTTGGCACGGGCGAACGGGAAAGCGCGTCGGCATCGGTGTGGTGGCAGCCAGACCTGTAGACAACTCGCACGTCGAAATCTTGAAACCGCAAAGCCCAGCGAGCTAATCGACCTGAGGGGTCCTTCAACGTGGACAGCCAACAAAGTGCATGGTGTTCTGTAATCACGTTGAAGGGGCGGCCATAGAGGTAGTGTCGAAATTTACCAAGTGCCCAGATTGTGGCCAAACATTCCTTCTCCGTAACTGAATAATTCTTCTCGACTTTGGTGAGGGTGCGACTTGCGTATGCAACGACATACTCGTCGAATCCAGATTTGCGCTGGGCGAGCACAGCGCCGAGTCTGACACCGCTAGCGCTGGTGCGTACTTCGATCAGAGCTGTCGGGTCGAAGTGACACGGTATAGGCGGCGAGGTCAGTAAACGACGCAACTTTTGGAAGGCATCGTCACAAGCGGACGACCTGGCGTAATCGTTCAAGTCACTCCGTAGAAGCTGATTCAAGGGAGCGGTGATGGACGCAAAATTCCGAATGAAGCGGCCGAAGTAAGAACACAGGCCAAGGAAGCTGAGAAGTTCTTTTACGGAGGAAGGTTTGGGGAAATCAGCAACTGCACGGAGCTTGGCGGCGTCAGGAAGAATACCGTGTTTAGATATTACATGGCCAAGGATGGTGAGCTGAGCTGCGCGAAAGTGGCATTTCTTTAGGTTGAGCTACAGAGATGGGTGGGAAAATCGGGCGGTAAAATAGTTACATCATCTAAGTAGCACAGGCACATTTTCCAATTGAGGCCACGCAAAAAGTTGTCCATCATGCGCTCAAATCTGGCGGGGGCGTCGCAAAGCCCGAAAGGCATGACACGAATTTCCTATAGGTCATCTGGTGTTACAAAGGCCGTTTTAGGTTGGTCTTCTGGTGCTATGGGTACTTTTCCATAGCCGCTGCGTAAGTCGATAGAAGAGAAGAACTCCGCGCCTTGGTGATAGTCAAGGGCGTCGTCAACTCTCGGAACAGGGTAAACATCTTTACGAGTTATATTGTTAAGACGACGGTAATCGACACAGAATCGAGTCGATCCATCCTTCTTCCTAACAAGAACAACGGGAGATGCCCAGGGGCTATTCGAAGGCTGAATGACGCCACGCTTGAGCATGTAAGCTGCTTGGTCGTCGGTAACACGGCGCTCTGTCGCACATACACGATATTGTCTTTGTCGCAATGGCGCACTGGTACCCGTGTCGATGCGATGACAAACAGCTGACGTGCGGACCAAGGGAACATACTGGCAGTCGAAAGACGAACGGAACTTGTCGAGAACGCGTAGAAGCTGGGCGCGTTGGGAAACAGTCAACGTGTCGGTGATGGAGCTATGTAAAACATCGGGCGAACTCGGCGTCTGCGCGGGGTGGCAGGTCACTCCGGCAACCTCATGAGTGGCGATGGAACCAGTTGGCATGTCAATGATGGCAGCTGGGTGGACACACTGGGCACGGTCAACGCACTCCCCACGAAGCAAAGTGAGAAGACAGGACAATAGGCTGGCGATGAGCAGTCTGCTGACGCCGGCATGAACGTTCAAAAGAGCGAAAGGCAGCGGGGAACATTTGCGACGCGCGAAAATTTCAGATGGCATAAAAAGTGCGCTGGCATCAGCAACAATGTTGCATGACACTTTGGTAAGGGCAGATGAAAGCGGTAGAATTGTAACGTCTTCGGCAACAAATACTTTATCTTCAGGTTCACGAGCATCAAGGAGTGTGGCATGAGAGCATTTGAAATTCCACTGCAGCACGAGAACAATTGATGACGGCATTATTAGCGGAAAGAGAGTCCCATCCCAAAATAGGATCGTGGGAACGAGAACACAGCACCAAAAATTCGACGATGTAGAGGAGGCCGTTGATCACAACGCGAGCAGTACACGCAGCTGCAGGCTTAATGCGGTCTGCGCTGGCAGTACGAAATGATGCATTTGATAGTGGCGTCGTAACTTTTTGAGCGAACGGCAAAGTTTGGCACTATTAACTGAAACTGCAAGGAGGGCGAGTGCAGCGACGCCGTCCACATATACATCAATAACATTAGTCAGAGAAGGGAGAGGCCTTGGTCTGTTCGTGGGTGACGCAGTTCGTGCCTCTGGAACTGCATCGATTAGTTTTGCCGTTGCGGCGTAGAAGGACGAAGACGCATCGGCGAAAGCGAGCGGCGTCGAGGCGATGGCGGATGGTGGTCAACAAGAAGGCAGTGGTCCAAGTAGGAAGACATCTGGCCAGGGTTCTGAGACGCGGAGGATGACGGGTATGGGGAAACGTATTGTTCGGTGTCGAAGCTACGGCGGTAGGGTCTTGCGCGCCGATGGCAAAATCGTGCAATGTGACCAGGTGGACCACGCGCAAAACATATTGGGCGGTTGTCATGAGTGCGCCATTGTCCACTGCTGTGTGGGTACCGCGGCAGAACGAAGTGAGGAGCTGGAATGCAGTAGCACGACTGGTGGGAATCGCGCAAAGGTCTGAGGTGGTGGCCGCGCGAGAGCCTTGGTATAGCTTAGAGGTGCAGTCACCTCGGGAAAAGCAGCCGGAGTCGGTAGCGCTGGAGTCTCGCGGGCAGAAGGGAGAGGTGCGCAAACTTGCTCGTGGATGACCTGGCGAAGGTTGGGCGGCAAAGGGGAGGGTGGTAGCGTGGCTGAGGACAACAGCGAAAGTTGACGAGCGACCTCAGCACGGACGCACTCTTTAATCTGGCAAAGCAGGGAATCCATCTCAGGAGCCGCGGTCATGCTCACGAGGGTTTCGTCCGACACAGGTGGGCGCCGTGTGAGACGACGCTATCTGCAGAGCTCGTTGAAACTCTGGCAAAGCTCAATGATCTGCGAAACAATGCCCGGGTTTTTGGACAGCAGCATATGAAAGGCTTCGCCGGAAATGCCCATTCATGATGTGACGTACCTTGTCCGCCTGCGTCATCGTCGGGTTGACACGCCGGCAGAGGTCCACGATGCCCTCTTTATAGCTGGTGAACGTTTCACCAGTTGGCTAGGATCGGCTACGCAGGTGTTGTTCAGCGCGAAATTGTGCTCACGCCAGGGCGGTCGAAAACTTCTGCGATGCTGGTTTGGAAGCTATCCCACGTGAGACATCGACTTCGTGCTTTTTTAAGCACTAATTGGCGACTTCCGATAAATAGAAGATCGCGTTGCCAAGCTTGAGAGGATCGTCCCATTTATTGGTGTTGCTGGCGCGTTCATACGATTCCAGCCAATCTTCAACGTCTTTCTCATCAGTGCCGCTGAAGATGTTAGGATCCCGCTGACGCTGGGCACCAGCACATATGATAGCTGGAGTAACCGGTGGGGATGCCGGGCTGGGGTCGTCAGGCATGACGAACGCCAGAGTTCGGGTGCGTAATTCCAGGTTGGGGCAAAACCCTGGCACCTCCCCCAGAATCTCATATAAATACAGGACAAGAGAGCAGCAGGCAGCGTGTCTCAACCAGAGAAGCTCAGGAAATCTGGAGCTCGCGCCTCCCGGACGACTGGCGATGTGTCTGGAGCGTCGGGCATTCCTCTTCAATACACGGCATTAGAGTGTGGCAGTGGAATCGCAGGAGTTTCCGTGCTAAACGGGACAACGTGCAACTCCACCTTCAAAATCTTCCCCATGGCGAAATCCCAACAATCATTGCCTCACAAGAAACTCTGGTTTCGGTTAAACACAGGAATTGCACTGTATACGAATCCACCAAACAATCCCAAACTAGAATAACAAATCTAATACACCGTAATTTTACCGCCGTAGAGCACCCCCTTGATCGAGGTAGCCGACATGGATGATATCCTACTCGAACGCCTCCCCCGCACATGCAAGGTTAGCAACTTCTACATTCTCAACCTCTACAGCCCACCAAAAACCCTCCCGCCCCCTCATTGAGGATATGCACAAAGCCCTTACCCTCAGTTCAGGAAGGCCCCTTCTGATTGTGAGTGACTTCAACGCCAACCGCACCAGTTGGGGGTACCGCAAAAACTGCCCTAAAGGCACAGCCGTCCGGACTTTTGTCGAAAATGATGGCTTCTCACTCCTCAATGACATTTAATTGTTTCCCTACTCTCACACTCTCAAAACACATCAGAGACGGCCGTTGGAGCAACACCATACACTACTTCTGTAGCGATCACTACATCCCCTGCACCGAGTTCAGTATTTCGTCTTTCGTACCGCCCAAGCGACGCGCACTCTGCGTGGCCGACTGGGATAAGCTTCACCGACTGTGGCAGACGGCCCCCAACACCATCGCGGATCTCTAGGCTTGGGCGATCTCGGTAACCCAAGACGGGGAGCAGGCAACATTCATCATTCCCAGTGCCGGAAGACGTAGCGGCAGCGATTAGCCGACTCCTTCACATGTGGGAAGCCCGCGCCAGCCTTAAAAAGCACTGGCTAGTCCAAAAACGGAACAGATCTCTCAAACGGCGCATAGCATGCCTAGTTACTGAGATTGAGGTCCATGCCAGCACTCACGCTCACCAGCATGGGGGCAGGCTTGCGACCGCATGACAGCCAGTCTTGGTCTCAAAAACACCTGGTCCTTCCTGCGTTTTATCGTAGATCCTGGTCACACAAAGGTCACTCAATGAAAGAACGTTACCCGCATACTACACCAGCTACTGTTGGAGGATGACATCCTCCTTCAGGCTCTCAAAGACCAATACCTTACCAGCAGCACACCCCATCCCCGTACCCCCTACACCGGTGCTCCTGCCCGGCCCTGGATGAGGAAATCGCCACATCCGAGGTCCGAGTGGCAATGCACCGTCTTCGCACAACATCGACTGCGGGATCTGACCGAATTACAAACAAGTTCCTCCGCAAGCTCGATTGGCTATCAGTAGAAGCAGTTGAAGACCTCTTCAACAAATGCTGGCGTGATGGCACACTCCAAGCGCAGTGTACGCACGCCCGCATGACTTTCATTTCCAAACCAGGGAAACTCCTCGAAATGAAGCACCTCAGGCCTATATCCCTCACCTCATGCTGACGCACGTTCTTGAAACATGTCGTCCTTGGCATACTTCAGTACCATAAGGACCAAAACTTTTCCCCCGACATCATGATCGGCTTTCGCCCGCACGTCTCCACCCAAGACGTAATGCCACAACTTTCTGAAGATGCCGTACACACCCGCTACGCTAAACGCACTCGTGCCATCCTAGCTCTTGACCTAATCAAAGCGTTTGACAATGCACACCATGCGGCCAACCTGGAAGCGCTTTGCTCACTCCAGGTCGGCAAACGCGCACATCAGTACATTGCGGCTTTCCTTCGCCTCCGCACAGCCGAGATCTCCTTCGCATCTCTTTAATCACCTTCATTCCCCCTAGGCAGCCGAGGCACCCTCAAGAGTCAGTCCTTTCTCCAGTCCTTTTCAACATCACCCTAATTATTCCCCATGGCACGCGCCCTCTCCTCTATTCCCACTCGCCTGCACTGTTGCTGCGCGGACATCACTCTGTCGACCACCACAGGCGAGTAGGCGCTATGGAAGAGACACTGCTAGCAGGAGCTCACATAGTGGCAGCCTGTTCAGCCCATGTCGGCTGAGCCTGCTCCCCCACCAAATCTGAATTCCTCATCCTCCTCCCCCCCGAGGGTCGGCTCGATATCGGGCCTCAACCCACATTGAGAGTGACCACTAATGGCACTCCCATTCCCAAGGCGGACATGGTTGTCATCCTTGGTATCCTCTCCCAAAACAATGACAAGAATGCCACCGCTATTACCAAACTCATGGCCACCGTTCACCAGACGGTACGAC
Organism: Dermacentor silvarum; assembly: GCF_013339745.2. Lineage (NCBI taxonomy): Eukaryota > Metazoa > Arthropoda > Arachnida > Ixodida > Ixodidae > Dermacentor > Dermacentor silvarum. Next base: position 39,460,962 of record NC_051156.1, read on the forward strand.
TCATCCGCCGCATAGCTAACCGACACCGAGGCATGCGCCAACATGATCTCAGACGGCCAGTACAAGTGTTCGTTCTCAGTAGGGAAGTGTACTCATTGCCCTACCTCATCCTACGCCAGGTAGAAGATGATTCAGCAAGCTTACAAAGCCGCCCTCCGCCTACCCCGATACACATCAAAGGAAAAACGCCTCGAAATTGGGGTCCACACACCCTCGCAGAACTTAAGTAACTTCACCGCTCGGCCCAACTCGAACGGCTCCCCTGTACCACTGCTGGCTGACGCATTTTGACCCGCACTAGCCTCAACGCCTCTGGATACTGCCTGGCCTGTCGCGGAACACTCTCCCACCCAACATCCATGGTCTCCTCACGGTACATCCCCTCCCCAAAAAACATCGCCCGCGGACGCATATCGGGGGTGGCTTCACGCCTACTAGCTCGGATACTCCTCCCCCCCCCCCTCCTCACGAGACCGCTCCAAATTTTATGCGCCAAGGATCACACGGGTGACCTCTGCAACGCGGCCGCCCATTCTCTAGCTCGAGGATTCGTCAGCCGAGCAAGGCAGGTCACCAACTGGGAAGACGCTATAGCGAGCGCATGGTCTCATATCATGAAATTTCCCTTCATTCTTGAGAGCAAACGGCTCTGGTACCCCCCGCCACACAAATCTGCAGCAGGTGAGGCGGCGCCAGCTGCAATCCCGCATTTGCCCCTCACCCGCCCATCTCGCGCTAATATACCCGGGACTTTGCTCGCCTGAGTGCACCCTCTGGGGTTCGCCTTAAGCAGATTTCCATCCCATTCGATACTTATGATTTCAGCTCCCACCACCTACCGAATGTCAACTCACTGATCTCGAGCGATGGGAGGCTGCAATTTCTAGCTTTGATCCGGCTGTGCAACAACAGCTAACGGACCAGGCTTTAGTATTCGCTGAAAAGCACCAGTTCCCAGCCACTACAACGCATTGCTAAGGTGTAACTGCATAATGTTGAAACGACTCAATAAAGTTTTGACCACCACCACCCACACACCACCCTAGAACACATTCTATGGGATTGCGCACATGTACCAGATAAAAATGCAGTCTCCCCAGAACAGCTTGGGGCGCGGCGGAAAGCTGCGCTGATCAGCTCAGATCTGCAACATCAACTATGGGCCATCCAGTGAGCTCGAAAGGCGGCCGGAGACAGGGTTTCTCTACCGCCCCTGGTGCGGCCGAGACCCAGGCCTCAATTCGCTGGTCTCAATAAAGTTGTTTCACTCCCTCACCACCTACAATGGCTGTCACCATCCTAATAGAGCGTTGCATGTAGGCTCCCTAGCGAGCACCGGAGTAGGAAGGCACCTACAGGTGGAGAAGATAATCGCATACCAGGGTAGCAGGCGTCGCACCATCTAGATCAATGCAGCGTCCTCGACCGCAGTCGCGCCCTTAATGTTTGTGCTTCGACGCCGCGGTGCTCGTTGTGGATCTTCGCGGCGTCTCTTCTTTGCATGTGTAGCAATGTGTGCTTTTCCTGTGGCACACCAGGCGTCGCACAATCTAGACAAGTGTTGCTCCGTTTCCAAGGTGACATCGGCCGCTTCACGCACCCGGTGCCGCTGAGCCCACTATCCTGATGTTCTAGTACACTATAACCGCGGAAAGTACGGAGGAGTGCGCTGAGCGCGCAACAAAGCAACGCCACCTAGAGCTTCGTGGCGTTGAGCGAAGCGGGGACGGAGAAAGGAGTTGAAGCGTTGCGGACGAGGAGGATAGGCGCAGGCGCGCTGAGTTGACCTCTTTTGGCAGTTGCTACGGGGGTTGTGTGCGCTATGGACCTAATTATTCGTCCCGTGATCGAGATGCCGAGCGAGAGGAACGGAGCAGCGACGCAAGCGACTAGAGGCCGAGCGCGAGTCGACCGATCCCGAAGTCGTCGCCAAGCGCCGGGCACGAGCTGAACAAGTTCGGCAAAAGGCGGCGGCTTGGCGTGCCCAGGAGACTCCCGAGGAACGTGCTAGGCGCCTTGCGACAATGCAAACATTCTACGCGCAATGCACATAAAGGGAATAGCTTGCGCGTAACGCGCGTTCTCGAAGTGAAACGTGAGTGCAACTTTTTACCGTTGTGTTTGGCCGTAGTATCTTCTGGATTAGTCGACGTAAACTACTAGCTATTCAAATGAAAATCGGTTAGTTATCATACGAAAGTTCAAAGCTTTAGCACAGCATCTGAATATTTTATACATTGCATGGTTTATTATAGACAGCGAGAACAGCGAATCCGCTCGATGTCGAATCAGACCAATATAATCGACCGCCTCTTGTTCATTATGGTGAAACGTAACTTTTCGATACGACTATGTTCCAGTTTCTCCGGAGCCTTTGCGGAATATTGGACGCATGCCACAAACGCTTTCCAAACTCTTCGTTCAGTGTAAGTACCGTACACGATAACACGACATTCACTGCCGGATACCCTAACAAAATGTACGAGCTCCTCCCTTCTTGCATGGATAAATTTGCCAAAAATTTAAACCATTGTTTCTCAACAATAAATGTCTGGTAAGTATTAGAACGTGAAAATTTTTTCGCACCTATATGAATTGCGGGCTGCGTGATCAGAATATGATTTACTTTTACGCTTCCGCTAGAGCCATCAGGTATACAAAAAATTCCCACGTACTGTGGGAATCGATATCAGTGAAACTTTCTGTGCTGTTTCAGTAGACTGAAGATAATTGGCGGTGCAGTTGAAGGCGATTAGTGCGATACGAGAGTGGTAAGTTGATGCTGAACTTTAGCTTGCGTGCACCACTTGTGTTTTTTACGCGTTACAAAGAACAAACAGAAAAACATGTTTGTTTGGCGCGTTGTTGTTGTTGTGGGACATGGTTCACAGCCTGCGAGAAGGTTAGCACTACCATTGTCTCACACGGTGCATCGCATAGCGGCCGAATGAGTAAACATTAATAAAATTGTGACGCTTTATGTGTGAAACCCACAAAGTGAATATGACGCACGAGGTAGTGGAGGATTCCGTATTAACTTCGACCACCTGAAATTACTTAACGTGCACCTCCAACAACGTCCTAGCCAAAAATCTACCGCGGCGAGTGCAGAAGTGCTAATATTATGGCCGACCACATTCGTAGTGTTGTCTATAGACTTTTCGGGGATTTAATGTGGCTTTGCGTCTGCACGCCCCGCGTCAAATACTGCGCAGAACAAATTTGTACGATGATTATTTTTAGAGATACCAGAAACGTACCGCGCCATACCTTGAATTTAAACGTAATCATTTTGTCCGCTGCTGCCACCCTGCAGCGCTTCCTTGCTTTCTTACGTGGCCTTTTCCCTCTCCCGCCCTCCCCGCCCCCCTTCCACGCATGCGAAATGCCAAGAGTGAAGAGTGCGAAGGGTGCTTTTTGCTCGGATTTGGGATTCTGTCGGTTCTACCGTCCTCTTTTTTTTACCTCCTCTCTAACATTCTAACTACCTCCCCTCGGGACTGTTGCGCGTAAGTACGCAAGTGAGGGCAGCGGCTTCTGCAATGATTTTTCGGGGAAGCAAGGGGGCGGGGGTCATAATAATTACAGCAGTCGCGATAGTATTCTGGCGACGCCCATGAAACGCTATGGGGCATGGTGGCGATGCGATGGAATGATCCGAACGAGTTGCTGTGGTCGACTTTCTTCCCTGCCGCGCTCCTGCCATGCATAACGACACGCCATGCACGCGCTTTCATCCACTCGTCGGCGCGGCGTGCCAAAGAGCAGCAGTAGCAATGGAAAAGTTCAAAGGCAGAGGCAGAGAAAGCTTCCCTTTTAAAAAAATGCGGCAGTCCTTGTCCAACGGTTCAATTCCGCTTCAGTTTGTATTTTATTTCGTCAATTTGAAGCATACATTTCAATGAAGACATAAATACCAAAGGAGGTCACATAGTCAAAACAATGGATGAGAGAACTCCTGTTAATACGCAAATCATGGAAAATTAACTACCAAATGAATAGAATCAGGCTATTCAGAACAGCTAACATCATACAATGAAGAACCTATTTCACTCATTGCAATAATACATTGAAAACAAACAGAACTATGAAAAATATACACTACAAATACAAATATCCAATAAACCCAATATTGCAAACAAATAGAATTATATGTAGCTCACTATATAATCAACAAATGTAAACGCAAATTCCTTTTAAATGAATCAATGCAACCCTCTTTTATATCTGCCGGCATACCTGATGAATGTCGAAGGTAATGTGATTATGAATGGAGCGTAGTAGCGATACACCGCATTGCCAGCACAGAGACGCATCATGTATGAGGAACGCATTTAGCCGGGCTCCTCTGTCGAGTTTCCCTATGGACAAACTGGGTCATCCAGCGGCGCCGCCGCGAACGGCGCTTGTGTGTGATGTATACTTGCCTTGAAGAAGACAAGTCCACTTGTCGAAACGTTCGCTCCTGCTCTCACCTTGTTCTCATGTTACTCATCGTCTTGAATCGCAATCTCCCGCATTACCCTTGTGTTCCATGTATACTCAGAGACGTTCGTCTGAGTATACATGACGCGAATGCGGTTCTGCTCTAGCACAGGAGAAAGCTTCTTGAGCGAGTTAGAATTGCATGCTCTTGCAGGGTGCGCATTTGAGACATGGACAGTGTACGGCACACAGATAAACAAAGGAAAACGCTTCTAACACACACACACACACATATATATATATATATATATATATATACATATTGTCACGAGCCTCGAGGAGTAGCCCGGAAGGTTTAATAAACGTAGAGCAGCTGGCTCTTGGAAGACGCGACCGTCGGGGCTGGCTCGAGCAGAGAAGGGGGCGCGCGGTCTTCTTTCTTCTCTTGGGCTCGACCCACTCTTGCCCTCGACCCACTACCTACACGTGGCAATATCCCCCCTTACGAACAAAAGCATCGCCTCGATGCTAAAAAAAGAATAAGTGTAGAAGACAAAGAAGAAGAAGGCAGGCAAAGCAAAAGTACACACAAAAAAAAGTAGCCGTCACGCCGGCACAGTCAATGAACGAAGAAGCAATCTCCCAAAGATAAATGAAAAGTAGAAACAAAGAAGGGAATGAGAGAAAAAAAAACGAGAACAAAAAAAAGTTACGGACGCGCAATGTACGGCTTCATGCGCACAACATGAACTATGTCTGAGGTCGGTTGTCTTTGTGTCCTATTCCGCGTCTGCGATGTTGTGTCCGGAACAACTTCGTAGTTTACATCACTGACGCGGCGGAGCACTTTATACGGACCGAAATACCGGCTCAGCAACTTTTCACAGAGGCCACGACGGCGAACGGGGGTCCACACCCAAACTTGGTCCCCGGGGTTGTAGGACACGTCCCTGTGGCGGATGTTGTAGCGTCGTGCGTCTGCCTGCTGCTGCTGGCCGATATGCAGCCGCGCTTGCTGCCGAGCTTCCTCAGCACGCTCTGCAAATTCCTCGGCGTCAGTTGTAAATAGGTCAGCGTCTTGACACGGCAGCATAGCGTCCAGCATCGTCTGGACTTCGCGACCGTAGAGAAGGCGAAAGGGCGTGAAGCGCGTCGTCTCTTGCACGGCGGTGTTATACGCGAAGGTCACGTAAGGCAAGATCCGATCCCAAGTTTTATGTTGAACGTCGATGTACATTGCGAGCATGTCTGTTACCGTCTTATTCAGTCGCTCTGTAAGTCCGTTGGTCTGCGGATGGTACGCGGTCGTCTTGCGATGCCTGGTGTTGCTCAATTCAAAAACATCGTCCATAAGCTGCGCTGTGAATGCTGTCCCTCTGTCTGTTATTACAGTGGAGGGAGCACCGTGACGCAAGACGATGTGGCGCATGAAGAACTGCGCTACCTCTGAGGCCGTGGCTCGTGGGATCGCCTGCGTCTCAGCATAGCGTGTTAAATAATCAGTCGCGACGATCACCCATTTGTTGCCGTGGGCCGAGAGAGGAAACGGTCCGAGAATGTCCATGCCGACTTGGTCGAAAGGCGTGTGAGGTGCTTCAATTGGCTGAAGTAAGCCAGCCGGTTTAACGGATGGTGTCTTGCGGCGCTGGCATTCACGACAGCCTTTAACATACTGTTTGACGCTTGCCGAAAGCCCGGGCCAATAGTACATTTCGCTTACTCTAGCGAGTGTTCGCGAAAAGCCTAAATGACCAGATGTCGGTTCGTCATGGCAAGCGAAGAGGATGTCGTCGCGCATGTCCCTTGGAACCACCAGGAGGTAAGCACGGCTGGTCGAACGAGCATTCTTCTTATAAAGCACGTTGTCTCGCAGACAGAAGGACGTCAGAGAGCGGGACAGATGGCGTGGTATGGTTGTGTCGCGGCCCTCTAAATGATCGATGATCGGTCTAATCTCAGCGTCGTCACGCTGCCGTCTGCTCAAGTCCGACGAACTAATGGCGCCCAGGAAGCCGTCATCATCCTCTGTTTCCTGACTGGCAGGATCAATGGGTGCGCTGGACAGCGTGTCAGCGTCTTCATGCTTACGGCCAGACTTATAAACGATGGTGAAGTCAAATTCCTGTAGCCGCAAGCTCCACCGTGCCAGTCGTCCTGCGAATGCGGAATGCACAGATACAGAAGTGTTTACAATATATACAAGAGTGGCAACAATACATAAACAAGAGGGCTGTCGAGATCAATCCTACCTCCACACGTGAAATCGTGTCCTTCTGAACTGCGCCTCTCTCGTTTGCGAAGCAACATAACCCCGGCCTGTAGAGGCGCCGTCTCCGCGCTAACTACAAAGGACGCGAACTCGCGGCAAAGTAAGGCTTCAGCTGAGACACATGCACAACGTCAATGGGGAGAGGTGAGTCCAGCGGAACGAGCTCGTGTTAACATTGCCAAGCTGCTGCAACATCGTGTAGGGCCCTATGTAGCGCGGCAGCAGCTCTTCAGACAAGCCGATGGCGTCCATATGAGGACAACAGAGTCAGGGGGTAACTGAACGTTCCGATGTCGGCTGTCGTACCAGATCCTCTGCGCGGCTTGAGACTCAGTGAGCTGGGAGCTGGCAATCTGGCGCGCCCAGTGAGCCCGGGTGAAGACGTCTTGAGCATATCCAGTGGGAGTGCTCATCGAGGAAGGAAGCAATGTGTCAAAGCGCAGAGTAGGGTGGCGGGCGGATAGAAGGTAAAATGGGGAAAAGCCAACGGTCTCGTGACGGGACGATAGGCGAAGGTCACGAAGGGTAACGTGCTGTCCCGATCACTGTGGTAGTCAGAAACCTACATAGAGAACATTTCTGTCAACGTGCAATTGAGCCGCCCCATGAGTCCGCTTGCCTGCGTGTGGTGGGCCGTGGAAAGCTTGGGGTCGCCAGAATAGGAGCGAACTAGGTCTGCAACAACTGGGTACGAGGCGGTGCGGCCGCGATCAGTGAGGAGCTGCCGGGGTGCGCCGTGTAGAAAGATGACGTTATGTAAAAGGAAATCCGCCACCCCAGTTGCACAGCTTCTGGACAATTTTCGCGTGTTTGCTACCGGGTCGCGTAGTCAGTCGCGACAACGACCCACTAAATGTCAGATGTCGACGTCGGAAAAGGGCCGAGAAGATCGAGACCGACGCGAAAGAATAAATCTGAGGGCACATTGATGGGGTGAAGACGTCCAGCGAGAAGCGCAGCTGGATTTTTGCGGCGCTGACAGAGCGCACAGGCTGCAACGTAGCGGCGCAAAGAGCGGTACAGGCCTTGCGAGTAGAAGCGGCGCCGTACGTGGTCATAAGTACGAGAAAAGCCGAGGTGGCCTGCAGTAGGTGCGTCAGGCACCCAAGAGCAGATGTCAGGAGATGGTGCGGCACAACGAGTAAAAATCCTGGTTATTCAGGGCATAAGCTGCGACGGTAGAGAACGTCGTTGCGGAGTACGAACATATGCAGCGTGGGCTCCAAATATCCAGGATGGAGACGATCGATGAGAAAAATAGAGAGTAGACACCATGAGAATTGGAGGACGCTTAAGCTTCGCCTTTAAGAGCAGAACGTGATAGCATTCAAAACTCCCTGACTGCATATCAGGCGTTTTTCTCGTATATTCAAATTACAATCCGACGCTATCATGTATGTAGGTTGCAATGAAGTCTTACTTCACGATTTTTCTGACAAAGTTTGCTTTGAGAAATTCAATTTTTGTTCAGTAAACTCTCTCGCCATTCGGAGGGCCTGTGTGGTCGGGGTGGTTAGGGATGAATTTCTCTGCCACGGATACCCCGGACGCTGATGTTTACGTCAACACCGACCCCGGATTTTCTGTGGCACGGGGCCCTTCACGCTACCGCGGTAAAACGTAAGTAGTCATCCCGCCGTTGTTCAGTGCGAATGTCAGGCAGATCAGAGATGGCTAGGACGCAAGCGTCGCTGTCATGCGCATCATTTTCAGGGCGGTCGACAGGATGACGGGAGAGGCAGTCGGCATCCTTGTGAAAGAGCCCTGACTTGGATAAAACAGCAATTGAACAATCTTGGAGTTGTAGCGCCCATCTACCCAATCGTCCAGTGGGGTCTTTAAGTGACGAGAGCCAGCGCAATGCGTGGTGATAGGTAACCACGAAAAATGTGCGGCCGTACAAGTAGGGGCACAATTTGGCTCCTACCCAAACTAACGCCAGGCACTCCTGTTCAGTAAATGAAATATTCATCTCCGCGAGTGACAGGAGGCGGCTGGCGTATGCGTTCACGCGCTTTCCATTACACTGACATTGAACGAGTACAGCCCCATGCCATGGCCAGTGGCTTCCGCGTGAAGTTCAGTGGGACCAGATGGATCATAATGAGCCAGTAATGAGGGAGCCGCTATCAGAGTACGATGGTGGAGAAGGCTTTGGTCTGAGCAAGGCCCCATGTGAAAGCAACGTCCTTCTTAAGTCTGTCTGTAAGTGGCCGAGCGGTGTCGCCTACGTTCTTGATCAAGCGACGGACGTACGAGCATAGTCCGACAAAGCTTCTTACGTCTGCGGTAGAAGATGTAAAATGAACGTTCTGGACAGCGCGAGTCGTGTAAAGGCAGGTTGACCACCACTGGCACTGACGAGATGACCAAGAACAGTAATTTGACAACGTTCAAAGTGGCACTTGGATGAGTTCAATTGCAGGCTGGCGCGTCGAAAAACAGCAAGAATGGCTGACAGACGTGTTAGATGACTCACCAAAGTTGGTGAAAAGACTCATTTCGTCTAGGTAACACAGACATGTAGACCATTTATAGCCGCGAAGTAACGAGTCGGTCATTATTTCAAAAGTTGGCGGAGCATTATAAAGACCGAATGCCATAACCTTGAATAGGTAGAGCCCGTCAGCTGTTACGAAGGCAGTTTTCTATAGGTCCATGTCATCCACCGAGATCTGCCAATATTCTGACCGAATGTCTATGGATGAAAAGTACTTGGCTCCGTGCAAGCAGTCGAACGCGTCATCAGTGCGCGGCAAGGGGTAGACATCCTTCCGCGTGATTTTGTTGAGGTGTCCGTAAACGACACAAAAGTGCCAACTGCCGTGCTTTTTCTGGACAAGGACAACATGGGACGACGACGGACTGCAAGATGGCTCGATAACGCCTTTAGTCAACATCTTATCGACTTCTCGCTGTGTGACTTGTCGTTCAGCATGTGAAACACGATACGGCCTGCGGCGTATCGGATTGGTGTCTCCGGTTTAAATACGATGGGTCACCACCGATGTCTGGAATAAAGGGCGGCCGTCAAGGTTAACAATGTCGCTGTAAATTTACAAGAGACGGCAGAGGTCAGCAGCTTGTGCAGGAAGGTCAGGTGCAATCATTTTGCTAAGTTTGTATGTGGCTAGAGTAGGTGAATTGGATGTTCCTGTATAGGGCAACGGAATTTCTGCGTCAAAAGCCAATGTATCGCAATTGTTGACAGGCAAAATGTCTCCCAAAGACATGCCTCCGGGAACAATTTGATACGAGAAGTCAAAATTAAGGAGAGGGAGTGAAGTCTGATTGCCTTTAATAGTGAGCACGGTAGGGGGAACGGCCAAATTCTTTTCAAGCAGTGCGTCAGCGGTGGGACATAGCAAATAGACGCCGTCAGGAACAGTTGGAAACGACATGTGACGTACAGTCAACCACAAAAGTTTGCGGACCACGCGAGCGCGTGCCAGACTGCCTATCCGCGCCACCTAGCGGTACGCCACCTAGCGGCGACAGGGGCGCTCTCCCGGATATGAGCCCTCTTGGTACTCGCCTGCCTGTTAATTTTTTATTCCAGTGCATGACATTGTTAGTTCGTTGTGTTGACGCAGAGCGCTGTTTGCGATAAGACCGCCACATATCTGGCTTGATAGCAGTATCGGAGCAATCACTGCAACCTTTGTCGACTGGTGTGCCAGTGGGTAGATAAGTTTCACGAAGCGCTGCGACGATTTTTTTACGCGACGTTTACTGGCGCACTTTGGTTGGCAGCATCTTGGTCCAATGAGTGTTGCTGCTTCTGCGTCTTGAGAGAAAGGGTAGGGAGGTGTTTCACTGTCATCAAAAATAAAGAAAAAGCGGATGCATAGAAAATTTTCTTTCACACATAGGCGCATCTTCGCATCAGTCGCTGAAAACGTAGTAGACTTGCTTCAGGCCACGTGGTGATTGCCTATTTGGAAAGATGCCGCTGCGTGTTCCACTTGACGAAAGAAGGCACATTGTGCGTTTATTTATAGAGGGAATACCTCAGCGCGAAATCTGCCGCCGAACCAACAGGAGCCGGACTGCCGTGAATAGCATTATTCAAGCTTTCCGCGACGATGACAGATTCACAGATATGGAGCGCAGTGGGCGTCCAAGGGCCACGACTGAGGAAGAGGACCGCCTGATTACGGCCGCCATCGTGGCTGATCCTTTTCAAAGTGCAGAGGATATCCGAGAAGCGCTCTCGCTCACGGTATCGTCTGAGACTGTAAGAAGAAGGCTGAGTGAGCTTGGCCTGCAGTCTTTCGTAGCAGCACAGAAGCCCTGCCTCTCAGACAGCCAGCTACAAGAACGACTCATGTTCGCTACAGCAATGAAAGATTGGACAACAGAGAAATGGGGCGATGTCATCTTTAGCGACGAGTCAACTTTTTCCACGCGCTGGGACCAACGGAAGCGGGTTTGGCGTCCACTAAACTGCAGGTGTGTTTACACTGTATTGGCAGTTAATTCACGAAGCTAATTCTGCATCACAACATGTTTCACGTGAAATGAGCTTTTGGACATTACGAGATTTTTCTGTAGTGGTATTATGTTGAAAACATTAACGATTGTTTCATAGTACTACTTACTCTGAAGCTAATTAAAAGCTGCCAGTGGGTCTTTCAGTACTATCTAATGATGTTTGCACGTTTTCTATTGCAACTCTATAACAGCATTATAAAGTTCATACGCAAGAGGAATCACAACATTTTTAGACGCGCCGCTGGAACCCAATTGTATGCTATTTCTTGCAGATATCTGCCTAATTACACACAGAGTGTTCTATCCAGTGGACGGTGTTCCGTGAGCGTGTGGGGAGCAATCAGCAAAGATGGCCTTGGTCCCCTTGTGCGTCTGGAAGGGCCCTTCACTGCGTCACGGTACTGCGACGTCATCACTAGACACCTCGTTCCGTATGCGCTGGACGGTCCCTTCAGCGACGGCTGCTATTTTTTTCAACACGACCGCAGCCCGATCCATAAAGCACGTATCGTCCAGTCATTGCTAGAAGAACATGCTGTTTGCCAGCTTGAGTGGCCTCCATGTGGCGCCGACTTGAATCCCATAGAAAATGTCTGGGGCATGTTGAAGAAACGGCTGTCCACACGAGCCAACCGCGGCCGCACGGCCGATACGCTGTGGCAAGCGATCGCACAAGAATGGGAAAGCCTGCGCGGTCGACCGGAGATTACTGAATCTTTGTACGAGTCGATGCCCACACGCATCAATAAGGTGCTAGAAAACGGCGGACATTTCACTTCCTACTAGATCATTGAGAGACCTATGTTTCATGACACTTCTGTAAATGTCTTGTGAATAAATTCATCCCCTTCAGACACGAATTATGATGCACTGTCTGCAAATGCGTCAAATGCGCATGGCATCATTTCAAGACGCTCACTATCACATTCCAAGAAAGAAGACGAAGCAATGTGCTGTTTTGTGCGAGTTTCAGTAAACAAAATTAATTAGCGTATAACTCATTATCTAATTATTCTGAAATCCGTCAGCTTCAATGCTTGCATAAAAAGAATCAACTATTAGGCCCGAAACGCATGCACACTTGCTTTTTCGGTTGTATTCGTGTCGACCGGAGAAAAAAAATACTCTTGACGTTGGTCTTGGAACGCGGCACGTCGAACGATTGTCTAACATGGTAGTGTCTCCAGCAAAGTGATCATCTGCAGCAATACGCAGGACAATGAAGTTAACTGACCGCTAGTTGTCCCATCAGGAAGCGGACAAGAATGTGCACACTGAGTTTTAGGTCATTTGAAGAAACACGTGGCGTGGGACGCGCCTCCAAAGTTCGAGTCCCCAAACGAGGACGCCGTGTCGCAAAGGGTTATAAAAAGAGTCATCGCACCCGATTATTTCTTATTTTTCTAAATGTAACCACTATAGCAGCGCGGTGGTTCGGGCTTTGCGCAGCAAAACCTGGGCGCAGGCGATCAAATCCCGGCCGCTACTGTCACTTAGCGATGGGGGAGGAACGGAAAAATTCTGCCTACTGACTAAGCATCTGTGTCCCATGGCTGCCTCACCGCTCACTCACGCACTCACGAAAAAAAAAACAACAGCGTGGCTACGCGAAAATAGAACTGATAAGAGCCGAAGAATACGCTGTCTGATTACTTGTACTGATATTCTGCTCTCAAAATATAAGCAAGTAGCCCTGGCTAACAAAGAGCGCGTCACGTTGAAAGAGATAGGTAGAAAATATTTGCGCACAGTGCGAAAATAGACAGGCCATAGATTTAAGGAGGGATGCGTCTTCAACGTAGCGCTGCTGTCGATCGCTGGTGACGTAGCGGAAGTGTCGCGAAGAGGCTCTTGGCCACGCGCTCGCGTGGTCCGCAAACTTTTGTGGTTGACTGTACGTAGTGCTTGAGGCGACAGGCGAATGTATTAGGCAGAGCATAACACAGGCTGTGTGCCTCGTGGACTATATCAGGTGTGGTGTAGATCAACCTAAATGACACTAGACGCACAATCAAAGAAGGTTGAATGGGACGGCAAAAACTCTAAGCCGAGTATAACGTCTTAGGCGCATTGTTCCAAAACGGCAACTAACACAGTCGATAGACACCCCGCAATGGCAATGCGAGCAATGCACATACCAAGCATGGTAGGTGTTCCTCCGCCGACGACGCGAACAGTGCGTGATGCAGCGGGTGTGAGAACTTTGTTCAGGCATCAGCGCAACTGGGCACTCAACACGGATATGTGTGCGCCACTGTCAATGAGAGGTGGGACACTGACGCCATCGACTACAAAGTCCATCACGTTCTCTTTCGTCGACCAAGTGATCACAGGGTCTTGCGGTCGAGTCGTCAATGCAGCGTCACCTCTGGGATCTGCATCGCTTACTTTTTTGGAGACAGGCGTCGGCGCTGCATCGGGGACGGTGGACGACGAGCCTGCTGCGATAGGGAAGACGATCAACGAGCTGGTAGCGAATGGGACTGGTTGCGTCGTAATGACGAAGAGGGACGGTTGCAAGCGGCACGAGCGTCATTGTTTGGTAGTTGCGGTTCAAATAGACGCTGGTAACGGCGCTAGCGCTCTTCGGCGTGATAACCGGCAAATGGCGTTCATCGAGGGAAGAAGACAGTGTGGTTATTACAATGGCGAGCAACATGACCGATACGCTGGCAGGCAAAGGCTGATCGTCTGGGGTTCGCCACTCGGCCCTATTTCTGTAGCGTGCAAGATACCGCTAACCAGTGGATGGACAAGGAGCATTGGACAGCTGTGAAGGGGCAACGGTGCATACAGTATGAACTCCAAGGTTAGCGAGTTCTGCGCGGACTGCCTGCAGAAATGGCAGTGTAGGCAAGTCGGTCGGCTCACTGGTGTGGGAAAAAGGGGATGCAGGAGCCATGGCTTCAAGTTCTCGCGGCACTATTCGTGTCAGGTCGTTTCATTATCACGCTCGCCGCATTCCTAGCTTGTCGTCACAAGAAGAAGTCGCAGCTGCGTTCGGTAGACGTTCGAACGGCGTTTCAATGCGGCGGCTTTTGGCCTGCTCAAAGTGTTGAAAATCTTTTATGATGTCTTGTACTGTATCACAATTAATGCACATGAGCAGAACGTAAGCGTCGTCAGCGATCCCCTTCAGTAGATGTCCAACCTTGTTTGACGCAGCCATATGGCGGTCGGCTTTAGGGCACAGAGCCAGCACGTCCTGGATGTAAGAGACGTATTATTATGTGGCCGTTTGGACGCGGGTCGATAGTTCTTTCTTAGCGGCACTCTTCCGCCCGGCGGGATGGCCGAACAAGTCCCTCAGCATCTGCTTGCACGTGTCCTAGTCGTTCAGCTCCTCCTCGTGGCTATCATACCACACCTTCGCCGTGCCTTGTAAGTAGAACACCAAATTAGCCAGCCTAAGCGCTGGATCCCATTTGTTGTGGGAACGTACACACTCGTACATGGCGATCCTGTCGTCTAGGTCAAGGTGGTCGGTGCCGCAGAACGTTGCTGGATCCCAACGGATGGGCCTAGAAAACCGTCGGGGTTGTAGGCGTTGACTGGGCCATGCCATTTCTGATCTTGTTTCGCCCGTCATGTTGTCCAGTCTCAGGTAACGACTACTACGGAGCTCCCTTGTCTCTCATGGTTATTCTGCACCTCTCACCAATTTGTTACGATACGGAAGTCACAGATCAAGATGTGCTTACAATATACACAAGAACGTCTAGGATTCATGAACACGATGTCTCTCGAGACCGACATCACATCTACACGTCCAATTGTCTTCTTCTGACTGGCGCCACTCTTAGTTTCGACATTACAAAAAAAAACTGTGGCTCCAATCCACGCTGGTGAAGGTGGTTGGACAGCGAAACTGTAAACGACACCCACAACGATTAGCCATAGTGACGTCACTTGAATTAACATACATGAATCTACAGAGAGTGAAACCAGAGACAAGCGAAATATACATAACTACACCCTTTATTAATTCACAACGCCATTATATTCACGCTGTTCTTCTGGCGCCTTCACTTTCCGTGGTCTACCCATGGTAACCTGGATCGAATTGAATTAGTTGCTAGACCGTGGTGACGTCACTACGTGATTTCTATGCTGTGTGGTACTTTTCTACTCGGAATAGCTTACGCAACTGAAATAATTGCCGGGAAACACACGCGGGAGAGGGAACGTGCTTCGGATTATTCGCGGACGTCATTATCATACATTATACGGTTTGCACTTCACGCGAGGGTTTTGAATAGTTGTCAAACCCTTTCGAAGCAGCTGCAAACCTAATATTTACGGAACGCGTCGGAGATTGTTCCCATTATTCACACGCGCCTTATAATCCATCATGTGGTTTGGATGCTTGATTTGTGATTTTTCTTTTAAAAACGAGTGCTGAGCTGTATGCTGTGAAACGACCATTTTTTTTCTTTAACTCCCTCAGCAATTTGGCCATTAAGGACACCTTTCTTATTATTTTAGTTTTTATTAGTTATTACAATTAGCACAAGTTATGTCGTAGGCGCAGTTTGAGCGGTCAATTACATTTGATGCCTGCCAAATGACCCATTGAGCAAAGTGTAGCTACGCTGACGTGAAACCTGGGGAGTTGCGAAGCATGCAGTGATGCACCGCTAATGGGCTCATACGGCCTTAAGCAATAGCTCATAACCCGTAAACGCGGCCTCCGCATTAGGATGACAGAAGAGAAGTGAAATTCTACACTGGAATGATGAGCGGCAACCCAGCCAGGTGTCGAAGATGACGACGACGACGAACGAGGGAGCACTCGGCACGTGCTCGTGCCGAGCGCGGGCCGAGCGCGAGCACGAGCCGCTTGCTTACCGTGACGTTCTTTGCTTACGCCAACGACACGAAAATTTCCTTGGCTGGTAGAGGTATACAACTTCGTTGTAATGTACATCATTTACAATCACGTTACGCCTCCTCTCTATCTTACTGACGAGTTAAGAAGGAAATATGTTTTTCCGTCGACAAAACAGACGGAGCGCTTGTAAACTTGGCCCTTTCGCTGATAATCGCTTTCGCCTCTATTATTTCACGCGTGCATTTATTAATTCAAGCCTGTCTATCTATCTATCTATCTATCTATCTCACACCAGCAAAGTCGGCCAAGTTGTCTAGCCGCTTGGGTCCCTAGGTATGTGTTCCTGGTCGTGAGGCCTCGTGGTCGTTCCATTGTCATTCCAGATTCGTGATATCTAATTCTCGTCATGCCATCATCGTCGCGCCTTCTATCCCGACCCAGTGGCCCAAGTTGTCTAATAGGGTGACTAGGTATGGGCTAATGGTCGTGATGCCTTCGTGGTAGTTGCATCGCCGTCATTCCAGCTTTGTCATCCGACACTCGTCATGTCGTAATCGTCACGCCATCGACGTCATACAGTTGCCATAACTTAGTTATCACACATCCATAGTGATGCCATCGCGGTCATTGATTTGCCGTCATTCCAGCTTTGTCATCCAACAGTGGCCAGACTGTCCCTCAAGCTGTCGTCGTCACGCCATCGTCGTCATACAATCCTCATGACTTATTTCTTACACCATCATAGTGACCGTCGCGGGCGTTCAGTTATCGTCATACCAGACCGTGTTATGACTTTCTTCATGTGGCTGTCGTCGTTTCTACTCCAAACGTATTCCGGGTCGTTATGCTGTCGTGGTCATTGCGTCGTCGTCATTCTAGCTTTGTCATCCGACTCTCGTCCTGCTGTCATCATCACGCCGTCAGTGTCACATAGTCGTCGTCATGCCACCGCCGTCACGCTGTCGTTTTATCATTGCCATCACTTCAGTTACGTCATCTCATTGTCGGCACGCAGTCGTCGTCATGCCGCCTTCCGCGTTCTATCGACGTCAAGCTTTCTTCGTGAGTGAATTGTATTTGTATGCTTATGCCTTAAGAGCGAAGAAAAAACACGACTGACCCGAATCGACGCCAGAATAGAACCTCGAGCTGTATCTTCACGTCACGGCCCAGGCACGGTATTTATTTTCTTCTCATGCGGGGGCGCGCAATCCGGCTTCTACGCGCCGCCCAAAGGAGGGCGCTACAGGGCCCCCGCCTTAAAACCCCTTGATCTTGAAAGTAGCGACACTCTCCTCCGCGCGCGCGCTTTCCTCCTCAATTCTCCTCGCCCGCCGGCTGCGCGCGCTGCGCACGGCACGCTATTGCGCCTGGGCTCCCGCGGACGGGCCGCAGAATTCGATGGAGGCGCGTTATTTTGGGCCAGTTGCGCGCCCCAGTGGCGTAGAATATTTTGAAAAATGGTGATAACAGCATGGAGAATGCTGAAGGCAACGTTTATGATGAGGTTGGTTTCATCTTAAAGCCGTATGAATGACACACACTGATGTAAAAGGAGCTTTGAGGCGAGTTATATACTCCAGTTATTTTTTCTGCCACATGATACGCTGCTTTACTTTTTGCATCTGATCTAGTATTGCTTGTGGCAGATCGCTCTATGTTTGGCAGTTTTTTCTTCTATGTGCACGCATGTGTACCGCAGGTATTATATTCAGTGTGCCTTCTTATAATGAATTACTGGCGAGAGCATCGTCCGTCCATGTGTTTGTCTCAATGTCAAAGTAGCTTTTGCTGTGTGGTTTCTGCATTGAATAGGACGGTTGCACAATTTCAGTGCGATGAAGCGGTGCCGGCTTCACCCACAATACCCACAATAACCGAAGCTGAGGAAAGGTATTTACAGATTATTCTTTAGGCGTCGGTGTCAATGAAGCTTAAAAAATACTCGGTATACCTATGGGAGAAGGCATTCTATATTTTTAGGCAAAAGCTACGCCTCTGGAAAAGGTATTTTGATAGTTCACACCAACATATCGTTAAATTATGTAGTAGGATAGATAAAATTGTGATTTTTATTAGACATCAAAAAAACATTTATCACACAAAAAACTAAAAGAATTGTCAGTAAGATGCTTTATTTTCGTGCATGCGCAAAAAACGTTATTTGACAAGATACAGATAACGTAGAAGAGTATCATATAATATTCAGAATGAGAAACAATGCTAGTGTACAAATATGCCATGCAGTACGGATGGCAGCTGAGAAAAAGACATGCCCAAGAAAACAAAAGTAGTAACATTACGCCATGGCACAAACCTACACCGTTTAATACATGATAAAGCAGTATCAGTGCGGCCGAAAGTTGACGGGCAATTCGTTCTTGTGCTAAGAGCTTGTCCTTTCCAAAAAGCGGCTCTGTTGCGATCAAAACGACACTCCAGGTGTAAGAGATACCACGTTTTCTTCTGAGCCGAGCCACTATTTGCAAAGAATATGCCATGCGCGAATGCTCAGGAGATTCGTTTCATACTGGGCGCGCATGCTCAATCGAGTCCTTAATTTTAAGAGCTCTATAGTTGGATACAGCCCAAGAACGAAGTGGTAAACACCCCTCAAAGCGTGTCTTCCAACCAAGGGTATCGACCGTTTGTCATGACGTCCTGCTTAATCCCCTAGCGTGACATCGCAGTTGACTGGGACGAGCTTCTTCGAAATGCCATTAACCGCAACATCATTAATATTGGCTGCTGCCACTTACCGGATTGAAGGTAAATGAGTAAATAGTTTTGAGTTCTGTCCGAGTGTAGTTGATGAAAAGCCCAAGTGACATTTGCAAAATAGCTGTATATATGCAGCGAACATTGGTGAGCTTGGCTTCATATGCCACACAAAAAGCTGGCTTAACTGGTATAAGTGGCGTAGCGAGTCTGACGCTTGACTGCTAAGCATTCTTCGAAGGCTTTGGTAAAGCATTCGACTTAATAGAGGCAACTGGAACCCCTTTGCGTCTTTCATAGTCAGTCACCACCACATCACTTCATGGTAGACACTGCAACACGCACACCAATACTTTGCGAAAGCCATCACGCTTTTCTTGCGGTATCGTAAAAACTGCATAGCCATCATCACGCTTCTTGCTGCAGTTATATGCGCAGCAGCACGGCATAGCACCCGCAGACAGTGCTCGAAACAGCGTGCAATGTTAGCGCGCGACGTTCTCTGTACGCCGAGCCAGCCGAGCTGAGGCGCAAAATGGCTCGAACTAAAAAGCAAAACACAAGCAAAACGCAAGCTCCGCTCGTTTCCAAGCGCAACGGCAGGGAGACCAATGATCGTGCAGCAAAACGCGCCCAAGGCCGTCTGTCGCGGAGGGGACTCGCGAGGGGCGAGGAGGAGGCGAGGAGGTCGCGCGGCGGCGGCAAAGTACAACGAGTGGCGGTACTTTCCTACATCAAGGGACTTTACCCCGCCTTAAAGCCCCTTGATAATTTTAAAGGGGCTTTACCCCACCTTAAACCGCTTAGACTGGAAGTCGAAACCGGACGGAGGGCCAACTGTGGCACCCTAGCACGAGGTTGGGCGGCGGTGCGAGGCTTTCGGTCTTGGTCTCCACGTATGCCGGCTTGACGCGGTCTAAGCTTAGAGTCTCTTCGCGGCCATTCTGTAGGTGGGTGGCAGTTTTTACGTTGCGGCGGAGGACGCGGAATGGTCCATCGTAGGCCGGGGTAAGCGGGTGGTCTGGACAGCGTCTCGGCGCACGAAAACGTGTGTTTATGTAGCCAAGTCGAGGTGCACGAAGATAGTATTGCGGTGGGATGTACGGTGTGGAGTGGGTCGGACATCTTTACCACAGTCCAGGAGGCGTTGTAGGAATTGTGGCTGGGCTGGTAGCTGCGTCGATGTAAAGAAGTCCCGGGGAGACGCAGAGAACTGCCACAAACGAGCTCTGCTGCTGAGCACTGTAGGTCTGCCCGGAGGACGGCTCGTAAACCCAGGAACACAAGGCGCAAGGCGTCAATCCAGGTGGCACAATTGAGGCGGGTAGTCAGGGCGGTCTTCAGTTCCACTATGTCAATGGCACAGAGGTGGTACGCAGTGGTAGGGAAATCCCTGGCGCCGAGAATGCGATTAATGCAAGCAAACAGGGAGGACTCAAATTGGCGTCCATGGTCTGTTGTCACGGTGCCAGGAAAACCAAAGCGAGATACCCACGCATAAATGAAAGCGCGAGAAACTGTCTCAGCGGTGATGTCATGAATAGGAAAAGCCTCCGGCGAGCGTGTGAAACGGTCGACCATGGTGAGTATATAACGGTTACCTTGAAACACGGGTAGAGGGCCCACAATGTCGACGGGAACATCATCGAAACGACGGCAGGGTGGAAGGAAACCTTGGGGAGGCGTCCTGGTAGGACGGGAGACTTTTGACGTCTGGCAGGGCAGACACGTGAGCGTCCAAGCGCGCACATCACCGTTAATTCCGGGCCAGACATAGAGCTGCGTATCCCGAATACCTGTGTGACACATGTCGTCTAGAGAGTGGAATACGGTGCGATGTAATGCAGCCGGAACAAAAGGGCGGGGAAGGTTTGCTGAGACATCGCACCACAAGGGCTCAGGCGAGCGTGGATGAAGCAGAAGCCGTAGTCGAAGAGAACGGGGGTTCTTCCGAAAACCGGCGAGTTCGCTATCAGTCTGCTGTGCGGAAGAAAATGCGGCCCAGTCGACAGTCGGAGATACAGAGTCAAGCACGGCAATACGAGAAAGGGCATCTCCGGCGGTGTTGTTGGCACCTTTCACGTGGCGGATGTTGGTTGTAGATTTCGAAATATGAGCGAGATGGCGGAGTTCGCGTGACACGTACTTGGATGAGATGGAGCGGAAAATATACGCCAGTGCCTTATGATCGGTCAGCACGTAAAATGGGAATCCTTCCAGAAAATGTCGAAAGTGCTGTATCGCAGTATAGATGCCCAGTAGCTCTCGACCGAAGACGCTGCAGCGGGTCTCAGGAGGAAGTAGGTTCCGAGAGTAAAAAGACAAAGGTCTCCACTCGGAGTTAATTCACTGCTGTAAGACGGCTCCGGCGGCCACGGTGGATCCATCCACCCTTAGCCTAGTGGGGGCATTGCTGCGCGGATGGATAAGCAGCACAGCATTCGCGACTGCTTGTCTGGCAGCCGTAAAGCCGGCCTGGGCTTCTGATGACCAAGAAATGGCAGAGGACGGGCCGGCGGTTGACCGAAGGAGGTCGGTGAGCGGGCGAAGCAGCTCTACACAGGGCGGTATAAAGCGCCAGGAAAAATTCACAAGCCCCAGGAATTGGCGTAACTGGCGCATTGTTGTAGGCTCGGGATAATCCTGGGTGGCCTTGACGTTGGACAGGAGAGGGCATATATTTTCGAATTATATGTGATGGCCGAAAACTCGAGCACAGATGCGCCGAAAACACACTTGGAGGCGTTCACAACCAGACCGTACTGCTGAAGACGTTGGAACAGAGCACGTAGATGGTGCTCATGCTGCTTGTGCGTAGTAGTGGCGATGAGGACGTCATCAAGGTACGGAAACACAGTAGGGAGGCCACGCGTGACCTCAGAGATGAACTGCGGGAGGTTTGAGTCAAATTGCGAAGTCCAAAAGGCATCCGCACGCACTCAAGCAAACCAAAGGTCGTCCTGATCGCAGTATTAGGTCTTTCGGCGGGCTCGACGGGAATTTGTTAGTAGGCCCTAATCAGGTCCACTTTTCTAAAATTGGTGTAGCCATCGAGACGCGATGTAAAATCTTGGATGTGAGGCAGCGGATAGCTGTCGTGGACAGGCTTGGCGTTCAACGCTCGATTGTCTCCGCAGGGACGCCAGTCACCGGGATCACGCTTGGGCACTAGATTCAGCGGAGAAGCCCACGCGCTGGACGACGGGCGCATAATGTCGAGCTGCAGCATATGGTCGAACTCCCGTTTGACGACAGCTAGACGGTCCCCCAACAAGCGGCGTGGTCGAGCGGCTGCACGTGGGCCACGGGTGACGATGTGGTATGTCACTGTATGTTTATGCGGCTGAGGGAGGTAGCATGGCTTTGTTAGCTCCGGAAAATCCGCCAAGATCTTTTTTAACGGAGAGGAAAGTATCAGCATGCGGATGCCCATGGGCACAAAGTCGGACCGGACTCCAGAGATGGAGAGACGCGTCAGACTGTCTGTGAGGCGACGACGCCGCACGCAGACGTGAGGATATACGAGCCGATGATCAGGTGAGTGAGTGAGTGAGTGATTTAACTTTATTGTAGGCCCGGCGAGGACGTGAACTCGTCGCGCACCCGGCTAGTTCCACGTAGGGACCGGGTCTGCGATGACGAAGACCCACCGAAAAGTGCGGCGAACGCCGAAGTCGAGGATGAGAGATCGGAGTCCGTAAGTCGCTATAGACGAGGTGCTGCAGCGCGAAGCGACTGCCCTGGTGCCCTGGAACGATCTGCCTTAGTCCGGGGGAACCACGTTGATTTCTGCGCCCGTGTCTATAATGAACCGGGCGCCGGAGAACTTATCGGTTACCATAAAAAGGCGGCTGGGACGAAAAGCGAGACCACACGCCGCCGTCAGTGATCCGGGCGGGCGTTTCTCGGTCATGAACAGGGAGGTGTGCACTTCGTGGCTCGGTGTCGGAAACGCCGGTGGTACCAGCAGAGAGGGGGAGGGCTGGGACTCCGTGTTTGACGTGTGCGCGTGACGTGAGCGCGAAAAAGTGCGATGACTGAGACGTCAGAAAATAGCGCCTCGTCCTTTTTACAACCACAATCACTCTCTCTGACCGAGACGAGGCAAACGGGTCTCCCGAATGGAGCTCCAGAGTGTGGCGAGCGAGGCGGCGAGCTCGTCGATGCGAGACTGAAGTTACGGACGCGGAGGTCGCCTCATGAACCTGATCAGCGAGTTTCGCCAGGCGGTCAAGGGTGATGTCGCCGGCCGCTGCAAGGACGAGGCGGATAGGCGGGGAAAGGCGTTGGAGGAAAAGCTCCTGAAGCAACGTTGAGTTGGCGGGCCTGTAGCGCTCACCGAGAAGCTGTCGCATCCGACGCAGTAGTTGCGAAGGACGCCGGTCGCGAAGGTTCTCCTCGGTAAGCAGTTGCTGGAGGCGTGTGCGTTCCGACGACACGAATCTCTCCAGCACGTTGGTATTGAGGTGCTGATATGGTAACTGTAATTCGCTGTTCGATTTAATATTTTTGTCTGAAGTAGCTTTTAATCTCCTCCTTACAAAGCAAATGACGTTGGCTACGAGCATCCAGCACGAGCTGATCTTTGCTTGATCAACGACCTCATAATGACTTTCGTCAGCGTGTCTGCGTCTGCGCCATCAACAGCAACGTCACAACGGGGACACCATGGCCTATATAAGAAGCTTCCTATCGCCGCTTGCAACCAGTGGGCTTGGTAGCAGCACCTCAGGCACAATGCTCAAGAACCCATTTTGCTTCATTGCGCAGGTTAGTAACTACTTATGCGCCTACTGCTATCGTAGCGACAACCGCTTTTATTGCGTTAGCAATTTTATGGACATTTCAACCGGATTTCTGCCGTCGCCGTCGTCGCCGCCGTCGCCGTGAGGTTCCCTATAGAAAAAATCTTCGCCGCGCGCCGTATGCCCGAGCGGAAGCGTGCGGGGACGCGCGCTATCACGGAGAGCGAACGCACTCAGTCACCCACGCGCAAGCAAGGAAGCCGGAAGTCAGCGCCGGAGGGAGCGCGGGGGGGGGGGGGGCGCACTTCTACTCTGCCAACAACCGCGCTCGTCGTTCGCTCGCCCGCACAGTCTCTTATCTCCACACGGCTCTGACCTTTATGCGCCGTGCATTCGCCGCTCAGTTTCCGTTGAAGCGATAGACCGCACGTAGCTTCGCCCGCTGCGCGGCGTATGCGCTCGCTGCCAGCGTTTTGACAGTCGTTGGCTGCAGTCATTCAGTGTGATCTATTCATGTTTGTTTGTGCGCGCTCACACCACCCACGCTTGTTCATTCAGTTAGTAATAGTCGGGCCACATTTTCCAACGCACGCTACACATGCAATGCTGTCCATATCGGCAGTGCAGCACTACAGGTGTGTCCCTTCGCACGCGCTGCCCACGGTAAGCGCTTCTCATCAACACCACCGTTTCACACGCGCCTTCTCGTGGTCATCGAGTCTCTCTTCATGTCGGTCTACTTACGCCGCAGCACACCTGCTTACTTAATCAGCTCATGTTTACTACAATTCATATTGCTACCAAGGCCGCTCACCTTACTTCGTATGACATTGCTGTGTTGCTATCGCATTCATTGCTTCGCCCTTAGGGCGAAACTGTGACATTTTTTGTTGGTGCTGCCTAGCCCACTACGTATAAAGAGTGTTTGTGCATACCTTTTTTCTTCCCAAGACGATTTTTTAAAATGCGGTGATATTGAAGCAATCCCAGGCCCAGACATGACTGAAAGAGAAATGCTCCAGCAGATTCTATCGGGTGAAAATTTCTTGACGTCGTCTGTCAGTAACATTCTTGCAAAACAGGGCACTTTTGAGGAAAAAATAGATGGCTTGACCGAGGGAATTAAAAGTTTGGAAGACGAGGTGGCAACTATCAACACCGTAAAATCAGAAGTAGAGCATATGAGGTCAACATTTGATAAACTTGAAGCCACTGTATCACACCTATTAAATAAAAACAAAGACTTGGAAAATATAAGCCGTAGGAATAACTGACTCATTTACGGCATAACAGAAGAAGAAAGGAAAACAGAGGCGAAACTTACGGAGAAAATAACAAAAGACATTCTTAGCGAAAAATTTGGAGTCACGATAAAGAGCATGCAAAGATGCCACCAAATAGGTAGGAAATCAAACAGGAATCGCCCTGTCATCATAATGTACAAGACTATGGAGAGAAGACTTTAATAATGAATGCATTCCCGAAATTGAAAGGTTCAGAATATCCAGTCAGCGAGGACTACTCGAAAAGAATTCGGGATTTCAGAAAGAAATTATGGGAAAGCGCATCACAGGAAAAGAATAATGGTGATAAAATCAAGCTGGTTTTTGATAAGTTAAGCATTAACGGTGATATGTTTGGATGGGATAATGCAAAAAACAAACGATGTAAAACCCCGAAGAACCATAAATGACACCAGAATGAGACCAGTCCTGCATTCATAATCGTCAACATAAACTGTCGTAGCGTCGTCAATAAAGCTGCAAAACTTGAGGGCACGCTGTTCTCGCATGACGCAGACGTTGCCATGCTTACAGAGACGTGGTTGGGTTGAGCAGTGAAATATTCGACAGCGAATCTGTTCCTAAGGGCTATAAGGTCTTTCGGGGTGACCGCGACAGAAGAGGTGGAGGAGTGGCCATTTTGTATAAATCAGCAACACAACTTTTTAGAATGCCCGATGCGCAAGATATTGAAGCTGTCTTTTGCAAAGCATACATCAACAAGGTCGGCTTCATCCTTGGCGTTTCTAATAGGCCTCCAAATTCTCCTGTTGTGGTACTTGAAAACTTAAGGGAATATATGCACTGCCATGTAAAATGGGATGACAGAATACTACTTGCAGGGGACTTTTATTTACCATACATTGATTGGCACACCTTTTCATTGTATTCTGCCCACAGTGTTGATAACACAATCTTTGATATTGTATTCACGTTTGACTTACTGCAAATGGTAAATAATTTCACGAGAGTACAAGGAGCCGTAGGCTCAATTCTAGACTTATTTTTGTAAGTGGCACCATCCGAAATGCGATAAGCTGTGAAGTCACAAATGGGATTTCTGATCACAAAGCTGTCCTGTTGAACTTGTCAAATGTCTACCCTGATCGGCAAAACTGTGTTCATTTGTTTCCCAATTTTTCTCGTGCTGATGATGAATCTATTCTCGATATGCTTGCATTCTACTTCGATGACTTCAGAAACAGCACTTGCAATATAAATGACTTATGGCTTTCCTTTAGGGGAACTGTCTCTGAATGTATTCACCGTTTTGTTCCCAAAATTGCAAAACGTTCGGTGCACCGTAATCCATGGATTTCTCCTGAGACGTTACGCTTACAGCGAAGGCTTAAAACGTTAAAAACGAAATCATGAACAAATGTAACTTTAAAATCTATTGTAGAAGACACTTCGGAACAACTAAAACAGAAAGTAATTTGCGACAAAGAAAAATATTACGGAACGATTCTCCTTCATTTATCAAAAGATCTCCCGAGAGATTTTAGCGCCAAATCACAGCTGAATCTTCTTCCACCAGTAGATTCGTGATAGACAGCAAATGTGTAAGTGTTGAGACTGTCGTTTGCTCTTCTTTTAACAAATTCTTCCAGTCGGTATTTACCAAAGATAATGGTTGCCTTCCCAATTTTTCTATATCGCTTCCTGCTATAACTGAGGTTGTTATTTCTGAGAGTGGTGTTTTTAATTTTCTCTTGAATGTTGATATTAAAAAGTCACCAGGACCAGATAATATACCAAACGCGTTTTTAAAGCGTTATGCAGAATAGTGCGCCAAGTACCTGTATGTCATATTCAACAGATCTTTACGCGATGGTTCCCTACCGGATGACTGGAGGACGGCCGAAATCAAGCCTTTGCATAAATCCGGGAAATGAACACACATAGAGAATTACCGACCAGTATCTCTTACATCTACATCATGCAAAATTTTGGAGCATATAATTCATAAACATTAACAGGTTTCTTAGAAGAGCACAAAATACTTACAGATGTCTAACATTGTTTCAGACATAGGTTTTCAACATGTACTCAATTAGTTGAGACTGTGCATGATCTCGCACAGGTGATTAATGAAGGGAAGCAGACAGATATTGTGGTTATGGATTTTTGCAAAGCATTCGACAAGGTGTGACATAACAAATTAATGCATAAATTAGGGTAATAAATAAAAAATGACCAGTTACTTACTTGTATCAGAGCCTACCTTACTAACAGATACCAATTCGTCACCTTGAACAATACTTCTTCTAACAATGCGGAGGTTGCGTCTGGCGTCCCCCAGGGATCTGTTTTGGCACCACTTTTTTTCTATTATTTATTAATGACATTGTCGCCGAACTTTCAGTTTCCGTGAAAATTTATGCAGATGTCTGTATTTTGTATGAAAAGATATCTTCTGTTGATGATCAGGTGCGTCTAAATAATGACCTGGCAAGGGTCATTGCTTGGTGCGAACAATGCCAAATGTCTATTAATTTTGAAAAAAAAAACACTGTTTTTATGAGAATCACACATAAGAAAAAATGTCTTCAATTTGCATATAGTGTTGACAACATATCTCTATTAGAGGTAACTGAGTACAAATACTTGGGCCAATGGATAAGCAATGAGCTTTCCTGGACGAAGCACATAGATACAGTTATTTGCAAATTCTTTGGGTAAACTGTTCTTCTTGAGGCGTTCACTAAAATCATCTACATATAGTGTTCGTTTATTGGCGTACAATTCCTTCATTCGTACATTGTTGGAATATGCCGTAAGTATTTGGGACCCATCCACTTTAACCAATATTAAAAATTAGAACGCCTACAGCATCAGGTAGTTAGGTTTGTCTTCAATTAATACGGCCGTGCTTCTGTTGATGAGCTCGTAAGACGCAGTGGATTACCCCCGGTGACTGTGCACAACCGTATCTGCCGATGAAAGTTCCTCTTTCAACTTGTAAACGGCCATTATAACGTTAACACTTCCAGGTTCTTTACCTACTCATCAGGCTATAGCACGAGACGAAGGCAGGCTTTATTAATAGCCCCCTTGAACGCACGGAATAACTGTTTCAGATATTCTTTTTTTCCTAGGACAATAACAGACTGGAATATTCTTAATTCTGAGATTGTTTCTCAGAATTCCTTATCAATGTTTGAAGAATGCTTGCAAATGCTGTGAATTTGTGTGCGTTATTTGTTTGTATATTCGCTTGTATGTTTTTATGTATTCGTCACCAGTGTTTGAAAAATTCCTGCATATTTGATGAATTTTGTATGTGTTTACATGCTTGCATATTTCTATGTATACCC
Organism: Dermacentor silvarum; assembly: GCF_013339745.2. Taxonomy (NCBI): domain Eukaryota; kingdom Metazoa; phylum Arthropoda; class Arachnida; order Ixodida; family Ixodidae; genus Dermacentor; species Dermacentor silvarum. The sequence goes on from NC_051156.1 coordinate 39,489,044, forward strand.
ACCCTGCTATGATCTGATTTCATATCGCAGTATCTATAAATAAATAAATAAAAATAAATCGCCTCAAAACAGAAGGTGATATACATTTATAATTTTAAACACAGCTGATGACACTTCAGTTATTGACTACTTGGAATCTGCCTTTGATACAATGCCACAACCCAAGTAACACAGAACATAGTGTACACGTTGCCTGATTGTAACAAATGTCAGGCAACGTTAAACAGCCAACCTCAACGTTGAATGTACGTGGCCAGCTGTACGTTCAGGTGATGTCACAAATAAATGTCACAGCAACATCCCGACACCCACGTTGTGTCAACGATGCGTGTAAACATCAATTTAATGTGTAAATGCTATCAATGTAGCAACGTTACAAAACAGCACGTTCCCAGAACGTTGCCGGATGTCACCAATATTGATATTAATGTGATGCCAGGCTGCTGTAGCATTTCGCATGTGTATATTCATGCAATTATAATACATTTTCATTTTCAACTGAACATTCATGTTTATCATACAGTGAGGTATGGAGCTGTGTAGTGGCTATGCAGTAATTTATATTTTCTACGGAACACCATGTTAAATTATGTTTATTGTGCTTCTCCACAGATAAGAACTGCTACAAAGTATATTAATTAAATGGCAGAAGCATTCACATGACAAAAATGCCAATTGTTGTCACGGTTTACCTATAGTAGACAAAGTTACGCATAAACACAGAAGGCACGGACGACAGGAACGCAACCCGCTCACATTCAACACACCGACACGAAAGGAAATGCGGACGGTACGGGTGTAGCCTGCGCCACACGAGCTATCAACCCTCGTGGATTTGATCCTTTCCGAGTGAAACAGTCACAACGCGCACGGAAACATCGCACACTGCACACGTGTACCTCCGATATCGTGTGAACAATTCCTGAGGCTATAATTCATGTCGATGACATCAGAAGGTATCTAAAACGAAGTGACGGCGTAGGAAAAGTAGACAGCATCGCGAAACCTCATGGATTGGCTTCGAGACAGTTTCGAGACAGCCCAAACCATTCAAATCACGACACAGCGACGGCTAGATAACGATAACGTAAGCTAATATTGACGGCCATGCTTTTGCTGGCTGCAGACGGCGGAAGCAATTCAAAGGTAAAAATACGTGATAGAATTTCTTTCTGCACCAAACTATAGCGTAAAATATAGATTGTTCTATGGTTATCTTGCCTCGAAACATCCATACGTAGTTGGGTGCAACCCGGCACAAAATTTTAGCATATGAGTGTACCGGTTAATATTTTTGGCATCACAGAGGCCACAACGGTCTCACAAGTATGCAGGCGGCGCTGTTGTTTTTCCTCCGTGCTCTGTGATGGCGGTCGTATGTGCGGGTAAGCACGATGCGTTTACTTCATCGTGTGTCTTTGTGTTTGCTGTAATGATGTGGGTCGCAGTTAGCGTGCACAGAAGTGCCTGAAGATACCTCGTGTCATGCTGCAAACTCGCCGTATGCGTGGCGCGCTAGGCAAATATGGACCAACGATTTTATGCCGTGGAGTGCAGCCCCTTTGGTTCGCTTTATGGAAAGTTGGGTGGACGTCGCAAATAATGCGTGTTAGCGCGCCTCAGCTCGTCCACTACGCAGCGGCATGTATGCGGGGAGTGACATCGTCGACGCAGCACTGGCAACTTGGAGAGCACTTTGCGAACGCGTCGTACCATTCAAAAGGTAAGTAATCTTGCTGGCTAACTACACGCGTATTGTGAGAGCTTCTCGTGTGTGCATAGCGTGCGCGAACGTAGGAAATAGAAGTCCCGCGACAACAGTGAAACCTGTGCTCATGCTTGCTTACCTCAGGTTGTCAGCATTTAGTTACGCAAGTTTATTGCTTCGATGCGACATTGAAATTTTGATAAGCGTTTTCTTCCTTTGAGAAATATAACGTTCCGAAATAATCGTGTTCATCATGTGCGCGCTGTGCGTGATCTCCCGCTTTTCTGCTGAAGTTGCATAGTAATGACTAATTTGCCTCTTCACCGATTGTTATTGCAATGATGTTTCCTTGACTATAAATCTTTCGATGTTGTAAATATTCTCCGCTTACGAAGTTTTCGGTTTACGATAGTTTCAGAGAAAAAAACGTAGGCAATCACAGCTTGCTACTAGTACAACTTAGTTTTAAAAACAAGATGTTTTGACATACCTTATACATAACTAAAGATGACTGGGGAAAGTTGCTTAAACTGAGTCATGAAAAAATGAATTGTTTTGTGAACAAACATTTCTTTGCTATGTGCTGCTGCTGCGTGTCAATAATTTTACTGTGATGAAAGGGTGCCCATTATCAAGACATTCATCAGTGACTTCTACTTTGTGCTCTGTTGCCACCCTGCACTAATGCAAACATTGTTTTCGTGACTATTTTTAGATGCTCCATGCATGTGTAGACAATTTGACAGCTTTATAAAGCTATGTGCCACTGCTATAAGTTAACACAGAACTTATTTTATAGTGGCGAGGCTGTGACCCACAACAGTGCCCACATAATGGAGTAGCCACCAGACCCCTTGGTTATGCCTGCCGTAGCGCAACGTGCAATCTGGAAGGTCGGGTCAGGTATGTATGTAGTGTACGTGTTCCAAAAATAGCATCTCGGTATCATTACTAAACACAGCTTACTAAATAGGTCAAATATTTATGCAACTTACTGTTTCTTTGTGTTCATAGCTGTTATGCACACCTTATCGTGTTCTATATATAACTACACCTAACATGTCCTGATGTTAAGTATTCTTTCTTGTATCAATCGCTTGGCTGCAAGTTACAATTAAATTTTGCTTAATACACACTCTATTTATCACTTTTTATTTTGGTTTTCTTGTTTTGAAGCTGTTTCCTATGCTGTAGGTTTTATTTCGGAATTTTTCGTCTTTATGCTACACTCTTGTGCAGCTTCTGCGCATGTAAGAATTCAAAGTGTAGTGGGCCAAATATGTCATAGGTGTAAGCACGCAGTGTGCTTACCATTGTTTACCATTCATATTCACAATTGTTCCTCTCTTGTTCCCAAAAAAACTGCCACTGGCGAATACAGATTTGATGAGCTTAAACTTCTTGAAATGATTCATGAAGGCCTGTATTCACCGGTCTGCTGTAATGCTCTTGCTGCAGGAAATTTTTTCTAATAAACGTTCACATTTGACAGTAGCGCTTGTCCCGTCCATTTCGCCTTACTCTGTCCCGTCTTTCGCGCATCACCACACTCAAATATGCATCACCAACGGGTCCAAAATTCCACTCTTCTGATTACCATTGCTATTCTTGAGGTGAACAGATGAAAAATACAGAATTCTGTAATCCTCAAAAAGACCATAAAAACTATTTCATATTTGCACTTCTGGTCTACACGCGCCAGTTGCATGTTGCTGCCTCTGCTGAGTGTGGCCTCCGAGATCTGATAGCATTCTGAGGGTTGGTTAATGTATACGTAGCGCTGTCAATGCAACCGAGTGTGTTTGTTACGTGCAGTAACAGGTACAGTCAACCACAAAAGTTTGCGGACCACGCGAGCGCGTGGCCAAGAGCCTCTTCGCGACACTTCCGCTACGTCACCAGCGATCGACAGCAGCGCTACGTTGAAGACGCATCCCTCCTTCCATCTATGGCCTGTCTATTTTCGCACTGTGCGCAAATATTTTCTACCTATCTCTTTCAACGTGACGCGCTCTTTGTTAGCCAGGGCTACTTGCTTATATTTTGAGAGCAGAATATCAGTACAAGTAATCAGACAGCGTATTCTTCGGCTGTTATCAGTTCTATTTTCGCGTAGCCACGCTGTTGTTTTTTTTCGTGAGTGCGTGAGTGAGCGGTGAGGCAGCCATGGGACACAGATGCTTAGTCAGTAGGCAGAATTTTTCCGTTCCTCCCTCATCGCTAAGTGACAGTAGCGGCCGGGATTTGATCGCCTGCGCCCAGGTTTTGCTGCGCAAAGCCCGAACCACCGCGCTGCTATAGTGGTTACATTTAGAAAAATAAGAAATAATCGGGTGCGATGACTCTTTTTATAACCCTTTGCGACACGGCGTCCTCGTTTGGGGACTCGAACTTCGGAGGCGCGTCCCACGCCACGTGTTTCTTCAAATGACCTAAAACTCAGTGTGCACATTCTTGTCCGCTTCCTGATGGGACAACTAGCGGTCAGTTAACTTCATTGTCCTGCGGATTGCTGCAGATGATCACTTTGCTGGAGACACTACCATGTTAGGCAATCGTTCGACGTGCCGCGTTCCAAGACCAACGTCAAGAGTATTTTTTTTCTCCGGTCGACACGAATGCAACCGAAAAAGCAAGTGTGCATGCGTTTCGGGCCTAATAGTTGATTCTTTTTATGCAAGCATTGAAGCTGACAGATTTCAGAATAATTAGATAATGAGTTATACGCTAATTAATTTTTTTTACTGAAACTCGCGCAAAACAGCACATTGCTTCGTCTTCTTTCTTGGAATGTAATAGTGAGCGTCTTGAAATGATGCCATGCGCATTTGACGCATTTGCAGACAGTGCATCATAATTCGTGTCTGAAGGGGATGAATTTATTCACAAGATATTTACAGAAGTGTCATGAAACATAGGTCTCTCAATGATCTAGTAGGAAGTGAAATGTCCGCCGTTTTCTAGCACCTTATTGATGCGTGTGGGCATCGACTCGTACAAAGATTCAGTAATCTCCGGTCGACCGCGCAGGCTTTCCCATTCTTGTGCGATCGCTTGCCACAGCGTATCGGCCGTGCGGCCGCGGTTGGCTCGTGTGGACAGCCGTTTCTTCAACATGCCCCAGACATTTTCTATGGGATTCAAGTCGGCGCCACATGGAGGCCACTCAAGCTGGCAAACAGCATGTTCTTCTAGCAATGACTGGACGATACGTGCTTTATGGATCGGGCTGCGGTCGTGTTGAAAAAAATAGCAGCCGTCGCTGAAGGGACCGTCCAGCGCATACGGAACGAGGTGTCTAGTGATGACGTCGCAGTACCGTGACGCAGTGAAGGGCCCTTCCAGACGCACAAGGGGACCAAGGCCATCTTTGCTGATTGCTCCCCACACGCTCACGGAACACCGTCCACTGGATAGAACACTCTGTGTGTAATTAGGCAGATATCTGCAAGAAATAGCATACAATTGGGTTCCAGCGGCGCGTCTAAAAATGTTGTGATTCCTCTTGCGTATGAACTTTATAATGCTGTTATAGAGTTGCAATAGAAAACGTGCAAACATCATTAGATAGTACTGAAAGACCCACTGGCAGCTTTTAATTAGCTTCAGAGTAAGTAGTACTATGAAACAATCGTTAATGTTTTCAACATAATACCACTACAGAAAAATCTCGTAATATCCAAAAGCTCATTTTACGTGAAACATGTTGTGATGCAGAATTAGCTTCGTGAATTAACTGCCAATACAGTGTAAACACACCTGCAGTTTAGTGGACGCCAAACCCGCTTCCGTTGGTCCCAGCGCGTGGAAAAAGTTGACTCGTCGCTAAAGATGACATCTCCCCATTTCTCTGTTGTCCAATCTTTCATTGCTGTAGCGAACTTGAGTCGTTCTTGTAGCTGGCTGTCTGAGAGGCAGGGCTTCTGTGCTGCTACGAAAGACTGCAGGCCAAGCTCACTCAGCCTTCTTCTTACAGTCTCAGACGATACCGTGAGCGAGAGCGCTTCTCGGATATCCTCTGCACTTTGAAAAGGATCAGCCACGATGGCGGCCGTAATCAGGCGGTCCTCTTCCTCAGCCGTGGCCCTCGGACGCCCACTGCGCTCCATATCTGTGAATCTGTCATCGTCGCGGAAAGCTTGAATAATGCTATTCACGGCAGTCCGGCTCCTGTTGGTTCGGCGGCAGATTTCGCGCTGAGGTATTCCCTCTATAAATAAACGCACAATGTGCCTTCTTTCGTCAAGTGGAACACGCAGCGGCATCTTTCCAAATAGGCAATCACCACGTGGCCTGAAGCAAGTCTACTACGTTTTCAGCGACTGATGCGAAGATGCGCCTATGTGTGAAAGAAAATTTTCTATGCATCCGCTTTTTCTTTATTTTTGATGACAGTGAAACACCTCCCTACCCTTTCTCTCAAGACGCAGAAGCAGCAACACTCATTGGACCAAGATGCTGCCAACCAAAGTGCGCCAGTAAACGTCGCGTAAAAAAATCGTCGCAGCGCTTCGTGAAACTTATCTACCCACTGGCACACCAGTCGACAAAGGTTGCAGTGATTGCTCCGTTACTGCTATCAAGCCAGATATGTGGCGGTCTTATCGCAAACAGCGCTCTGCGTCAACACAACGAACTAACAATGTCATGCACTGGAATAAAAAATTAACAGGCAGGCGAGTACCAAGAGGGCTCATATCCGGGAGAGCGCCCCTGTCGCCGCTAGGTGGCGTACCGCTAGGTGGAGACGAGTGAAGCCGACGGGAGCGGACGTGTCGAGTCGAGGTGCCATTTCAGCGCAGCAGGAGCAGCGTGCCAAAGAGATAAGTTTTGTTATTTTATATTTCACTTTTTGGTTTTTTAGGAGGGTTAGCTTAGCCAAACAATCTTTATAAATTATTTTAATGCTTTCTCACTTTCTTGGTCTTCTCGCTTAGATAAAAGTAGGTAAAGAAATTTTTTTTCTTTTCCACATCTACGCCTTGTTAGTACGAGATGATGGTTGGTACTAGGGGGAACCCACGCGTGCGTTGTTCTGAGTGCGAGCGTTCCTACGCGCTGGAAGAAACGCGGTTTAAATCAGCACGCGAAGCGAATGGTGCAGATTTTATCTGTAGGATGTGTGTGCTAGGGTCGCGGCTAGACCGCCTAGAGCAAGACAAGGATAAGTTAGCTAAGCGGGTTGGAAAGCTAGAAAAGGAACTTCAAATCGAGCAGAAGCAGAGGAAGGAGGCAGAAGAAAAGCTAGCTAACGCAGAAATCCAGCTGAGCGCCACCATTCTGCAAAGCACTGATGAACGCATCGAGGCGAGCACCGCGAACGGAGCTGGCTCCGATGCGAGTGCAGAGACAGCCGAACCCGCCACGCCGGTAAGCAGTGGCGCAAACGTCAGTGATAGTCACGAAGGGGATACCACTGACGCGGCCGGGGAAGAAAACAAAGCCAAGGGCAAGAATAAGAAAGGAGTGGAGGGCATTGTGACTTCGGGGGCAGCTTTCGGCGGTGAGGGGGAAGGAAAGCGTCGAGTTGTCTTTGTTGGGGATTCCAACATGCGTAAAGTAGAACCGGCGATAGCAGAGAGGGTAGGGGCAGACGAACGAGTCCAGGTTAGCGCGCTTCCGGGAAAGCCGATTAGAGAGGTGATCGCGAAGGCCAAGGAACGCATGTGGGACACAATGGAGGATAGACACCTAGTGGTGATAATGGGCGGAGTGATTGACGTACTGAACGGACGAGGAGCAGGAATCACAAAGCAAATAGCCAAAGGGGTCACCGACCTGCGGAATGTTTCAAAAGAAGTACAAATCGCGGTGTGCACGGTGCCGGAGGTTGAAAGGCAGGGTTATAAAATTGAAAGGGCAGTTCTTGCAGTAAACAGGGAAATTTGGACTCTAGCTAAAGCAATGAATTTTACGGTCATTGACATCAACCGTGAAGTGCACCGAGCAGGCCGCGAAGGCGCTTTTGTGCGTGACGGGATACATTTTAGTGAAAGTGTAGCAACACCGGTCGGAAATCGATTCGCGGCACGAGCTGTAGCTTTTTTAGGCGGGCCCCAGGCAATCAGGAAGCAGGATTAAGTATTGAACATAGCGAAACACCAGTAAAGGGCAGAATTAGGCGACCAGGAGTCAGGAAAAGACGCAGAAAGGATAAGAATAGAGAAGGTAAAATTTGCTACATTAACATGCAGGGTGGTCGTAAGCAGGAAAAATGGCTGGAAATTCAAACGCAACTGAATGATGAAGCGATTAGTGTGTACGCCTTGACCGAAACGCATCTACGAGATTTGGAGCAGCCGCCTGTTATTGACAACTTTGTATGGGAAGGGTGCAACAGAATGACCGGGTCAAGGAAAGGCGGAGGCGTAGGCGTACTAATTAGGCGAGGTCTGAAGTGGCGAAGGGTAAACGAGACATGTAAAGAGCATTTATGGATTAGTGGTACATGGCAAGGTAAAAAGACGTGGCTGGGAGTAGCTTACCTGTGGACAGGTAGTGATAGCAGGGAAAAAAATAAGGAATTGGTCGATTGCATTAGAAGCGATATTAATGAGTTCAGTAACTCGGGCCAGGTGATATTAGTGGGAGATATGAACGCGCACATGGACGATTTAGACGGATATACTGATTACAACGGCTCTCTAGTGCTGGATTTGTGTGATGAACAGAACCTTATAGTAGTTAACAGGGAGAATAAGTGTCATGGACAGGTAACGTGGCAATGCGGAAACAGGCAGTCATGTATCGACTACGCCTTAGTCTCAGAAATGGTCTACGAACAACTGGACCAAATGATAATAGACGAAAATGGAAAAAATAGCCTGGGAAGCGATCATAGACGTTTAGCATTAAAGTTTGGGAGAGATACCAGCGCAGAACATGAACCAATAGCCTCAGAGTTTTTAAAAATGAATGACGAGCAAATAACAGAGATCGCAAACAACATAGAGAAGAAAATTGAGGCTTTTCCTACAGCAGTCTGGGAATATAAGGAACTGTTGGAGGTTATGCAGCATGAAATAAGGCGGACACGGCAATACAATTGTTGGATTGGAAAGAGGAAACCACGTAAGTGGTGGAACAAGGAAATTAAACAAGCTATAGAAGAGCGTAAAGAGGCATCTAGGGTTCATCGAGAAGCCAAAAAGTTGAGATTACAAGAAGAAGAGGTGCTCCTTAGATGGAATACGTACCGAGAAAAGAAAAGGGTTGCGAGTGAGCTCGTGCAAGAGAAAATTAAATGCGCAAGTGAACGTTGGGTGCATAACATTCACAAAAGAGACAAAGGCGCCCCAAAAAGATTCTGGAACCATATAAAAGCACTCGGAGCTCCAACTAGAAACTCGCAAACGGCTATAAGGGATGAAGACGGTAACATCTATGAAGGCGATGATGCGCTGCGGTACATCACAGACGTTATCAGGCATAACTTCGGTACGAGAAAAAGCGTAGTTCAGACAACAGATCCAGCAACAACAGAGAGGCCTGAGAGATCAAAATTCAACATAGAAAGCTTTTATTGGAAAAAGGCAGCAGAAAATGTCCCTAACAACACGGCAGCAGGACCCGATGAAATCCCAATACAGCTAATCAAAAACATCGGTCCAAAAAGCAAGGCACTGCTGACTAATGCCATAGAGCAAGTGATTAGAACAAAGAATATTCCCGTTGGATGGCGTGAAAGCAAGATGAATCTTATCTACAAAGGCAAAGGAGATAAGGATAAGACGAGCTCGTACAGGCCAGTTACAGTAACGTCGGTGATATATAGAATGGCAATGCAAGCCATAAAATTAGAACTGTCGAAGTGGGTGGAAGAAAACGGTGTATTGGGGGAACTACAGAATGGGTTCAGGCCAGGCAGACGCTTAGAAGACAATATGTTTGTACTAACTCAGTGCATAGAGATTTCAGTGGCTCAGAAAAGACCTTTATGGATAGCATTTCTAGATATTAAAGGAGCTTATGACAACGTAGACAGGGAATTGTTGTGGGATATTCTTCAATACGAAGGCATAGATGACGATTTCGTGGAGCTGCTGAGGGAGATATATCGAGACAACCAAGTACAAGTGGCATGGGAAGGCCGAAAAGGAAATGAAATGGTGGGAATTCACCAAGGATTGAAGCAAGGATGCCCTCTGTCACCATTGTTGTTCACGCTTTACGTCAAGGGCATAGAAAGACGACTGGAAAACAGCGAATTAGGTTTTGATTTATCCTACATGCGTAATGGACAAATGGTGCAACAGAAGATCCCTGGACTGATGTACGCAGACGACATTGTGCTACTAGCGGACAATAAAAAAGATTTACAGATACTTGCGAATATCTGTGGGAACGCAGCGACAAATCTAGGCCTTAAGTTTAGCACAGAAATCAGGGATTATGATCTTTAATGAGCACACGAGTAACTTCGTGGTGTTAATTCAACAGCAAGTAATACCCATAGTGAAGCAATATAAGTACCTCGGCGTACACATAAACGAAGGAAAGAATTACTCAAGCAACCACCAAGATAATCTGAAAATAAAGGGGAAGCGGAATGCAGCATTAATGAAACACAGAGCACTGTGGGGCCACAATAAGTATGAGGTGGTGCGTGGAATCTGGAAAGGAGTAATGGTGCCAGCGCTAACATTCGCAAATGCCATTATATGCTTAAAATCGGATATATTGGCGGGTTTGGAAGTTAACCAAAGATCAGTAGGCCGGTTGGCTTTGGGAGCACACGGTAATACGACAAATGAGGCAGTGCATGGAGACATGGGTTGGGCCTCTTTTGAAGTCAGAGAAGCACAAAGCAAAATTAGTTTTGAAGAAAGGCTCAGGAACATGGATGAAAATAAATGGGCGGCTAAAGTGCACAAGTATCTCTACATGAAAAGCGTGGACACAGAATGGAGGAAGAGGTCAAGGAAGTTGGCAACCAAGTACAGGATAATCGAAACTGTAAATAGACAACCAGGGGTCATCAGAAAGAAAGTGAGAGAAATAGAGACCGTGAATTGGATGCAAAGAATGGAAACGAAAAGGACAATGGAGATTTACAAGAATGAGAAGAAAGAAATTAGAAGGGAAAATCTGTACGATAACACAAAGGGCAGTGCCTTGCTATTTGAGGCTCGAGCCGGTTGCCTAAGGACGAAAACATATCGGAACAAATATTCGGAATTAGATGAGACATGTGTATGCTGCAGTAAAGATCCAGAGACCACTCAGCACATCCTAATGGAATGCGACGGGATCCACCCAGCGAGAACCGTAGGTAACGTGCAACTCCCAGAAGCGCTTGGGTTTAAAGTGGAAGGAAACATAAACAGATCAGCCGTAGAGATCAGTAAGAGACGATTAGAGTACTGGTGGAAAAAAAGTAGGGAAAAGATGGATGCGACCTGATCTCTTAAAATCATAGGCAGCGGTACAAGGTAAATTTTTGAAAAAGAAAAATAATGATAGGTATACAAAAATGCAAGATAAAGAACATGTATAGTATACCTGATTAAATCAAGCAGGCTAGGTGACTATTTGTCGCCGCCCCGTTTCAAAGGGGATGCCAATAGGTCATCATCATCATCATCATCGGATAGGCAGTCTGGCACGCGCTCGCGTGGTCCGCAAACTTTTGTGGTTGACTGTACAGTCGCCTCTGCTAATTGTCGTTCGTAGAACCCGAAGAGTTGGTTGAATTATCCGAAAGCTTGATTAACAGTGGCAGAATAAAAGCAGGCATTTTCCTGCTTGCTCTTGAAGCACAACTCAACCGACACGCATCAACGAGCGCCAGCGTGTTTAACACTGCCTCAGTGTTAAACTGTAAGGAAAGTTTAGGTTGTAGATATTGACACGTATACATGTTTATCTTTCACCGGTGGCCGCTTTCCACCGGCTAACAAATGTTAAACGTTATCGCTCGGCGCAGGACGCGCCTGTATCGGAAGTTTCTATAACGTTATCGATGGTTCTTTTCGTTGCCTGTTTTCACCGACGCTTATGTTATCTGATTGTGTGACCGACGCGAATTGTCTAGAACTTTCTGGAAGACACGCGGGCATGAGAGATTAATCTGGAACCTTCGATGACTCAGGTATAAAAGCCGACGCGTCGCGCCGCTGATCAGATTTTCGACGACCGCCGACTGTGTTCGCCGCTTTCGTTGTACTTTGAGCGTAGCTTGCTTTTGTGGGCACAGGTTCGCCCAATAAAGAATCAGTTTCGTCATACACAGTTTTACGACTGTTTACTTCAGCGTCACTACTACGTGACATCTGGTGGAGGTGCTTTTGTGTCCATGCAGCGGACGCCCCCGAAAAGCCGTGATCCAAGCCCGAACCACGAAGAGAGTACCAACGTTGTCCCAGAGCATCGAGCTAGCCTCAGGCTACAAAACCAACCCCCGGAGTACTGACTTCTTCCCGAGAAGACCAAGAGGACCAAAGGCACGACCTCGGCAGCAGCTACCATGACAGCCCCTGCGCCAACATCTGCAATCGTGATGCAACAACCCAGGGAGCCGCCGACTTTCCGCGGTTCGCCATCTGAACACCCCGAAAGCTGGCTGGAGGCATACGACTGGGTCGCTACGTTCAACCAGTAGAACTGCGACGACAAGCTGCGCCATGTTTACTTCTCGCTTGAAGATGGCGCCAGAACCTGGTTTGAGAATAGGGGAGCGTGCACTAACAACCTGGGACCTCTTCCGAGCCGCATTCCTGGACACCTTCACTAGCGTCGTCCGTAAAGAAACAGCTGCAGCCTTGCTGGAAAACCGTGTACAGCTTCCGAATGAGAGCATCGGTATGTACACTGAAGAAATGACTCGATTATTCCGGCACGCCGACCCCGCTATGCCAGAAGACAAGAAAGTTCGCATGCTCATGCGGGGAGTTAAGCAGGAGCTATTCGCCGGACTTATGCGGAATCCACCAACGACAGTCCAAGACTTTCTCTCGGAGGCAACGACGATCGAGAAAGCACTGGACATGCGCAACCGGCAATACAATCGCCGTTCGACGCCACAGTACGCCGAAGTCCAAGGACTCTCCCACGACCTACAAGACACCATCAGGGCGATAGTGCGCGAAGAGCTGCAGAAGTTGCCACCGTCGTCGCAGCCTCAAGTTGCTTCCATCATCGATATCGTGCGGGAGGAAATCCAGCAATCGCTAGGACTTCCCGAATCACCGCAACCCCAGCCGGAAGCGATGACCTACGCCGCTGTCGTCAAGGTCCCCCTCCGCGCTCACGCCAGGGCCCCGTAACGCCGCAGTTCCGTCGTCCACCGCCGCCGCCGCCAGCACGCCCGCCCGTCGCCCAGCGCAGCTACCAAAGACAGACATTTGGCGCGCCCCCGACCACCGCCCCCTTTGCTATCACTGCGGGGAAGCCGGCCATGTCTACCGCCGATGCCCATACCGCGAGATGGGCCTACGAGGGTTTGCCGTCAACGCGCCGCGTCCATAGCTTGGCGCGCGACCACGTGACATCGCCGACTACCTCGCCGGAGCCCAGTGGCAACCACGACGACCCTCACGCTCGCCGTCACCGGGCCGCTACATCTCGCCACATCGCCGTCAGTACATCGGTTCCACCCGGGGCCGATCTCCGAGCCCTTACCCGGGAAACTAAAGGCAGCAACCGATGGAGGTGCGGTTGCTGTACGACGCAATGCCGAAGATCCTCCGCCGCCGCCGCCCCGACGACGACGACGACGATTCGCGAATCATCACGACGAGATATCAGCACGCCGCCTAGCAACAGCCTTGACAGCACTTCGCCGCCGCAAGAAGACCGACCGACGCGACATAGCAGCAGCGGAGCAAGCCGACGCAGCCGTGATCCGACGCCACGACTTAACCGTAATGCTAGACGACGGTCTACCGACTTAGACGTGCTCATCGATGGTCATAACGTCACTGCTCTCGTCTACACTGGCGCCGACTATTCCGTCTTCAGTGGGGCGTTCGCCGCCAAGTTAAAGAAGGTGAAAACGGCCTGGCAAGGACCCGATATCCGGACAGCGGGAGGCCACCTAATAACGCCGGCTGGAATCTGCACAGCCCGAGTCACGGTAAACAACCGCACTTACCCGGCGAGCTTCGTAATCCTGCAGCACTGCTCCAGGGATGTTATCCTAGGCATGGACTTTCTAAACCAATACGGTGCAGTCATCGACTTAAGATCCAAGTCGATAACGCTTTCAACGCACAACGCGATACCACCGGATACAAGCGTAAGTTACCATGCCTTGAATGTGCTTGAAGAACAAGTCACCGTTCCGCCTCGCTCCAGCGTAATGATTTCCGTCGGTACCGAAGTGCCTGCAGACATGGAGGGCATCATCGAGGGCGATCATCACCTACTGCTCGACCGTGAAATTTGCGTCGCTAGAGGCATAGCTGAGCTACGTGCAGGGAAAGCAAGGGTGATGCTCACGAACTTCAGCCCTGAATACAAGCACATTAACAAAGGCACCACGGTCGCCTACATCGACGAAATAGTACAAGCGAGCAGTGCTTTAGCCTTCACGAATTCCAGTGCACCTGCAACGACGACTATAATACCTGAACCAACTTTCGACGTCAATCAGAACCTTCCCAGGCATAAGAAAGAACAACTAAAAGCTCTGCTCCTGCAATACAAGGACTGCTTCTCGTCGTCGTCAAAAGTTCGACAAACCCCTGTCGCCAAGCACCGCATCATCACCGACGAAAATGTCCGCCCACTCCGTCAGAGCCCGTACCGAGTTTCGGCGCGCGAACGTGAAGCCATAAGGCAACAAGTCGACGAAATGCTACGCGACGACATCATCCAGCCGTCCAAGAGTCCGTGGGCGTCCCCCGTGGTGTTAGTGAAGAAGAATGATGGATCCCTACGTTTCTGCGTCGATTATCGTCGCCTCAACAAGATCACGAAGAAGGACGTATACCCCCTCCCACGGATTGACGACGCCTTGGATCGACTCTACAACGCAAAGTATTTTTCGTCGATGGACCTCAAAACCGGCTACTGGCAAATCGAAGTCGACGAGAGGGACCGCGAGAAGACTGCGTTTATAGCACCAGACGGACTGTTCGAGTTCAAGGTCATGCCGTTTGGTCTTTGCTCGGCACCTGCGACTTTCCAACGCGTCATGAATACAGTACTGGAAGGCTTGAAGTGGCAGACTTGCCTCGGGTCTATTTGGACGACGTCGTTGTGTTTGCCTCAAGCTTCGAAGAACAACTGCGGCGCCTTGAAACAGTTCTTCAAGCAATCAAAACCTCCGGACTCGCGTTAAAGCCAGAAAAGTGCCGCTTCGCATATGAGGAGCTCTTGTTCTTGAGCCACGTCATCAACAAGTCTGGAGTGCGCCCCGACCCTCAGAAAACTGCAGCCATCTCCAACTTTCCTCCGCCCGCCGACAAGGAGGCCGTGCGTAGATTTTTTGGACTGTGCGCCTATTACAGGCGCTTCGTCAAGGACTTTTCGCGGATCGCTGTGCCACTGACGTACCTCACGAAGGCCGACGTCGAGTTCAAGTGGGAGACGCCGCAAGTCGAAGCATTTGAAGAACTGAAGCGACGCCTGCAATCGCCGCCAATACTTGCGCATTTCGGCGAAAACGCCGATACCGAAGTCCACACCTACGCAAGCAGCGTAGGACTCGGCGCCGTTCTTGTGCAGAGGACTGACGGACTAGAAAGGGTTGTAAGTTACGCTAGCCGGTCGCTATCAAAGGCGGAAGCAAATTATTGCACAACAGAAAAGGAGTGCCTCGCCATCATCTGGGCTACATCAAAGTTTCGTCCCTACCTCTATGGCAGGCCCTTTAAAGTTGTGAGCGACCACCACGCCTTGTGTTGGCTAGCTAACTTGAAGGATCCTTCAGGTCGCCTCGCACGATGGAGTCTAAGACTTCAAGCATTCGACATCACCGTCGTTTACAAGTCCGGGCGAAAGCACTCTGACGCCGACTGCTTGTTTCGCGCCCCCGTCGAACCACCGCCACAAGACGACCAGGATGACGACAATTTCTTGGGACCCATCAGTGCCGACGAATTCGCCGAACAACAGCGAGCCGACCCGGAACTAAGGAGCCTTGTAGACTACCTGGAAGGCAGGACCGTCATTGTGCCGAAGGTGTTCAGGCGAGGATTGGCGTCGTTTTTCTTGCAAAACGACATTCTCCTAAAGAAGAACTTCTCGCCTCTCCGAGCCAACTACCTTCTCGTGGTACCCGCAGCATTGCGTCCAGAGGTTCTGCAAGCTCTCCATGACGACCCAACGGCTGGACACCTCGGTTTTTCCCGCACGCTCGCGAGGATACAAGAAAAATACTACTGGCCTCGCCTCTCTGCCGACGTCGCCCATTACATAAGGACATAACGAGACTGTCAACGACGCAAAACACCGCCGATAAGGCCAGCCGGACTTCTACAGTCGATCGAGCCACCTCGCCGACCATTCCAGCAAATCGGGATGGACTTACTGGGGCCTTTTCCGACGTCGACGTCCGGCAATAAATGGATCGTCGTAGCTACAGGCTACCTCACCCGCTACGCCGAAACAAAAGCCTTGCCCAAAGGCAGTGCCGCCGAGGTAGCCCGATTCTTCGTTGAGAACATCCTCCTGCGTCACGGTGCCCCAGAAGTCCTCATCACCGACAGAGGTACGGCCTTCACGGCTGAACTAACTCAAGCCATCCTGCGCTACAGCCAGACAAGCCATCGCCGGACCACCGCCTACCACCCGCAGACGAATGGCCTCACCGAGCGCCTAAATAAGACCATCGCCGACATGCTGGCAATGTACGTCGACGTCGAACCCAAGACGTGGGATGCCATACTTCCGTACGTGACCTTCGCATACAACACGGCCATGCAAGAAACGACGCACATGGCGCCGTTCAACCTGGTCTACGGAAGGAAACCGGCAACGACGCTTGACGCCATGCTACCGGATGTCTCCGACGAAGAAAATCTCTACGTTGCCACCTATTTGCAGCGTGCCGAAGAAGGTCGACAGCTCGCCCGCCTGCGCATCAAGAACCAGCAGAGAACCGACAGCCGACACTACAATCTTCGACGACGCTACGTCGAGTACCAGCCCGGAGACCGTGTTTGGGTCTGGACTCCGATACACCGACGAGGACTTAGCGAGAAACTGTAACGTCGCTATTTCAGACCCTATAAGATAAGCTGATAAGCTGATTTTTTTAATTCCTTGTTTTTCAAACCATAGTAGCCACTGTTCGCATGAGGGGACACTGTAGAGGCTGAATTCACCAAAGCGACGTGCTTATGCATTCGAATAAGTGTGTTTTGTTCCATAGCAATATGTAGTTTCTTGTTTGGACATTGCAGTGCATTTGAAAGTAAAAAAGTCAAATTAACCGAGGTCAAGTTACTGAGAGTTGACTGTATACATGTGTCATTTTTCGTTGTATTGTTGTGAAGGTAGCCGACATAAAACTGCCTTTTGCTGTTCTTTTTTTTCGCTAAGGCGCGCCCCAGGTATACTCTGATAAAGTACGGGCTTGCGAAGTGGCATATTTTCAAGAAAAGCTTACACCATAACATTTTGTATTGCTATAGTGAGGAACCGCAGAACTATATCATGTAAGTTCACAAAGCTGAGGACTCGCCGAACTAAGATGCAAGTGCTACAACACCAGTTACCTGCTCGACATCTCAAGCACTTGACTGATGACAAAACATATATTGTGGGAGTTCCAAAGGCTACAAAGACATTGTGTATACATATCTGAAGCTGCACATTAGGACGAATAAAAGAACAATACTCAATAATAGCCCACGGGACACTACATTCCTTCAGTAGAGTCGACACTATAGTCCACGCCTACAGTCTACTTCGACACTACAGTCCACACGACACTTCACTCCTTGTCTATCGTACTCACTTCGTCCCGTCCTAGCACTGTTTCTTCCCGTCCTAATGATGTACCAGCCAGCCCAGACAAGCACACTCCGTCTGGGACTTCATACACGAGGCTTGGATGGACCATTTCAGTGAATTCTCCCTTTGTCCTCTATTTACCCCATTTCCCTATATAGTCTTTCAGGCCAGCAGTTTCTATGCACGTACAAATTTATCGGTGACTTGCAGTGCAGATGTTGGCAACGACAGAAGAGTCAAGACGACAGACATGCGGCAACTTTTAGCAAAAAGTTTTATTTTCGCCGACCCATGTTTATAGCTATCAGTCACCACATTGCACATGCGCAATTAGCACCCTTAGGAAGAAGGTTTACTCTTTGTCTGACAAGTGTACAGATGGTGTGCTGATACACACAGAGCCAAGTTGCGAAATCTTTTCAGACTCAATTATTTCACGTGTTAGTTGATCACCGCTTCTGCTGGACACAGTACACTGAGCAAAGGACGGTGCACAGTCACACGAACTGCAATGACATTCAAGCCTACCGTCACGCACATTTTTCTTGGCATTGTATGAGTGTTCGCTCAGCCGGTCATTGATACTGCGTCCCATTTGACCTATGTACTGTTTACCACAACAAAGAGGGGTACAATAAACCACGTTGCTAAAACAGGTGACAAACGGAATTTGGTGTTTTTGTTACATACGTTTGGCGTGCTGCGACATTGCCTTTGATTACACAACATTAGAATGATATGCACTTTTCTTGATATTGTGAGAGCTTATGAGTGTTGGGTATGACAGGCCATTTTTATGTCTGTCAGATGCAGTGACCACATGACCTCTACTCTGAAAGCGCATGCGCCGAGTGGTTGCCTTGTGGTCATTGAATCTGACAGAGATAAATTGGCTGTCATACCGTACATTCATAAGCTGCAGTATCATGAAAACTGCACATCGTTCCAAAGTTAAAGTTGTCTTCTCTGCACCTCAGAAGCTTATAAAGTTTTGCAATCAAAGGAAATGTCGCAGCGCAACATACAAGTGTAACGAAAAGCACAAAAATCCGTTCATCACCTAGGTTAGCAACATGGTTTAGTGTACCCCTCTTTCTTGTCATAACAGTACATAGGCCAAACAGGGCGCTGCATCAATGACCGGCTGTGAGAACACTCATACAATGTCAAAAACGTGTGTGACAGTTGGCTTGCATGTTTTTGCAGTTCGTGTGCCGGTGAACCATTGTCTGCTCGGTTTACTCTTGTCAGCAGAAGCAGTGATCAACTAACAGAAGAAATTATTGAGGCTGAAAAGATTGCGTGACTTTGCTCTGTGTGTGTCAACATCTGCACACTTATCAGACACGATGTTGACCTTCTTAAGGGTGTGAATTATGCTTGTGCAATGTGATGAGTGATGGCTATAAACATGGGTCGCCAAAAATAGAGCTTTTTGTTGCAAGTTAGCACACGTATATTGTCTCATCTTTTCTGTCGTCAATATCTGTGCTCCAATTCACCGATATGTTGTACCAACAAGTCAAATTTATCTCTCACTCATTGGAACTTTCATCACGAATGAAATGTGGTTTTGGTACCGTGGTAGAGCATTCACATCATTTGTTAATTATTGTTCTCTTCCAAGACTGAACTGCATGTAACAAGCAGCCGTGGCATTGCAAGGAAGCTTTATGTTAAAGAAATATGTTGATACCAACGTCTTAACTGCTTATCGCAATAAAGGAAGTTGTGGGTATTGTTTATTGTGCTTTCCTTGCTCTTGTGTCCGAACTTATGGCTATAATGGTTAGGTTTTATTGAAAGTTGCTTTTAATGTTTTGCATTATTCTGCGTAAGGTCTGCATTGTTTGTTTCACAGTTATGTGAAGCTTAAGTTGTTTGTAAGCATTTTGATAGCCTGTTTTCACAGTAAATATGGCTTACTTCAGTTTTTCAGATAGCACTTCATAGTTTGATGCAATTCATGTGTCAGCAGGTTACCGCATTATATGACTTGGAAACCAGTGAGGTCTCTGGATGCAAGTGAAGCTGCCGAGGGAAGCATGTGTGCATCGTTTGTGCTGCTGGCCATCCTCTGCAAAAGTCAAGGCTGGCTGTCAGTCTTTGGATGACTTTGTTACTCTACCCCCTGGGCTGTGTTGACTACTTCCCTCTTGCTGCCATGTCTGCAAGCTTAGGCAAAAAGACCAGCTGGATGCTTGGCAGGACATAGTATGCAACTGAACTGCAGTGGTAATGCGCTGTGTTTTTGTACATTACAAAGTGAAGAAAGGCAGTATTTGTGCTGTTATTAAGAAATATAAATTGTGCTGTGCCATTGAAATAAGGGAACTCGACAAAAAAGCAAAAAAATTCGAAGTCTGACCTAAATGGGAAGGCAACATATATCGTGTTGTAGCTGTTAGTAGAGTGCATTAATATGCGATACAAGACCTTGATGTTTATTGAAAAATATATTTAGGTGTGTTATCAGTGCTGTTCGCATTGTTTTTCGAAGTAACTGTTATCTAAGTGTCATTATTTGTTTGCCAGTATGATGTAAGCAGACGGTAAATAAATGCATGGTTTGACATTACAACCAGGTTTGTCTATGACATATTCACTATTATTTAAGGTGGACCAATGCATATTCATGGGTGCATATTCAACCACTACATATTCCTCCTGCACAAACAATTCCTACATACCAGCGTTTGTTCTTAGCAACTGATGTTGGCTATTAGGCAATTTCTTAAAAGCACATGCAGCTACCGACACATGATTTTTGGAGCAGTAAGCCGGAAGCAAAGTAACAGATTTTTTCTCTGGCCTAAACTCAAATCATATGTTTAAGGAAAATGAACATTAGTGGAAAATTTTTACTTTCCTGCTTTGAGA
Organism: Dermacentor silvarum; assembly: GCF_013339745.2. Lineage (NCBI taxonomy): Eukaryota > Metazoa > Arthropoda > Arachnida > Ixodida > Ixodidae > Dermacentor > Dermacentor silvarum. The sequence continues at coordinate 39,509,532 of NC_051156.1, forward strand.
ACCTTTATACGAGAACCTCTGCACACTGGACGTGCAAGCTGCTCTCTTGCTGTTATAGCTAAAATGAAAAAGTGTTCTTGTGAACCACTTTGTAGCTTTGCATTATGCACTTTTACTTGCATTCAGCATCTATATGCTGTGCTATGGACAACAGCAAGACAAGTCAGGCAAACCACCATGTGAAACACTAAGTATTATGGATTAGGGCGAGTTGGTACTTTATATAGTGCAAGACAAATCAGCTGCCCGTACAACAGTGCTGTCTGCATGACACGGCTGAGAGCACCGCAAAAGCTTAAATTTATATTTGTTTGACAGATTATGCATTCTAGTAGTATTCATGTTGCATAAGCATGAAAATTTAAACAAGAATTGGTTAAAAACCGCATTCTTTTACATATATATCTTGTGTGCCTTACCAAGATATCTGCGTATCTTACCTTCTGGTAAGATACACAAGATATACATGTAAACGAATGCTGTTTTTCGCCAATTCTTGTTTCACATTTTCAAACATATGCAACATGAAAACTACTAGAATGCATAATCTGCCAAGCAAATATAAATTTCAGGGTTTGCGGTGCTGTCAGCCGGGTCATGCTGACAGCACTGCTGTTATGTATGTCTATAAATATTCTGCAATGTCATTTTAGTGTTGCTTGAACGTCACATACGTACGTTGCCTGAAAGCTGAAGTGACATAAGGAAACATCAGGATTACGTTGTCAGGAAGTCCCGTTAACGTTATGTCAACGTCGGGAATGTGCTGTCAACGTTGCCACAACATTACGGCCCAACGTTGTCTGCAATCAAAAAAGCGGACATTAGCAGCATGTAGGCAACGTTATCCACCAACATTTGTGCACATTCACAGAACGTTACGGCAACATTTTGCGTTACTTGCGAAGATAATAGCGTTGAGAAGCTGTGGCAATATTTCGTCTATACTGTGAGGAATGGTTTGACGAAATTTGTACCCCTCGAAAAAAAAGTGGTCTCGAAAAGAGAATCCCTAGATTACTCGAAATGTCATCCATTTAAAACGACGTCTCCAACATGCTCTTAAAAACATACCCAAAGATGACAGCATAGTTGTTACTCAGTGTGCAAGTGCAAAAAGAGCTGAAGAAGGCCAAAACGAATTTCCTTTTTACAACACTGACACAGTATATGAGGAGCGCTCCCCAAAAGGTTTCGTGCGATCTATCTGGCTCTAATCCAATAATAAACGGAGTGCTAATCAATGGTGCTTTATGCTGTGAACCGAAACCAATCACTGAAGCGTTTAATTTCGGTATTAGTTCAAAACAAGGCGAACCTTCCGTGAAAGCGTCAGGCAGGCAGCAATGTGATCGCATTGGATATAAAAGGAGCCTATGACAATGTACTGCACGAAGCCATTCTTGATGCCCTCATTTATTTGGGCATCCCCGGCCGTCTCTACATGTGGATTGAAAGTTACCTAGATGGTCGCACAGCGTTCATGTCCCCGACTGAATGCGAAACGAGAAGACACGTTGTTGTCCGTCGAGTGCCTCAAGGAGGAGTGCTCAGCCCGACTCTTTTCAATATTGCCCTTATTGTCCTTGTGGAAATAATTCCTGATACAGTACGCATCAGTACCTACGCAGACCACATATGCATATGGGCGTCCGCCGTCACGCGACCGCAAATTCGTGCAAGATTGCAGCGAGCTGTTTCTTTAACGTCTCGGTACCTGCAGTGCCAAGGACTGCAACTGGCCCCAGATAAGTGCGCTGCGATAGCGTTCACATGGAAGCTTATGTGTTGGTATCCAATTATGATCAATGGCAATGCCATCCCATATGTGACCCACCACAGATACCTCGGCGTTGTCATTGACCGCGGTGTTTCATGGTCAAAGCCTATGACAATGTTAAAGAAAAAAAAATAACTGGGCTTGTTCAAGTTTTTCGCTTTCTGACCGGATGAAGGGGGGTCCATCTGAGCATTCGCTACTACGGCTGCACCAGGCTCTCTACGTCGGCTATATTCGGTATAGCCTGCCAGTTTTGTCAGGTATGAGCCGGTCATGCTTGTTTACGCTGGAAAGTACCGAGACACAGATGCTGAAAACATGTATCGGTGTTTCATGTTGCACCTCAACCTACGGAACAATTGAGGAGGCTCGCGTCACCCCTTTGCCTGTCTATCTACTATGCGAACCTCTTCAAGTTTTCCTGCGACTGCTGTGCCGTCATGGATGCCACCCCTTATCGACACTTCCCTATATACGGCCGGACTCCACTTTTTCAACAGCCATTAAATGCCAACAATCTACCATACCATCATACTTTGCCCCTGCTGACCTTCCACGTATGCCCCCATGGGTAATGTCCAAAATACGGGTACGTCTATCTATTCCCTGAATTTCTAAAAAATCTCGAATACCTATCGTCGGCCTCAGTCATTTAACACTTGAATATATGTCGAAAGAATATGACTCCTCGGTGAATGTGTATACAGACGGATCGGTCTCGTCGTATGCGTCTGGTGCGGCTTTTGTCGTGCCTTGGCATCAAGTTATTCGACGGTTTCGTCTCTGTAACAAGACGACTATACAACTTCTACGGAACTAGTGGCAATCAGAGAGGCCGTTCAATATATTTCGCGACAGCCTCCTCAAGTATGGACAATCTTCAGTGACGCAAAATCGGCTCTGCAACTACTGAGACTGGTGTTGAAAGAAAGCGTTTACAGAGTGTTGGCTCTTCAAACTTTAGCGCAGGAACACTTCAGCGCAAGAAAACGGCCACCACATCACATTTCAGTGGATTCCCAGTCACTGTGGTATACACGGCAACGAACTGGCTGGTGCCGAGGCGAAGAAAGCACTCGAAGAACCAGAGTAAATGCTTGCAATTCCTTTTTCAAGAGCGGACGCCAACTGCCTCCTCTCCAGTGTCATCCGAAAATCGACAAAAAAGCACTGGGACAATCCGGATAATCGACACAGACGACTACAGAGATTGGACCCTACCATGAAATTTATGCTACCACCGAAAATTCAACGCAGCTGTGCCAGTCTTCTACACAGACTAAGGCTGGAAGTAGCGTTTACGCGCGGTTACGTGCACCTCATGCGATGCACCGAGTCTCCAGACTGTGAGTTGTGCCATGTAAATGAGACTGTAGATCATGTGCTTTGTGACTGCCCTAAGCACGTGGAAGAGCGTCAAAGGTTGAAGAATGACCTTACGCGTCTCGACAGCCCACCGTTGTCGGAGGACGTTATTCAAGGCCCTTGGCCAGACGATCAATCAAGTTTCAAGGCCATCCAGGCGCTACTGAACTTTTAAAAAAGTACGAGCCTGGACTGTAGTCTTTGAGCATGCCAAATTGCTTGCCATATGTTTTACATCCTCCTCCTCTCGTCATCGTCACCCATCATGCGCCTCTTCCTTCCCTCTTTCTTTCCCTCTTCCCCTTCCCCCAACGCCGAGTAGCTGGCTAGAAGAATTTACCTCAGGCCGACCTCTCTGCATTTCACATCATTAAACTTCTCTCTCTCTTGTCATATCGCGAGAAGGTGTAATTTCATGACTCTTAAAGCTGGATCCTAAGAAGTCGCCTGGTCTTGATAAGATACCTAATGAGTTTTTGAGGCGTTACTGTTTATGGGTTTGCTATTTTTTAGAGAAGATATTCATCGCATCGTTACGTGAGAGCACTCTACCGATTGACTGGCTGTTAGCAAGAGCTGTGCCCGTTTTTAAATCTGGTGATAAGTTGTACATTTCCAGTTATCGTCCTATATCTATCACATGTTCTGCATGTTAAATATTAGAGCATATAATATCTCAATATGTTGTAGAATACATTGAAAATCATCAACTTGTTTACGACAAGCAGCATGGCTTCCGTAGCCGTCTCTCGACAACACAACTTTTCGAAATTACTCATGCTTTTGCTACAGCATTAAACTCGAGAGAACAAATTGATGTTATTACGATAGACCTGTCCAAGGCCTTCGACAGAGTGTGTCATGTGAAACTTTTACACAAACTGCATGAGTTTGGTATCGATGAACAAATTATCAATTGGATCAAGGCTTATTTAACTAACAGAGAACAGTTTGTAGTAATAGACAAAGGATGCTTTCCGACTTCAGTATTATCCGGGGTACCGCAAGGGTCCGTTCTGGGTCCTATATTGTTTTTATTATATATCAATGATATCGTGAAAGACAAACCCTCTCGTGGAAGTGCGATTGTTTACGGATGATATTGTGTTATGTTGTCGCGTAAAAAGCCTGCAAGACCAGGTCCTGTTGAATGACTCTTTGAAAGTTGTATATGACTGGTGTGTAAAGTGGAACATGCAAATAAATTATTAAAGTCCACTTCTATGATTGTGTCAAAGAAGAAGACGACATTTGTGTTCCCGTACGTAATTAGCAACATAGAAATAAAACGTTCCAGTAAACTAAAATACTTAGAAATTACTATTTCTGATGACATGAACTGGAGTGATCATGTACAAAATATATGTGGAACAGCTCAACGAAAACTCGGATTCCTACGGCGAAAACTAAAAGATGCACAATCGTATATCAAACTAAAGCATATCTATCAATAGTAAGGCCAACTCTGGAATACGCAAGTATTATTTGGGATACAAGTCATAAATATCTCATTGACAAGCTTGAGCGTGTTCAGAGAATGGCAGTAGGCTTTGTATTTTCCTGTTACCAAAGAACGCAGTCCGTAACAGAACTTCTTGCACGTGCAGAGCTACCAAATTTGGCTGTTCGCAGAAAAATTTCTACGCTTAAGTATCTTTACCAGCTCTATCGCAATGGATTCAATTTGGATTCCGGCTTATACTTGAGGCCGCCCGGTTGACGGTCACCACGTACTAACACACCCTTGGCAGTTATGTCCTACGTGCCAAGAGTTGACGTCTATAAATATTCGTTTCTGCCTAAAACAATTATAGAATGGAATAACCTTGACCAACGTGTATTTGATAATGTTTGTGCATTAGAAACTTTTGACAAAGAGTTGGAACTGTGCTGTATTCATTGAATTTACCCTTCCGACCTATATATATATATATATATATATATATATATATATATATATATTGTAAAGATGAAAACATGCACTTGGGCTCGGGCGCTCGGATACCGGGCGCTAGGGGGCGAACGAGAAAAAAAGGAGGAAGTTGGCAGAATATAGAACAGCTGGCCCAGGAACGGATGCTGTCTCTGTGTTTCTCCTCATTACAATGGCGCAGTCGACGAACGCCGGGTCTTACGGCGCTGCAGCCTTAAGCACCGTACTGCGGATGCCTTGCGTCCTCCTGCATCTCGCCGTCCTGGGTCCTTTCGGCGAGGGAACGCCGTAAACGTTTCCCTTGGCTTGGCTGCCGTACCTGGGACTACCTTAATCCCCGAGATGCCAAGGCATGCCATCCACGCTGCCTTGGACATGGATTCTCGCCGTCCTGGGTGCCTCTTGCGGCCAGGGAACGCCGTCCACGCTTCCTATGCCCTGTATCACTGCCCCACAACATCATCGACCTCTCAGCCAGCAAGGGATGCTGTTCACGCTTCCCTGGCCATGCTTCCGGCTGCAGTGAGTACCGCGGCCGCCACCAGCCTTGGCTCAAAGGATGCCGTCCATGCTCCCTCGGCCAGTGGTCCGGCTGGCCCGAGTACTGCGGCCGCCTCAGTGTGCGTGGTTTCCGCCCCTGGTTCCTCGCCCGGTTTGGCACCGGGAACCATGGCTGATATAACTCGAGCCATCTCAACACTGTCACGACGGTTTGAAGACGCCGCCAAGATTCTGACATCCGCTACCGCGTATGGTATGCGGCTTCCTGTGTGCGACTTAGCACTTCCTGAGTTTCGTGGGTTCCAAGACGATTCTGCGCAATGGCTGAATATTGCCGACTCCTTGGGCGACAGGCATGGTTGGTCCGATGGTGCCAAACGTTCGTATGCCGAGGGAAGGCTTCGTGAAGCCGCCGAAGCGTGGAACAGGTACAACGGTCATACGTACCGGTCATGGCGTGAGTGGTCAGAAGCACTGCTAACAGTTTTCGGGAGCCTCGCTTCGTCATATGATGATCGATTTATGCGAATGCGCGCTCAACGCCAAGGCCCATCTGAAGACATGTCGTCGTCTACATTTATGACAAATTAAGGCTCCTCGGCGCATGCAGTCTGAGCTGGCCTTCTCCTACGGCTCGGCAATACGTACTGGATGGACTGCTAAATCCCATACATGGGTCCATTTTGGCGGCCCAACCCCTCGAAACAACAGCAGAAGTTTTTTTTCTCGTAAAGCAGCCGAGCTGCAAGAAAGCGGACGACGCGCTTCAAGAAAGCGGACGACGCCGTCAGGCTCTCGCTACGCTGAATACAGGCTCCTCGCGGGACCTGCATCCTCTATCTAGTCAAGGCTCTATAACATTCTGCGGCAGGTGCCAATGCAACGACCACACAGACTCCCCACAAGAGAACCACGACCGGGCTTACTACGAGACGCGCGAGCTACCACAGCTTCAAGTGCACTTCGACAAAATCGACGGCTTATGTCCTGCTGTGGACACAGACGCTGAACGGTCAGCCATGAATAGTCTGTCGTTCGCGCAATCCACCAACGAGATGGCCCGCCAGCCCGTCTACCAGACGACGCTAGGCCCACGTGTCAAGCAGCGAGAACCCGACCAGGGCCCGGACCGACCTTCCCAGAGTCCCGCAATCACCCTCCTCGGGCAGCAGCTGCAGCCGCGCGCAGGTCCACTCCGCCCGAAGCCACCACCGCACCAGGGGAGCAGCCGCAGTGCCCCGGTATCTTCCAGTACCCAGCAGCAACCAGTCCCAACACCCCATGGTTCCAGCAGCAGTGGCGGTGGCAATCCTCAGCCCCGACTCCCGCCACCAGAAATCACGACCCGGTGTTCAGGCAAGCGTCAGCGGCCATTGACCAGAGCCATCCACCACCATGGTCGCCCACCTCTGCGAACGCCCCCGCCGGGGCCGTCGCCGTCAAGCGCAGCATCCACGCAGGCAGTCAAGGCGCTCCTTCCAGGGTCAGCGCGGCGCCCAAGGCACAGCGGCCACCGCAACGAAGCGCCGCCGCAGAATGGCTCCGGCCATGCCCTCCAGCTACCCAGAGCACCACCACCCGCGGACAGCCTCCCAAGCTACCCCTATGACACTCCCCGAAAGCCTGAGGAGAAGAGGGGAAGACCCGCAGCACCGCCCACAAAAATCAACGGAGCACCCTCCAAGGGAATCTCCCCAACCCCGCCCGAAACCGACAACGCTGAGCGGCAGGACAATCGACAGGCAAGACCCGCGACCAGAGCTCTATAGTCAGTGCCGACCCCCCGAGGAGTTGGTTGCGCGCTGGACGGTCTTGACGACTACTTCATACGACGACTATACAATGATTTTCCAGCATCAGCGTGCATTCACAACCGCCAGAGCTATCTTCAGCAGCCTGGCCGAGTGTAAAGATGAAGACATGCACTTGGGCTCAGGCGCTCGGACACCGGGCGCTAGGGGGCGAACGAGAAAGAAAGGAGGAAGTTGGCAGAATATAGAAGAGCCGGCCTATGAACGGGTTCTGTCTCTGTGTTTCTCCTCATTACAATATATATATATATATATATATATATATATATAGAGATCGAACACTCATTATGAACCACAGACTACAATAATTTAAATACATTCCATGAAAAATAAATAAATCAATGAAAGGGGGTGAACTGGGTGTGATGGAAAATTAGTAGAAAACGCGTATTGTGAGACAGTGGAACATATATACACGTAAACATAACAACTAAACAGGTGTTGGGTTTATGAACAGCCCTGGGCGAACCAGGTGTACCACCGTAAAAATGCAATAATAATGAGCACACAGAAATATTTAAGGACTATTGGTTATATTTGTTTCATTAGTATAGTGAATGGATTCAGATCTCCCTTTCAAACATTTATGCCTGTTGGTACCAATTGGGATAAGCTGAGAAAGGAGCAAGAAGAGGAATCGGATGAGGAAGAATGGGCAATAAGACAAACGTACGAGACTTGGGAGAAACAGCAGCTCTACATCGTAGAAAAACACAGGCAAAAGATCGCGACCACTCACCAAACCCCTCGTATAGACGCCAGATTGGCACACCTGTGGGAAGCGAGACGCAGCCTATCCAAACGCTGGAAAAGGCAGACACAACAAGAAGTTAAGCAAGAGGATACGGGAAATAAACGACAAGGCGGCAGAGTATGCGACGGATTTATGTAAAGAAAGCTGGCTCGATCTGTGCGACGGCCTACAAGGAACCCTATCCACCCGCAAAACGTGGCAGCTCCTCAGGCACCTCATCGAACCGATGACAAGCAAGAGCGAGATAAACAGGAGTATGGCTCGGACCTTAAACAATTACGAGGGGGACGTGGAGTAATAATAGAAGACTTGAAAAACAAATACATCAAGACGGAGAAGAGCAAGGATCGGCCAGGAGCGTACCGGGGCCTCCCCAAAGAGAAATTGGACAAGCCCTTTACGGGCCCGGAACTAAGAACAGCCATAGCAGAGAGCAACCAGAAAAGCGCTGCGGGGCCGGACGCCATCACGTACCGACTACTGAAGAACTTGAGCGACAGAGCGAGAGCAGAGCTCCTCAGGCACATGAATGAGACCTGGGAAAGCGGCAAACTGCCAAGAAGCAGGAAGGAGGCCGAGGTTAGGTTCATACTAAAACTGGGAAAAGCCCCGCACCTCGACAACTTGAGACCCATCTCCCTCACGTCCTGCGTGGGCAAGGTGATGGAAAGGATGGTGTTAAATAGACTACAGAGACACTTGGACAGAACCAACCAAATGTCGGACACCATGTTTGGTTTCCGAAAGCACCTGAGCACGCAGGACGTGCTCATACAGATGGAAGAGGAGGTCATGAAACAGGCCACGAGGCATTCGCCACGCGCCATATTGGCGCTTGACCTCAAGGGAGCGTTTGACAACGTCTCCCACGTTAGCATCCTGACCAACCTCCAGAGCACTGGCTGGGGAGAACGGGCGTATAACTACGTTCGAGGTTTCCTAACAGATCGCAAAGCAAGAATCAGAGTGGGGGAGGAAGCATCCCCGCTTATCGAGTTGGGCAGTAGGGGGACCCCTCAAGGCTCGGTCCTTTCGCCCCTGTTGTTCAACATGGCACTCCTGCACCTGCCTAAGGCGCTCGAAGCGATTGAAGGCTTGGGGCACGCGCTCTACGCCGACGACGTCTCGCTCTGGACGACGAAGGCTGGATCCCACGGATGGATGCAAGACACGCTGCAGACGGCGGCGGAAGTGGTGGACAAATATGCCAAGGAATACGGCCTAAGATGCTCGCCACAGAAGTAGAAACTGGTGGTAGTACGACAACGGGCGCCGAAAAGACTCAAGGAAGATATTAAAGTGGTGCTAGACGGAGAAGACATTTTGCCGGGCCCCAGTGTCAAGATCCTGGGACTGGTGATACAAGCAAACAACAAGGCGGAAGCGTCTGTGAGAAAGCTAAAGCACACGACGGAGCTAGTACTGCACATGCTCCGCAGAGTGGCGAGGAGACACAGAGGAATGAAAGAGAACGACACCCTGAGGCTCGTACAGGCCTTCGTGATTTCCCGAATTACATACGTGGCACCGTATCTCCTGCTGAACACGGTCGAAAGGAACCAGATCGACGTGATAATCCGAAAAGCAATCAAGCAAGCCATCGGAGTCCCGATAAGTGCCTCCACGGACAAACTCATGAGGTTGGGCCTGCATAACACGGTAGACGAACTGATCGAGGGCCACCTCTCCAGCCAGAAGCATCGCCTAAGTCAAACGAAGGCCGGCAGAAGAGTCCTGAAGAAGATCGGCTGGGAGGAGACGAGACAGACGGAGCGAGGACAACTACCAGACGTCTGGCTAGAAGCAATCAAGGTAAACCACTCCACAAGAACCTGAGCCCAGGACACCACAGCGGCAGACGGGAGGCCAGAGCAAAAGCTTACAACAGGCTGCTGGCTGGGCAGAAGGAGGTAATCTTCACAGACGCCTCCTAAGACAGAGGAAAAAGCTGGGCGACCGTAACGGTGACAACCACAGAAAAGCTGCTAACGTGCGCGACGGTAAAAACAAACGATGTCGACGAAGCAGAAGAGCTGGCAATTGCCCTGGCCCTCACTACACAAGAGTGGTCACAGACTCGCAACAAGCGTATAGGACTTTCCAGTCGGGCTGGGTGTCCCGGTTGGTGCTTCGGGCGCTCAAAGGCAAGGAACCTCCGAAAGGGGAGGAGACAGAATTAATCTGGGTTCCGGCCCACTCCGCAGTGGAGGGCAATGAGTTTGCCCACCAGCAGGCCCGAGCGCTATCACACCGAGCCGCCGCCGCGGAGAGGGAAGAGGAGGACGCAAAGAGACAACCACTGGTCACGTACAAAGACATAGTGGAATATTACATTAACGGGAGACAGAGATTCCAAGAGCCACACCTCACGTTAACGAGGGAGCAGCAGACTACATATAGGCAGATCCAGACAGAGTCGTTTCCCCACCCCTGATTACTAAACCGCATGCACCCGAGCCAGTACGGGCAAGAATGTCCCGTGTGTCACGAGCCAGGTACACTGCAACACATGATCGCAGAATGTAAATTTAGCCAACAACACCCACCACTACATAAACTGTCATGTGAAGGAAGTTAATTTGCGCTCCACTGCATACTCACAAACACTGGCATGGCGCTCTTTGGCCATAACTGGCCCTTGCGCCATAAAACACCACACATCATCATCAATCTTATTACGTATAGATTTTACGCACTTTACAGCGACTGCTTTTAGGCCCCTTTACAGCCATGCCACATCTAACCTTCATATAATTGACTATTCATATACCACTAACAAGCCATTACCATCGTCCTGGCGCTCTTTGGCCACACCTGGCCCTTGCGCCAATAAACAACAATAATCATCATCAAGTTAATTTGACAAGCAGAGTGATATGATGTAAATTAATAATAGCATAATGGTGGTTGGAATGACCCATGAATTCATTTAGTGCACTTATGCCATTTTCGCATATAGTGAGCACATAATATATGTAGCGGAAATAGGTGAGATGTTTATCGGGAATGATTTGAAAAGCTCTGATTCTAACTGTCCCATAATATTGTTGCATATGTCGGTGCTAGAGAGGTTCGCATGCTATTGGCAGAAATCTTTGAGTAGTAGGTCCAATCAATTTCAATATACTTACGGACAAAGGCTAACTTGCAAAATGAAAGATAGACTTCAGTAGAGCGTTCTTGCGTGACCTCTTTTCGAGATTTAGAAACAGCTTCAATTCTTTCAAGAATAAGCACGTTGGCGTATGGAGCAGATATATTTAGAGTTACAAGAATGGCCCGAAGAGTGTTTGTCAGATCAGAGAGAGACCATACTACCGTGTTTGCCGATTTCAAAACATCCTTTCTATCCGCGAGTTATTTCAAATTGTCCTGCTGCTTAAGAGATACATACTTGTGTTTGGGACACATTCACTGTGCTTAGAATTTCCCTTGAATCTAGTTTTATGCATTGATCTACTTCTTGGCATTCTTCAGCATCAGGTGTCCATGTGCTTGGTGGTCGCAGAGCATCGCTGTTGATGGTTCCTGCGCTATATCTGGTGTTCTTTTGCACTTCGTCTGTACCAGCAAATCATGCGAGAATGTGACCAGCAGCCAACAGCGATGACAATAGATCAACAACGACGGCATGCCATCGACAGTGACAACATGAACAGCGCATAACAACAACGGTATGCGGACGCCGATTGAATGACCATGACGGTATGAAGACGACGGCTCGAAGATGACGGCGTGATGGCAACGATTTCACAATGCACTGAGAGCGAGAAAGTGAAAACGGCAGAAGATTAACAATGACATTTCGGTGAAGTAATGATCACAACGGCAAAAAAGTGATGAAACGACGCCGAAGGCAGGACTTCGACGGCTTGTTGGTGCTAGAAATGACGTCCGCACTTACGTGCATCACTTGCCACCGCAGGCGGCCTTACATCGCACTTTGAATGAAACCAGACAATTGGGTCACTCTTATTAAAACTATTTTTGGTGTTCCTGCAACACTGTAGCAAGCAACGAACCGCGGTGACGATGGTACGACGACGGCGGCGTGACAACGACATTACCTTCCAAATGATCCATGCTTTAAGCACGACGGCTGCGATAACTATGATAACGGTGATTGCAGCAGCAGCAGCAGCAGCAGCATGGGCGGCGGCGGGAGAGTAAACGGAACAGGCAAACGGAACAGGAACGGTACATGGCTACGAGGAATACCACCAAAGAACAAGAGGTAAGCTGGGCAGCAGTAGCCCCCCCCCCCTCGTACAAAAAACCACAGACGCCACCGCCCACGAAATTCGAACAGGAACTCGCGAGCATGCGCGCACAGATACAAACACTCACACAAGAAAACAGACAACTCAAACAACAAGTGATACAGCTCACACAAAAACCACAAGAGATGGCACCACACCAGGCCATCATTGACCTACAAACCAATGTCGATGCCATCCAAACCCAGATGCAAGCCTTCATGGATGCTACACGCGCCCAGATGGAACAAATAACACAGACTGCCCTACAACGCACAGAGGCAGCAATCAAGCACATGGAAGCCGCTGTAGACAGCAAGCTTAAGGGCCAGCTTCACTCCATAAAACTGCGAAAAACACTACGACAGAACCTCTGCAAAGTCACACCTGCGGCAGGACATAACCGACACCAAAACCCATCACCGATCATAACATCACCGACCACAACACCCAACAATGCCTAGACCACACAAGCAAGTCAAAGAAAACTTAGAAATTTGGCAATGGAACTGCCGTGGGTACCGAAGGAAAAAAGGGCTACTGACACAATTGATCGCTCAATCCTCAAAGCCGCCAGGGGTCATAGCCCTACAAGAGCCCGGTACCCGACCAACACTACACGGCTACGAGGAATACCACGCAAGTCAAGATGACAAATGGAAGGTAGCCACACTCGTAGACAAAAACATAACTATACAACACAAATCTATACACGACGTAGACGTACAACATGTACTCCTAGAATTCGTCTACAAAGGCAATCAGACAAAGAGTGCCTTTGTTCTAAACGTCTACTGCCCCCCCCCCCCCCAGCCAAAGGCGGGCAAACATTGACAAACTCTTCAGGGACACTCTCCGCCTTGCCAAAGACCGCCCTCTGGTAATCATGGGCGATTTCAACGCTCAGAACACGCTATGGGGGTATCAGAGGCAGGACTGGAAGGGTCTCCAGCTAGAAACACTAATGGAACAGAGTCACCTCACACTGGTCGCAGACCCGAACACTCCGACGAGGGAAGGGAACAGCGTAACACGCGACACCACTCCCGACCTCACCTTCATCACACAAACCACGCGAGCCGAATGGCTCAACACACTCGAAAACTTAGGCAGCGATCACTACATACTTAACATAACGCTACAAACTGGACGCCTACGCAGGCAGATCGGAACAGCCAAAATCACTGACTGGCGAAAAATTAGGGAAGCCCAAGAACAGGACACAGACACAATCACGAACCTGGAAGACTGGTGCGACAACCTCCGTCGACAGAAACAACACCATACAAAGGAAATTGCCAGAACGGAAGAGACCCCAGAAGTGGATCCCCACCTACTACACCTGTGGGACGCCAAACGAGGTCTCACCCGCCGTTGGAAAACACAGAAGTACAACAGGAAACTGAAGACACGCATAGCACAAATAACAGCGGAAGCAGAAGAATATGCCATGCAACTCGCCTCGGCGAACTGGTATCGATTCTGCGACTCCTTCGGTGGCACCCTGGGTACCGCCAAAACGTGGCACATACTCAAAGCCATCCTGACCCCACCAAAACCAAAGGAGAGGGGCACAAGGCCCTGGAGCGGCTACTACACACCTACCCAGGCAGCCAACAAGACCTCATCGACGCCATCAAGAACAAGTGCTATGGAGATCCAGCTCCCACGCAACCATGTACAACACCATACATGGGACAACCCAACGCACTTTTGGACGATCCCATCACAGAAAACGAGGTGAGAGCGGCCATCGCAGCCACCACCCTGTAACACAGCGGCGGGCACGGACCGTATCACGAACGCCATGATCAGAAACCTTAGCGACAAGGCCATCTCCGCGCTCACGGCCTTTCTCAACCAACACTGGGAACAAGGTACGGTGCCGGCGATGTGGAAACACGCACGCATAATCATGATCCCCAAACCGGGGAAGAAATTGGCAATTGAAAATCTGAGACCAATCTCGCTCACATCCTGCCTCGGCAAGGTGTACGAGAAAATCATACACAAGAGACTACAGGGACACTAAGAAGACAACAAGCACCGGCCAGACACCATGTTTCGTTTCCGCGCAGGCTTGTCCACACAAGAATCAGCTTGTCCAAATCAAGGAAGAAGTCCTCAGCAACGTTCCCCGCTGCGGCGAACATGCCCTCCTAGCAATCGACATCAAAGGAGCTTTCGACAACGTCAGCCACCAAGGAATCCTAGAAGGGCTCGCCAACACCAACTGCGGTGAGCGAACGTACAAGTACGTTCAGAGCTTCCTAAGCCACCGCACGGCAGAGCTGAAGATTGGGGAGATCCAGACTGCAGTATACCACCCTCCCAACAAGGGCACACCACAAGGAGCAGTCATCTCACCCACGCTCTTCAATGTCGCCATGATCGGCCTCGCAAGAAAACTGCAGGACGTAGAAGGCCTCCGCCACGCCTTCTACGCAGACGACATAACACTCTGGACCACAACAGGGTCCCTTATTGAAAAAGAAGAACGGCTGCAAACTGCAGCTGACCTCATCCAAGAATACGTCAACCAACGGGGACTACAATGCTCGCCCGAGAAATCTGAACTCATACGAGTCTGGCGAGGCCGGGGTAACCACACAGTCCCCACATGACCCAACACGAAAAATCGAGGTACACCTCAACGGGAGCCTCATACCAGAAACGTCATTGCTCAGGGTTCTGGGCATGTGGCTGCAGTCTAACCAGCGTGCTACACACACCCTTACGCTCCTCAAAACCAGTGTCAAGGCGATATCACGCATGATATCCCGTGTAACATCGAAGAATAGAGGCATGAATGAAGGGGACACACTCCGACTGGTCAAAAGCCTGGTGGTGAGCAGAATAACATACAGCCTGCCCTACTACCATCTCACACAATCCGAGACGAAACAGGCCGACACGCTCTTGAGGATGGCTTTCAAGACCGCTCTCCGCCTGCCGATGAGTACATCGACTGAGAAATTATTGGCGCTGGGGTTACACAACACCCTCAGCGAACTCACAGAAGCCCTTCACGTCTCACAACAACAGAGACTTGCGCGGACTCACACGGGCCGGTAGGTCCTACAAACTTTGGGCTTCAAAGCCACAACAACACGAACCCAAGAAACCTGCACGATACCTCGTCACGTCCAGGACAGGTATCACATTGCCCCAATACCACGCAACATGGACCCTAACCTACACTCCGGAAGGAGGAAAGCAAGGACCCAATACATAGAGAAAACATTCAGGTTCGATACCACGGCCCGTTTTACAGGACGCCGCTATGTACGGAACAAAGAAAAAGGGCGCAGTGGCAGTGGTCTGCGACCGCCGAGGCCACGTCACCTCCAGTGCATCGACCCGCTCCTGCACGATCACGGAAGCGGAACAACTGGCCATCGCGTTAGCCATCCGCGAAGGTCAACACGCAAGTAAACCACCGACGATTCTCACGGACTCCCAGCAGGCCTGCCGCAACTTCCTACAGGGAAGAATCGCAAGACCTGCCGCACAAGTCCTAGCCCAAATACCCAAGGAGGACACTGACGACAACACCATCATAACCATCATTTGGATACCGGGTCACGCTGCCATCACGGGTAACCTGTATGCCGACAGAGCAGCTCGAGAATTTGCACATAACCGAGCACTCATCACGCCGACTGCAGATGACCCTGACCCAGTTGACCCCGAGTATTCAGCAATCCTGAACTTCCACAGAGGGAGTCGCTTGCGATATCCCCCACCCCATCGAATACTAAAGACGGAGGATGCCGCTGCCTGGCGTAGGCTCCAGACAGGCACTTACACGAACCTACACTTATTACATCGCCTGCACCCCACAGCCTACAGGGACGAATGCCCGTGGTGTGGGGCCACACCAACCCTATACCACATTACGTGGGAGTGCACGCTACACAACATAGAACACCATGACACGAACACCACGAGGGAGCAATGGGAGGCACTGCTGTCCAGCTCGGCCCTCGACGACCAGCTCAAGCTGATCCAGAGAGCAGAGAAGATGGAAAGAGCCAGCGGAGCCCTGGACTAGGGGCCCCGACCATTAGCGATGCCCCATTGGGGCAAGACAAAACTATATTTGAATTAAAGTTTGTCTATCTATCTATCTATCCAGGCAAACATTAGGGGCAGCTTCACACTACTAGTGCGGAGACTGGGCAAACTGCGAAGCTGGTGACCCCACCTAGCTTTATCTCGGTTCGACCAAGTTTTTGCGAGGTTATGCTTCGAGACTCGGCCACGTTTTGCCCAAGATAATCCCGAAATCATCACACTCAGTCATTAAAGTACTTGGATGCTCAAACGCTTTTGCTCGGTTTTGCGGGCTAGTAACTCTGGATCTACTGCGAATAGCCGATGTTTCGCCGCCGCTTCGGCTGCTCGATAGTCGGGATCGTACCGAAGTTGTCTCGCTCGCTCTCGAATAGTGGCGTGGCGTCTTTCGCGCCGCGCTTCCTCTTCTTCGGGAGTGGCGCTCTTCTTCGGTCGCCACAGCGGCGACGCGGAGCTAGATATTCCGTAGGTCGGCGCAGTGACGTCACCACTTAGCTCCGCCTCTGCGCAGCCGCGGCATCCACGACGCACGGCGCAGTGACTCCGTGGCTCGGGAAAGCTTAGGCGAAGCGATGCGGCGTGCGCGATGATGTCACGGCTCACGCAGCTGTAGCGAGGCTCGGCGTGATCAGCGCAGCTGGGGCGAAGCGTTGCAAAGCGACGCATGCTCAGATCATCGCCATGCGGAGGTTTTGCGGCGTACACTCAACCGCCCATCATCGAGCTTAAACAACTTCGTTAGTTCACAGGGGTATGTGCCATTGCTCTTGGACCCTTTCTGCACTACCTCCAGGATCAGACCACATTTTGGGCCTACACCATCCGACTACTTCCAGCTTGAACAGATTCGCTGTTAAAAAATAGCTTGGGTTTAAAATTAAATTACGTGCCTAATGGTAGGGACGAAATCTTGGGCCCCAACACAGCTGTCCGATGCAACAAAAATATTTCCATAATGCCAAGGCCAAGTAGCTCTGAATTATTCGCCACGTGTCATGGCACACGCAGAGGGGCAGCAAACGCGAAGCGGCAGCGTTTGTTCAGTTTATATCGTAGATGATGTGGTTTACATGAGGGCCATCGGTATGAACTTGCATCGACACAGCAATTGCAGAGAAACATACACAATATTCATTCCTATTTCTGCATTTAAGCACGCCTTTGATGTATGTGAATTTTGAAAAGGTGCGTTACCTCTAACACAATCTTTTTAACCATTGTTTTGTTTCGTGCAGGAGACTATTCCTTGCATTCAAGAAGCCGCATGGAGTGAGTGGGTATGTTCTTAGTCGTAACAATAATGCCTATGTCTGTTACCTAAAAATGTTTTCTTGTCAGTAGCACGGAATCACATAATTTTTATATAAAGTTGCGGTAATTGTATATTTCTTTGTATTGAAGTATTTAGTGAAGAAAAGTTGAGTTTCTCAAAGTAAAATCCGTCAGAAAAATTGTAAAGTACGACTTAGGCGCAACCTACAGAGGTGGTAGTGTCGGTTTGTAATTTGAATATACGAGAAAAACGCGTGATAAGCAGGCAGGGATCTTTGAATGCTACCGCGTTCCACTCTTAAAGGCGATTTCTGATGGTGTTTCGCTGTAGTATGGTTGTAGTTTGCATTGAGGGGAATGTTGAAAACCGAGGCTTTCTAAATTTTGATCGGGACCCATGTCGTAGAAAATAAGGTGTCGGTGTCGGCGTCAACGGCGTCCAATACCGCTATCACGTTCCACTTTTAAAGGCGAAGCTTAAGCGTACTCCAAGTTTTTTTACAATATTTTTTCTAACTCAAGCATTCCTAACGAATTGAGAATGTTACTTAGTGGCAATAGTGTTGGGCTGCTAAGCACGAGGTCGTGGTATCGAATCCTGGCTACGGCGGCCGTATTTTGATGTGGGCGAAATTCGAAAACCCCTTGTACTTAGATTTAGGCGCACGTTAAAGGATGCCAGGTGGTCCAAATTTTCCAGAGTCCCCCACTACGGCGTGCCTCATAATGATATCGTGGTTTTGGCACGTAAAACCCCACAATTCAATTTTAACGAATGGAGAATGCCTAAAGTCATTCTAGTCTTCAAGTCCAGCAAGCGTTCTTCACGCCTCAACTACACACCCATATCCTTAACAAGTACAATTTACAAACCATTAGAACACGTCTTAGATTCAGAGGTTATCAATTACTTCGACGAAAATGTTTTAAATATTATAAAGTTCCAACACACGGTAAAAACCTTCAAAGAGAGAGAGAGAGATAAATGAGATGGGAAAGGCAGGGAGTTAACCGGAAGGTAGAAGGTAAAAGCCTTCAAGACTTTAATTATACTAGTCAGCTGCCATTACGATGCTCCATGTGTTCGTTCTCTTCTTCCACATCTTTGTCCTCTTCGCTGTCTGTTCGTCTAGAATCACTACATCCTCCTAGGCTTCCATTCATCTCTCCTGGGATGATATTGAAGAATATTAGCAATCGACGCTTCTTCTGTGTTTCTTCGAGGTCCTTGATAATTCACGGTCTTGAGAATTCCTTGGTGCTTCCCTGTTTTCAATACTGAATATGGGCCTATAAAGGGGCACTTTGAATCCAACCCCTTTCGAACCAGCACCATGTCTCCTGGTTCAATATCGGGTATCGTGGACTGGTGACGTTTGTCGAAGGTATTTTTCATAGTTTTACGATACTTTTCTTTCTGATTCAAATCCATTTGCTTTTCGCAAAGTGTTAATTTTTCAACTATATCAAGTTCCTTGTCCGCAGGTAAGCAACAGGGTTTTTGGAAAGCGGCGAAGTAAGGGCTACATCGCAATGCTGCAGTGTGAGATCAAGTATGGTGACGAACAGCTCCTTCCAAAGCGCACTTCCACCCGCCTTTCAGGTGGGGTATCAAGATAGGAATGTCTTTAAGTCCCGAATCACCCTTTCTGCAAGAAAATTCGCTTTGGGTGATAAGGTGCTGGAAAACGCAGCTCGACGGCTCCTGCTTCAGCCGAACGGCGAAGTTTTTCGCTTCGGAATGCCGGTCCCTTGTCCGCAACGATGACCTTAACATTGGAGAACATATCCCTCTCTAGAAAAGAAGTCACACAGTTCGCATCTTCTCTGCCAGCTTTAGCAGCCACGAACCGTGTACACTCGTCCACTGCAAAGAGGAATGCTTGCGTCTTTTTACCCCTTCGCACTTCTGTTTGAGTTCAACAATATTGAAATGTAGTATTTCGAAGGGCACATTCGAGTATTCCGGATTGACCATTTTGTTTCCACGCGGTCTGAACTTAGCTTTGCAAAGTTGGCAGTTGTGGCACGTCTTTATGTAACCAGCGACATCTGTCTTCATGCCTTTCCAAGTGAATCTTTGCGTTAGCTTTCTGTATGTTTTAGTGAATCCGTCATGGCCTCCCGACTCCGCAATGTCGTGGTAGAGTCGCAGCATGGTCGGTATCGCTGTTTCGGGCACTGCTAGCTTCCCGTTTTGCATCCTCAGGTCTTGCGTTCCTTCCCACAATTTGCTCATATTCACTTCTTCATGGGTAACTTCTCTTGGTACATGAAGTCCAGACAGAGCATCTGCGTCCTGGTGCTTTTGTCCTGGCCGATGCGCTACCTCGAAAGTGTACTGCTGAATTTCACTCACCCATCTTGCGACGCTACCTTTTGGCTGAGTGAGTTGCAAAAGGTGAGTCAGGGCTTGATTATCTGAAAACAATTTCAAGCTTCTTCCTTCCAGATAACTTCTAAAATACTTGAGCGCCATAACTACAGCCAATGCTTCCTTTTTCTTCGTAGCATAGTTTGCTTGGGCCTTGGTAAACGTGTAAGAAAAATATCCTATTACTTGCAGTTGTTTCGCAATAGGCTTGTTGACATGTCTTTGATAAAGAACTGCTCCTGTACCATAATGAGAGGCATCAATGTACAGTTCAAATGGCAGGCTAAACTCTGGGAGCGTCAGGACAGGGTTTGAAGAAATAATTTCAACAAGTTCTGCGTAACACCGCTCGCAGTCTTCAGACCACACAAATGGCACCTCTTTTTGCGTAAGGGCACTGAGACACTTTTTCTTTGTTGCATAATCCTTTATGAAGGCCCGAAATGCCCGGCAAGGCATAAAAACACTCGAAGAGAGTGTAGATCAAATGGCTTGACGAGACTCTTGATACGCTGGACACTTTGTTCTTTGGTACTTTTTGTCTGCCCATCAAATACCCTGCCAAAAAAAACAACCCTCTGGGAGAAGAATTCACTCTTTCTGACGTTAATCTTAAGCTGTGCCCTGCTCAATGTATCTAGAACCATTGATAGATGACTAATGTGGTCATCTCTTGTTCTTGGATAGACGAGTATGTCGTCGACATACACACTAAAAATTTGCCAATAAATTCTTTGAGAACAGATTTCATCATTTTCTGGAACCAGGCGCCTGATATTTTCCACCCAAATGGCAGCCGGTTATATTCGTAGATGTCGAAAGGTGTAATAAACGCGGTGAACATCTTAGTTTCCTCCTTGAGTGGTATTTGCCAATAGCCTTTACATAGGTCTATCCTGGAAAACCATTGACACCCACCGGTCTCGTCAATTATTTCGTCGATTCGTGGCATCGGGAATGGGAACAAGTCTGTTTGCCGGTTGATAAGCCGGTAATTGGTGCACAAGCGATAGGATTCGTCGTCTTTTGGCACTATAGTAATGGGTGAGGCAAACGGAGAGGTCGAAGGTCTGATGATACCAGAATCCAACATTCCTTGTAGATCCTGTGTAAGCCATACTTTTTTTCGTGGCTTAACCCATAGGCTTTCTTCCTCACAACACTTTTGTCTCGAAGATCGAACGGCACTTCGATTGCAGTCGTTGCGGGGGGATAGGTGCCGACACACAGAATTTCTGGAAATTTCAACGAAACCTCGTGGGAACTTGTGACTGACCTATCTTGCGTCTGAATGAGGTTGGAATGCTCGGTGGTGATAATGTCGTTCCACAGAATATTCATCTTGAATAGTTTCATGTGAGGCCGAAATAAAAGGAAATCGAACTCCACTCCTGACATGACCAGGTTCCTCACGGTGAGCTCTAGATCTCTGAATTTCACTTTTGCATCCGTCCATTTTTAGCTCTCGACAGTTGCCGTCATAGCCTTGAACTTTGACAGCTCTCGCGGCAAAGATTTCACCTTTGTCAACTCTTTTCTCATTAATGAGACTGACCGAGGCACCTGGGCATCTCGATATTATTCACGATCATTGGACAAACAAAATGTTCGATTTCACAAGAAATATTGTCTCCTGCGCCTCAGACGTCCTGACATTCGTGGATTTTCCGAGAATCTTCCAGAGGAGTCCCCTAGGGCTTGTGATAACTCGTGTTGGCAGAATAATCTTCTCTTCTTTTTTGCGACCATTCCCTGTTCGAGTTGTGTTGCACCTCGTGAGACCGGGACTCGAACGACACATATTTTAAGCAGTACAGAAGCTCCTCGGAAGTGGACGGTGCTTTAACCTGGCCTTGTCCCTGACAATCTTTTGTCATCCCGTGTATCACTAGTGGCACGATAGAGGAATGTGGAAGCGTGGGATCCTCCAATTGCAGTAGGCGCCTCTTCTCAAAGTAATAGTCCAGCAAATTGCCGTCTCTCTGTTTGTAAAAAATTGCTTCGTCCCACAAGTGGTCTGGGTTCATTTGAAATGCCCGAATAAAACTTTTTTTCACGTGTCCCATGATTCTTTCATATGTTCTGTGACGCGCAGATCATACCACTTTTTAGCGTTGCCACGTAGTTACGGGCGCATGTGAAGTATCCGATCGGAGTCACTTAACTAGTGGTTCTGCTCGCACGCGTACTAAAAAAATCCAGCCAGGAAACGGCACCATCCGTGCTATCATCAAACATTTCCGGCTTAACTGTCTGTCGACGTATCGCACCAGTGGCAAGTATATTCAAAGTTACTTGCTGTTGTTTGATTTGCTGCATTTACGTTTGCGTTAATTGTGCCATCGCACTCAATATGCCTTGGAGAGGCGGCCGCGCGTTTCGATCTATATCGCCTTGAGCGTCACACTTATTTGCGATTTGTTACCTCATAGATTCGAGTTCCGCGAATTCCATGTCAATTTTCACGGTAGCTCTTTCGGTGACGCCGCTGATCGAGGCCTTGGCTTTGTTGCTGATAGCTTCGAGTAGGTCAGGTGTAGTTAGGTCCTCCGGCGCCGCAATGTTCTCACCTTCCAAAGCATAGCCCGTGACGAGAGGGTGGCCGTCCCGTCTTTCGACGTAGAATGTCACCCAAATCTGGTTGCTGTTGTCGGCTGCGCCAAATATAAAGTTCCAAGACACGGTAAAAGCCCTCAATACTTTAATTATACTAGTCAGCTGCCATTACGGTGCTCCATGTCTTCGTTCTCCTCTTCTTGAACATATTTGTCCTCTTCGCTGTCTGTTCGTCTAGGATCACTACATCCTCCCGGGCTTCCATTACCATCTCTCCTGGGATGATATTCAAGAATATTAGCAATCGACGCCTGTTCTGTGTTTCCTCGAGGTCCTTAATAATACACGGTCTTGAGAATCCCTTGGTGCTTCACTGTTTTCAATACTGAAAATGGGCCTATAAAGGGGCACTTTGAATCCAACCCCTTTCGAACCAGCACCATGTCTCCTGGTTCAATATCGGGTATCGTGGACTGGTGACGTTTGTCGAAGTTCTTTTTCATAGTTTTACGATACTTTTCTTTCTGGTTCAAATCCAGTTGCTTTTCGCAAAGTGTTAATTTTGCAACTATATCAAGTTCTTTGTCCGCAGGTAAGCAACAGGGCTTTGGAAAGCGGCGAAGTAAGGGCTACATCCCAATGCTGCAGAGTGAGGTCGGTTATGGTGACGAACAGCTGCTTCCAGAGTGCACTTCCACCCGCCTTTGAAGTTGGGGTATAAAGATGCATTAAGCTGGTGTCACCAGCGCCCACCGGTGATGCAAGAAGTGCCGGCAGCCACGTGCTCCTAGTATCCCGTTTTAGTCGCTGGTCGCTGGCCGCAAGCCACCAGCATAACATTTGTTTCTTTCGCGGCATGGCGAAAAAGTGCTGCCTTGCGCCCGGAGCAGTGGTGTCACATGGTGCATTTTCTATCGCGAGTGAGCCCGATCGGACCAAATATCTCGATCGCGATTTGCCCATTTGTGCCAGCTGCGGAAAGGAGTCAATCGCCGAAAAATTTGACCCCGATATGGATCGATCGTACTCTAAAATGCAGCGTGTGGCCACTGTATAAGGTTCGCGCAATAAAAAGTAACAGATAACTAACAAAATTGGGCCGCAGACAAACGCGTGCTCGCATGTTACATTGGCAAGAATGTAAAATGTTATCTAGCTACAGCGTCACAGACGGAATCCCTGTAACAGACAAACAGACAGACAGACAAAGAACTTTAATGAAGGTCCTGAGAAGCTCCGTTGCCCCCTCTCAGAAAATCCCTGTAAAAAAATAACAAAGATAAACTCTCGCGCACGTGCATATGGCTCTCGTTTGTATGCTCAAAATTATGTGAGAAAGGTGGCGGCGGCATGTTCCTCAGAACATGCGGGTTACTTCCCTCAAGACAGAGAAACAACTTGCGTCATGCTCCATGGAGGTATGGGTGCTAAACAGGAATATAAATATGCGAACGCTGCTTATTTCTCGTGTCTACCGCACACCGTTTGTAAAGGGAAACCCACAATAAATGAAATTACACAGTGGACACGTTCCACGCCTTTATTACCATACATATATGTTTCCTTATGGTTCTCACTCTAAAGCCCATTTGATGCTTAGTTTGAACTCGACACAATGGTTTCTCATAGTTTACAAAAGGGAGCAGACTCGGCCTCCGTGGTTTCCATACCGGAAAAAAATTTTCGCCGAGAGCTAGTGGGGCTATACTAATTCAGGTGCCACCAAATTAGGAAGGCGCTCTAAGCGTCAACAAAGTCATTCCCTCACCAGAACAGGAATTGGCCTCTCTGGTGCATGCAGTATTCGGTCCACTACCTTCCTGATTACTCCTACAATTAACCCATGGCCCTCAGTGCCCAGCGGCTGCGGAGCACCTGATCAAGGCGGCGGTCAGACGTGCGATGCGGCAGAGGGTGCTAATTATCTCTGGGTCCGGACAGGCCGCAACTGGAAACTGAACCTGGCAACGTTCACACCATGCGCACCCTCTCGAGTGAGGCTAACTTAGCAGGGCTATTTGAGGAATTATCAGACATTGCCCGGGATATTATTGGCCTAAGTGAGGCTAGAAGAACTGTTGAGGCTGATACGGTGATGACTAATGGCCACGTGCTCTGCTACACAGGTCTTCCACATAAGAGAGAATACAGGGTACGATTCTAATCCATAAGGACATAGCAGGCAACATTAGTGAATTCCACAGCTATAATGAGAGAGTAAATGTGGTCATAATAAAACTGAATAGGAGGTATAGAATGAAGGCGCCAACCTCCAAACACGATGATGAAGAAATAGAACGGCTTTATAAAGATGTTGAATTTGCAATGGGAAAGATGCAAACTAAGTCTACAGTAGTCATGAGCGACATCAACGCAAAAGTGGGGAAAAAACAGGCTGGTGAGCAAGCAATTGGCAACTACGGCATCGATTGTAGAAACACTAGACGAGAGATGTTCGTAAAATTCGCGGAAAGGAAAAGCCTCCGAAGAATGAATACCTTCTTCAGGAAGCGCAGCAACAGGAAATGGACCCGGAAAAGCCCTAATGGAGAAATAACGAATGAAATAGATTTCATACTCGCTGCCTATCCTACCATAGGGCACGATGTAGAAATGTTAGGTAGCGTAAAGTGCAGTGACCATAGGTAAGTGAGGTCTAGGATTTTTCTTAATTTGAAGACAGAAAGGATAAAATTAGTAAAGAAGAAACAGGCAAACCTAGACACACTAAGGGTAAAAGCAGACCAATTCAATCTGGTGCTCGCAAACAAATATATAGCTTTAGAACAGCAAGAGGAAGAAAACATAGAGGTACTGAATGAAACCGTAACTACGCATGATCTCAGAAGCAGCAAGTGAAGTGGGAGATAAGGCACCAAGGCAACTAGTAGGTAAGCTCTCCCAAGTAACAACGGACCTAATGAAGAAAGGTCAAAACAAGAAAGTGTCAAACTCGAGAGATCTGATAAAATTCGCCCAACTGTCAAAACTGATCAACAAGAACAATTGTAAGGGATATTCCAAATTATAAAATGGCTGTGAAAAGAAAAGTTTGCGTAAGACAAGGAAAAATGTATGCACTAAAGATAAGCCGGATAAAATCATCAGCAATTTCGATGAGATAGTAAAAGCAGCTGAAGAATTCTATACTGACCGGTACAGTCCGCAGAGCAGCCCAGCTACTTTCATTCGAAGTAGTGATGAACAGGATACAGAGGCTCCTTTTGTAATTAGCGATAAAGTTAAAAGGGCATTGCAATACATGACCAGGGAAAAAACTGCTGGAGAAGATGGAATAGCATTCCTTTTAATCAATGATGAAGGAAATATCATGCTTGAAAAGCTTGCGGCTCTTTATACGCAATGCCTTACGACTTCAACTGTAACAGAGAGCTGCAAGAACGCTAACATTATACTAATCCATAAAAAGGGAGACGGTAAATAATTGAACAATTATAGACCCATTAGCTTGCTTTCAGTATTGTATAAAATATCCACCAAGATAATTTCCAATAAAAGCAGGGCAACACTTGACTCCAGCCAACCAAGAGAACAAGCTGGCTCCAGAAAGGGGTATTCTACGATGGATCACAATTATGTCATCAATGAGGCAATCGAGAAATTCAGCGTTACCTTTGTAACCTTACTGCCCCGTAAAGTGCGAGGAGAAAAAGGGGACCGCGCCAAATATCAGGCCATTATAATTGTGGCCATGTGATTTGCGACAGGTGTGAGAGTATGAATGACGCGGCGGTCGCGAAGTGTGTGAGTGTGATGATGTGGATAGTGGTGTCTACCGTGCCGGGGCAAAGTGCCTGAAATACCAGATTGGAGTGGTGATTCTGTTGTGGGAACAGCAAGGGGGAAATTGCAGATGATGATAATGGAAGAATAATGCCACCTGCCACGGACAAGGAAGCGGCGGGTGGAGCGCGCAGAGCGTGAGAGTGAGCGGAAGTCTGGAATGAGGCATGTGTGGAGGCAGCAACAAGTCTGGAACGGCAGCTCGCACAACGGCGGTTCAGGGCTTGGGTACAGGCGACCGGTGTCCTGCTACACGCGGAACTGGGTGAAGATCCCATTTGTGGCTGGACTCTCCTGCGCACCAGCGGCCTGGTGCAGTGCTTCCTGCTGGAAACCGGGACGCGTGAGCTACCTGTCTGCCGACCGAGCCCGACGTTCTAGCGGCGAAGGCGTTACAGGCCAGGCCTTACTGGCCAGTTACAGAAGTAGCCTGGTGCCATACAGGCTTGCTGTTTCCCCTGCTACCACGTCGCGACCAGGTGCGGCGTGGTGTTGACGGCGTAAGACATGGCCGTCGCAAGCAAAACACCAGTTGGCCTAAAGTGTCCGACGCACTACGCAACGAGAACCGTCACGGGTACCGCAAGGACGAACCACACGGGCGAGTCGTGATGCATGAGTGCTAGGCACATCAGTATATAGACGGAGAAATGTCTTCAGAACTCTAGTTTTGCCGTGTCATTATCGTTTGCCGTGTCATTCTTAAAAAGATTGTGAGCCCAAGGGCAACAGCAGGCGTTTCCATCTGAGTCAGCTTCACGCTCACCGTTCACCTCACTAGTGTCGGCGCTGAGCCGTGTTTACTGTGGGACAGCGAAGTAAGAGTTAAAACTTTATAATGAATGTCACTTCTGGCTAATTAGGTAAGGCTGGGGAGAGAAAAGTACGAATAACATCTTCTGGCTCTGCGCAACCACTATGCACCTTCTCACGAACGCACTGTTGTACCCAAGTCCGGTCTAGAGGACACGACCACGTGGCTGACCTTACCAGGGTGAGCATGCGCCAACTGCGTGCCATAAGTTTCAGAAGCATGCATGGTCCGCCTCCGCTTTCGCAAGGATGCGAAAGCGGAGGCGGACCATGCATGCTTCTTTCGAGCTGTCTTCCCGAGCGCATAATGTTTCCAGGAGAAAGTAGTGTTGAAAGTCAACTAAGAACTTTGGAGACACCGCGCAGTGTAAATCGTGAAGCGGGTGGCTGACCAAAAAGTTTGCATTGGTACGAGAATGCAGCCCTCACAGTTTCCAGCGCTCCTTATCATCACGCCAGCGTTGTAAAAGCGTGTGCTCGCAGTCATGAAGTGAGTGTTGATGTCTGACTTTGTGCGCAAGAAACCATGCCTGTTCAGTTATACACGAATGTTCACGGCAATTCATAGGGCCTACAGAATGACGAAATGAACTCCACGTAATTATTTGTTACTTTGGTATAGCTCTTCATGATTCGCTTTTCTAGGAAAACTGCGACTTCTTAACAGTTTTACATCATGCACGACAATCGCCCACTGCAGTCGAAAAAGTTCTTTTTAATGCGTCGGCATTAGAATGCTCATGCGACCAAAAACCCATCGGTGTATTGTGTCCAGCAAATTAAGAGAGAGGAGTGGAGAGGATACCAACGCTGGTCAAAGGGCAGGAGACACTTGATAGCAGCGGGGCGCGCCGCGCGATGACATGCGGCCATGCACAGTTGGCGTTCGGCCGTCGGCAGAAGCACTTCGCTCCCGGGCAAATCCGGACACGTGTCGCACTTTCCAATAGCTATGTTAGTGGCTGCGTTTGTGTTCTGTGTGCTGTACAGCTAAAAGTACTCTGCGCAGGGAAAACTGTCGCATTAGTGTAGCATGAATCCCATTGACCGCCCTTATTTTTTTCCTGAATCAGGGGTCCAGTGACGCTGTGCCCATGGAACAAAAACAAGTGGTTGAGAGAATGGCGGTGAGTTTACTTTATACAATATTGCGTACCACCGTATACTCCTCAGCCAAATTTAAACAACGCTTTGGTTGTCTAGGAAAAACTGTCAGGACCTCTCAAAGGACAGTTACCGGTAAACGCATGCGCAAGCGAAGAATTGTACTAGACGAAAAAAAAATGGAGGACGCCAAACTTCGCCTTTAAGAGTAGAACGCGATAGCGTTATCGGGACCCGTTCGCATCGTACCGTTCGCATACGGCAAGTAGGCTTCATTCATTGCAACACTGATTGTGGGAAAGAGAGCTTACAAAGACCAAGCTTCCACCGATCCCCTAATGTCGGCTTCACTTTTAAACAGAAATGCATTGCTGGAAAGACGTTTTTGCAGGGGCAATATAAGTGGTCCTATATTAAAATGTGCAGGCCCTAGCATCTTTTTTATTTATTAATTGTTTGCTATTGCCCCGACTGCGCGCAGGTCTGGTAGAAATGCTGGAAAGGGGGTTTGTGTTTGAGTTTCCCCATAGCAGAATTAAGTTTTCTCGTACATTCAAATTAAAATCCGACGCTGATTGGTAAGCAATCCGACGGCGAATCCGACGCCGAATGGTAAAGTCGCACTTTACCATTTTTCTGGCGGATTACATTGTGAGAAAAACAGTTTTTGTTCATTGTGAAAAAAAAAACACTTTTTGTTCACCAAAACCATGCACCACGTGGAGGGCCTGCGCGGTCGGGGTGGTTGGTGATGATTTTCTTCGCTCCCGCCGACATCGAATGCTGGTTGCCGACGCAGGATTTTCTGCGACACGGGGCCCTTAACGCTATCGAGTTAAAATAAACGGCAACACTAAACGACTCGGTGAAAGTAGAAAGACTAAACCAGCGATGCTATATAAACATCGTGGAAGTAATTATAAATAACAATAAGCATATGGGTGACTAATAGATTCTGCTTCACAAAGAAGTTGTTTGTCTGGGTTTTCAAACTTTTTAACACTGTAAGCAGGAGCCAAGTGGTGTCGTTAACGTTCTATTCGAAGAAGAAGAGGTGGAGCTGAGCAGGTAATGAGAGGCATAGCGCAGCCGGAACGTGCTCTGTAGTACATATATAGTACAGTGCACTTTACCGCTGTATTATCGTGGCCAGAACACTCGAACGGGTGTCAGGCGGGTGGCTTCCACCGCCACAACTTCACGGGCCACCTCGAGCAAGAGGCGGCCTCAACGCAAAGGCCTCGGTTTGGCCTCGAGCAAAGGCCTCGGTTAGGCCTCGAGCAAAGGCCTCGGTTAGGCCTCGCCCCGGACACCGCCTGAAGCTGCTGCAACAGGCGGCAACGAGCAGGCAGCAACCAGGCCGGCTCCAAACGGCGTCACACCAGGCACCACTCCACGTCTGCACCGACAGGCAGGCGCATTGACCTCAGGGCCGCCTCAGCTACCGTGGCAGGAGCTCTCGGAACAGCGCGCTGTTCCTGCGTCTTCCAAGTCACGAGCCCCCTCTGCCTGTTCGGCACCCGCCTCTCTTCTTCCTTTTTTCTTGTTTCTTTTCTTACCGCTGTCAAGCGCGCAAGCTGCCCCTGGCTCGCCTTCTGCTTCTTCTTTCTTCATTCACAAGGCTAGAAAGTTCTCACAAACAGTCCACGCGCATAAACACTACTAATGTCCCTGCACTACAATTATCCCCCACTTAAGAAAGTTGTTTGGGGAACAACTTGTCACAGTGCACACAATTAGACAACATACACAAACACGATTTTCATGCTGTGGTCATCTGTCCAAGAACTTGCCGTTAGAAAAATGACAAATTATTTTAAGCGGTACACCACTGAGGATTCACACACGGCTAACATATTCAGCACCTATGTTGTCTGCTCCTTTGATATAGTCCAACGCAAAATCATATTCAGTAAGGAGCTTTGATGCTCTTCCAAAAGCTTATTAAACTGGTCTATCTGCTGAAAGCTCAAGTCTTTCACTACGGCAACATTTTTAGGGGTCTCTCTCTGGTGTAGAGTTACAGATAGGATTTCACGTTTCTTCTACAATATCCGACTCGACGGTAACTGCCGCCGTACTGCTCGTTGTTTTGGTTCCATTTCCCTTTCCTCATACTTTTTAAGCAGATTGATGTGGAATAGGCTCACTCGCGACCGAGATCGATAAGGTAGTCATAATCGTTTCAGTTTTTCGACCACCGTGATGGGACCCTTCCATGTCAAGATTAGGCTTGTTTCTTCTCTGGTGGAAGGAAGCAGTAACACTTTATCAACTGCAACAAGCTGTCTAACTCTTGACTTTCTGTCATAGTACTTTTTTGGGAAGCTTTTGCTTTCTGGAGCTTCTCATGAGCCATTTTGCAGGTGTCCTGTAACCTTCCCTGGAGCTCTACGACATATCCGTACGTCGTCTTGGTCTCGGCGTCGATATTATCGCCAGTCCATAATTCCTTAAGAATGGACAGTCGGTCCCCGCACAAATCTTCTATCCAGGAGGTCAAAATGGCGAAAACCCCAGGCTTGCCTGTGGGACGTCTCGGTAGGCGAAAAGCAATGGGGCCAAGTATCTACCCCATTTTAGGGCATTCTTGACACATGCGTCGGTCATTTGCTTAAGCGTCCCATTTAACTTTACACGAGGACCATTCGCCATGGGATGGTACGGCGTTGTGGGCAGTTGTCTAAATGACAGTAGTCGTCCCAGTTCCTGCATTAGGCTGGACGTGAAATACTTGCTACGGTCACTCACTATCTCACGTGGAACACCAACACGAGAGAACATTTCTAGTAGGCCTTTTGCTGTCCGCTCTATCTCATACTTGGTAATGCTACCGCATCGGGGTAGCGTGTAGCAAAGTCGATCATGGTCGTACATATTTATTCACCTTATCGGACGTTTGGCGACAGAGGACCAGTAATGTCTACTGCGACTCGGTGAAAGGTGTCCAGATGATGGGCATATTTCCCAGCGGCAAGTGACCTACAAGGTGCTTAGGCAGTTTTTGGCATATGTTACACGATTTGACGAAAACGTGTAACATCCGCCCTGTACTCCCGGCCAAGAAAATTCCTCAAGGACACGATCTATTGTCCTCTTTTGTCCCTGATGTCCAGGCAAGCAACCTTCATGCGCCATCTTCAGTACGGCGCCCGGAGTTTCTCTGGAACCACAAGTTGTTCCAAGTCCGTCGTTCCGCAGTCTGTTAGCGGCGGAAAAGAATGCCTCGAACGAACACAAACTCAGTTACAGCTTGCTTCTTGGACGTGCCTCCTTTTGTTCAATGCTGCGAAACAAGCTTCTAGCGTGGGGTCCGTGCTTCGTACTTCCGAATTTCCTCCGGGCTGATGTTTAACGGGTTGACTTGTGGTACCTGTTGTTGTTGCTGTTCTTGTCCTTGTCCCTGCAGCAGCCGTCATTCCGTCTTCGCGTGAATCTTTCGCACTGCGGATTTACAATTCTGAACCTGTTTGATTGCACTTAGCGTCGACAATCGGGTAGACGCCTTCAACATTGCCTAGTACAACGTCGTACAATATTCTACATGCAAACTGCACAAATATGTCCCTTGAAAATCGGCGAGTCAACGTACACCTCCGCCTCTGGTAATGTCTTTGCGGTCCGGTCTAATAGGCGTATTAGGCGGGTACTACCCATCAGTTTGGATTTCGGAACCAGGGACCGTTTCACTACGACTGTATCACAGCCGGTATACCGCAGGATGGTCACCCTTTTCCCTTCAAGCTGACCCATTACCGTCGGCATTGCTTTTGACACACCTCCACACGT
The DNA here is from genome assembly GCF_013339745.2 of Dermacentor silvarum. Lineage (NCBI taxonomy): Eukaryota > Metazoa > Arthropoda > Arachnida > Ixodida > Ixodidae > Dermacentor > Dermacentor silvarum. The sequence goes on from NC_051156.1 coordinate 39,541,721, forward strand.
TGTACCACTCTGAGCAACGTAAAGAACGTTGTTATCATCTTCCGCACTTGGTTGTGCACGTTCCTGTTGTTTTTCCTCTTCACCCTCGACTTGTTCCGGTATAAGAGAGAACATGACGCTTCACCACGCCTGTTAGAGCCAGTAGGGCAAGCATCTGCCCTATGACCTGTCTTCTTACATATCCAGTATGGTGATGTCTTTGCAGCTCTAGATCTAGTCCAGCAGTTCGGAGCTCGGAGACCTTGTTTGTTACAAAGAAAGCAGAGCGGTTTTCATTTGCTTTCCTTCGTAGCCACTGCTTTATTGTGGGCTAGAAGCTTCCCCTCGCCTTCCTTTTCTTCCTTGCGTCTAGCAAGATTTCTAATACCTTGTGCTTCCAGGTACTGGTCGGCTGTCTTTGCGAGTGTGTCAAGGTCACGACACCCTCTTTCCTTGAGAAAGATGGCCAACATTGCCTCGCAGCGTCGTAAAAACTGTTCCGACACGATGCTATCTCTCAGCGCTTCGTACGTCTTCGGTTCTTGGCTAACTCTTGCCAGTGGTCAAAGTAGCCGAGAAGACGTCCTGCATACTGTCTTGCCGTCTCAGCATTTTCAGGCTTCGCGTCTCGAAACTTCACGCGAACCTTCTTCCGTGTAGCGGAACCGCAGCAGAAGAGTCTGCTTCAATTTTACATAATCCATGGCGTCTTCCGCGGACATCCGACCTACTGCCGTTAACGCTTCACCGGTCAGGCACAGACTTATGACAAGGCCCACTTCTCTCGTGGCCAACCTTGACTAGCACTCTCTCAAACCTTTGAATGTAGGCGTCTAGTTCATCCCTACCCTCGTTATAGGGCGGAATCATCTTATGAGGACTGCGAAAACCATGGCCACCACCAGTCTCATCGCTTACGACACTCGCCTGTGAACGCTCTGCCTCTATTATCCGCCGTCGCTCCTTGAGGAGCGCTCGTTCAGCCTCCAGGTGGGCTAACTCTCGCACATGCTCTTCCTGTGCCGCTATCTTTGTTTCTTCTCGCTCCTTTGCTCGCTGATCTCTCATTTCCTTCTGCTCTGAGCTCACCCATGCCTTCAAAGCTTCTCCACTCAGTCCCATCTCTTACCTAACTCAACTAGCATTATTTTTTCGTCCATTATCGTCTACCGAACACAAACTACGTGCGACTCTAAGATGTAACGATAGAGCTTTGTCCTGTCGTGGACGCCAGAAATTGTGATGGAATAGTTCGGCACGTATGTCTGTGAGCAGTCAGGCGGGAATGAACGTCAGAGACGCATTAACGGATGTAAACGAACATTTATCTAACATGATAGGACTTAGACAAGACAAGCACTGAATACAGAATACAGAGCAAAAGTCCGTACAACAAACACGTCTACACGAGGCCCTAAGCGCAGCGTTCAAGAGAAGAGCAAGTAGGTCTCACGGGTTCAGTCCTGATGTCGTCGATCGGCGGTAGGTCGTCTGAGCAGTTACGACGATTTCTGTTGGAGATGAACCAACGCACGATGACCCTCGTGGGAGGTGAGCCAAGGCAGGATGGCAGCACGGGTCATCAGATGAGGCAGGCGACGGCCCACGGCTCTATTACCGTGGCCAGAGCACTCGAACGAGTGTCAGGCGGGTGGCTTCCACCGCCACAACTTCACGGGCCTGGTTTGGCCTCGAGCAAAGGCCTCGGTTAGGCCTCGAGCAAAGGTCTCGGTTAGGCCTCGCCCCGGACACAGCTTGAAGCTGCTCCAACAGGCGGCAACGAGCAGGCAGCAGCCAGGCCTGCTCCAAACGGCGTCACACAGGCACCACTACGCGTCTGCACCGACAGGCAGGCGCGTGACCTCAGGGCCGCCCAGGTACGTGGCAGGAGCTCTCGGAACAACGCCTGGTCCTGCGGCTTCCAAGTCACGAGCCCCTCAGCCGTTCGGCACCCGCCTCTCTTCCTTTTTATATTGTTTCGTTTCTTGCCGCTGTCAAGCGCGCAAGCTGCCCTGGCTCGCCTTCTCTTTCTTCTTTCTTCATTCACAATCTAGAGAGTTGTCAAAAACAATCCATGCACATAAACAACACTACTAATGGCCCTGCACTACAGTAACTTTCACTTAAAACAATTCAGTGCAAGAAAACAACGCATATGACGCAGTTCAGTAGCTGACGGAAGGAACGCGGCGAGGAAGCTCGATTGCTGCTGCCACAACGTTACCGATGACGAGAATCTCAACGTCGCCGCCTATCTGAAGCCGCCGAACAAAGCCCGACAACTAGCCCTCCTGCGCATCAAGAGCCGGCAAAGACGGACAGTCGACAATACAAGCGTCGACGACACTACGTGGAATGTCTAACCCAGCGCCAGCGTTTGGTTTTGGACCTGATACGCTGACGAGGCCTTAGGCAGAAGCTTTTTACGCCGCCAACTGATAGGCGCCGACTACGGGGGGCTCCGGGGCTCGAGCCCCCTCCGAATTTTCCGGGGGGGGGGGGGGGCAGAGTCCCCCCGGCGCGATGCCGAAGCCCCCCCCCACGCTCTAAATGTCAGTACCAGAGTCCTGTTACCCAAACCGTTTAAGATTCTTTTGAGTTGCCTCTAATTTTCCCTTACAAGGTTATTGTGGCTAAAAGCTCACTGAATAATTGTTGACGCGGACGTGCACGGCTTTATTCATAATCTCGCTTTATTTCTGAAAATCCTGGCAATAGGAAAACAATGAGTTGTGGCGCAAGGAAAGAAGAAGGAAACCAAGGGGAGACAGGATAGGGCGCCTGTCTCCCCTGGTTTTCTTCTTCTTTCCTTGCGCCACAAACTCATTTGTTTAGCTATGCACCAACGCGCCAACGCACTACCTTGCAAAACCAATAGGAAAACAAGCGCATTAGAAGCTCCAACGGCGGCTCCCTCATCCGTATTTTTTAAACTCCAACATGTTATTTAACTTTCCAGTGTGAACACCATTCACAGACACATATATTCAATGTGTTTTTATATATTTAAAGATTACAAAGTTTATTATATTTTTAAGAGAAAGAGCTAAACTAACTAATAATTATTCTAATGATATGGATAGTCTATGTCTAGAGAATCAATATGTTGCTGTATGTTCAAGTCGCTACAAATGCATTGTAGACTTTTTGACACTGAAAAAGACCTGCAGACTTCAGTGACCCCTTTGGCAAAGTCTTTTATCAATGTGTGTGAAATACACGTGAATGATATGTCTCAGCATTGCTTCTCTTTCCTGTAGGAAATGCTAGGAACTCATGAAAAAAAAACTCATTTCTAAAACATAAACTCAATTTACAACATTTATTGGGATGGAAACATCGCAATGCTGCAGAGGTCATAAATTTATATATATATATATATATAATATATATATATATATGATCCTCTGCATGCACGTTGCGATGTTTCCATCCCCAACAAATGTAAATTATTATGGTTATATATATATATATATATATATATATATATATATAATAACTTAGTAACCCGAAGTGAGGCCAAGCCGGATTCACTCGAAATCAGATCAATAGCCGTCATGCGCATCAGAGCTTCTACTAGGGCTCAGAAAAAAAGATCATTGCACCCCAATGATTACCAACAATTGAATACGGCACGGTGGCCGCATAAGCGTCAACCGCACACAGTAATTTGCAGCTGCGGCAGGGCTAGATAGAAGACGCGTGCTCTCCTCCCTATGCGCGCATTTGATCACGTGACCTCCAACTAACCGAATATTGACGGCGTAGGAAGATAATGTCGATCAAGCCACCATCCTTTTCGGCTCAGTGTTAAGCGCTTTTTCTCCCCATCCACAGCGTATAGGTTGCTCACTCTTAAGAGTTTTGGACTTTATATGGAATATCATGGCGACAACGACAGCGAAAACTTGCCTGGGGTATCGATACCTGCAATTGCAGTCGCAATAAAAAGAAGAAATATAAAACAGGCGTCGAGCTCGCTTCTACAGCGGCTGCGGATGTGGCATGTGCACCGGCTACAAACACAGCATGAGCACCAACGACAAAACCAATAGTGAGCACCTCGCTTATCGGTACTTCGCCAGAACCCGTCTGACGCTGAAAAGGAAGCGTATTTTCCACCGATATAAGCACCAGCGGAAACATAACACTAGGCGCGCGGGGAGACAGCGCACGCGAAGGGACCCAGCCATCTCGGATGGCCGAAGCTTGAACTCGGCGGAGATTAACTTCAAACTGAAGCGCGTGACCCACATATGTATGGCAGAGGCAGAAAAGTAGAAGCTGAGGACCCGTGTGTTCTGCCGCTAGGCGAAAGAAGACCCCACGCCGCTATTATGAAGGTTCCTCAGCTCACGTGTTTCTATCAGCGAGTGACATGTACCGCCAGAGGTTCTATGAAGTACTTGACACAGTGCTGTCTTCGTTAAACAACAGGTATCCACCTGATATGTGGCAGCCTAAGTCCCACATTAAGCAGCTTGCCATAGGGAAGGAAGACGAAGCATATATAACATAGTTCTACGGTGACGACCTTGAACCAGGACTCCTGATTTTTGACAGAGATATGCTGATTGAAATTTTAAGCCAGCCAAAGGTCGGCATCATTGCACACATTTGGGGACGTCGTGCACATGTTTACGGGGGCCAAGGGCGAACACCTGCGAAACCTTTTGCCGGAAATGGCCAAGCTAAAAAAAATTGCGTTGTCCATACCGGTCTCGTCGACCACATCTGAGAGGTCCTTTTGCCACGGCGGCCGCATTCGATGGGGGTGAAATGCGAAACACCCGAGTACTTAGATTTAGGTGCACGTTAAAGAACCCCTCGTGGTCCAAATTTCCGGTGTCCCCCACTAGGCGTGCCTCATAATCAGATCTGTTTTGGCAGTTAAAAACCACATCATTAAATTTTTTTAGAGTCCTATTTTGCCTTCGTGACTGCAAATGTACTTGCGGTCGACGACTGGACGACTGAACGACTGGACGATTCAAAGTAAATTGAATATATTTCCGACGACTTTTATTTCCAGAGCAAATGCCCTTTTTCAATGATGTTGAAATCATCGCATCACACAACGAACTGATGCCTTTAATAGGGAAAAAAGGCACCAACTTACAAGTCAAAGCAAACCACCTGGCTTAGAAAACAACGCAAAAAAATTATACAAAGGAAGAAAATGGGGTCCAGAGCGCCAAGCATAGTGAGGGCATTTGGGTAAGAAAAGACGCGTGTTGCGCTATTTGTAAAACTCCCTAGTCTATCTGTGGAGATCCTTATTAATTTTTATTTGTCATATGCTGCATTTGCCTCTCAATAACACAATCCATGTTGTTCCTATATTTGCTATCGATCCTTTCGCGCTTTCGAGATACCGCTGTCTTATTTATTTATTTGTTATTATGTTTATTTATTGGGCACCTGATATTTTTACTCTATAATCCTTTGCCTGCCTCAGAAATAAACGAAACCAGTGGCATAAGGCATGCTTTGACATGTAATGAAACTATGGCCTTATAGAATCACATTATACTACGCTAATAATTCTACCATAAGTTGTGGTCAGAAATTTTTATATCGTTTAATGTTTATTATGTTAAGTCTTATCTTCTCAATAACTGACCTTTTGTCAGGAAAAGATTTCTTGATTGTATCTTTTCTATTAAATCTTTTACAAGGCGTTACATTGCTTTTTCATAGATGTGTCTGTGCGACTTAATAGGCACAAAACACACAAGTATCTCCCAACGTGTTTTAACTGAAACCGCTTGTCGCATGGCTCAACCAAGAGAAGCCAGTCTCTTGGCAGTGCGAGGGGACTGAGGCTGTAAAACTGAGTTGTCTCCTACTCTGAGGTCTTGCAAACACTCATATAAGCTCGTCACACCAGTGAACAATCATTCGAGGTCACAGGAAGTTTCCAGTGTAACTGTTAGTAAAGGTGCCGTATATATATATATATATATATATATATATAATGCATACATGGGTGGGGCTCGGAAAACTAGTCAGGCCCATTCCCCCGGAAAAATGAAAACTGTCCGCCTATGCGCCATTTCGCACCCTACAAGGTCAGAGGACGCATTGGCGCACAGGACTATATATGAGGTCGTGCCACACGGCATTTCGCGATAACAGTGGCGCGGCTCACGAGCAGAATCGTCATGTTGGGCGCGTTCACCGCTCTACAAGAGCTAACGAACTTTAGAAATTTGTGGCATTGCTATTTTGTTGCATTGCTATTACACAATCGGTACCATTTAAGCTCAGTAATTAAGGGTGAACGTGGATACTTCTTAGCACCTAATTGCATCGTTTATACCAACAACATCATATAATAAACACACATTGCATTATCCACTGCAGCTATAATTAGAGAGGTTGCCCTGACGTAAAATTGGGCTTCCTTCGAACATTTTTTAACGCGACAGCGTTAAGGGCCCCATGCCGCAGAAAATCCGGCGTCGGCGTGGCTGCCGACGTCCGCAGAGGAGAAATCATTCCCAACCCCCCGCCCTCGCAGGCCCTCCATGTGGTGCAGGTTTCGGTCAACAAAAAGAAATTTCTAACAGGTAAATCCGTCAAAAACGGTAAAGTACGACTTAACCACATCCTACAGACTAATGGCGTCGGATTGTAATTTTAATGTACAGAAAACATAATGCTGTTACGAGGAAGCTCAAACACAAACCCCTTTTCCAGCATTTCTACCATGCCAACATGGCGCGCTCAGTAGGGTACTTGCGAAAATCATATCCCGATGGCGCTGGGATCCTCGGCAGGTTGGATGGCGTGAAAGCAGGATGAACCTCATCTACAAAGGCAAAGAAGATAAGATAAGACGAGCTCATACAGGCCATTAGAGTAACGTCGGTGATATATAGAATGGCAATGCAATCCATAAAATTAGAACTGTTGAAGTGGGTGGTGAAAAACGATGTACTGGGGAACTACAGAATGGGTTCAGGCCAAGCACACGCTTAGAGGATAATATGTTTGTAGTAACTTAGTGGATAGAGATTTCAGTAGCTCAGCAAGATCTTTATCGATGCTTTAGATATTAAAGGAGCTTATGACAACGTAGACAGGGAATTGTTATATGAGATATTCTTCAGCACGAAGGCATAGATGACAATTTCGTGCAGCTGCTGAGGGAGATATATAGAGACAACGAAGTACAATTTGTATGGGAAGGTCGAAAAGGTAATGAAATGGTTCAATTCAGCAAGGATTGAAACAAATGTCCTCTGTCATCATTGTTGTTCACGCTTTACGTTAAGGGTATAGAAAGACGACTGGAAAACAGCGAATTAGGTTTTCATTTATCCTACATGCGTAATGGACAAATGGTGCAACAGAAGGTCCCCGGACTGATGTACGCAGACGACATTGCACTACTACGGACAATAAAAAAATTTACAGATACTTGTGATATCTGTGGGAATGCCGCGACAAATCTAGGCCTTAAGTTTAGCACAGGAAATCAGAATTATGACCTTTAATGCAGAGACGTGTATCTTCGTGGTGTCAATTCAACAGCAAGTAATACCCATACTGAAGCATATAAGTACCTCGGCGTACACATAACGAAGGAAGAATTACTCAGGCAGCCACCAAGATAATCCGAAAATAAAGGGGACGCGGAATGGCAGCAATAATGAAACACAGAGCACTGTGGGGCCACAATAAGTATGTGGTGCATGGAATCTGGAAAGGAGTAATGGTGCCAGCGCTAACATTCGCAAATGCCATTATATGCTTAAAATCGGATATATTGGCGGGTTTGGAAGTTAACCAAAGATCAGTAGGCCGGTTGGCTTTGGGAGCACACGGTATACGACAAGTGAGGCAGTGAAGGGTGACATGGGTTGGGCCTCTTTGAAGTCGGAGAAGCACCGAGCAAAGTTAGTTTTGAAGGCTCAGGAACATGGATGAAAATAAACGAGCGGCTAAGTGCAAAGTATCTGTACATGAAAAGCGTGGACACAGAATGGAGGAAGAGGTCAATGAAGTTGGCAACCAAGTACAGGATAATCGAAACTCCAAATAGACAACCAGATTCATCGAAATAAAGTGAGAGAATATAGACCGCGAATTGGATGCAAATAATGGAAACAAAAAGGACAATAGAGATTACAAATGATAAAAAGAAATAGAAGGGAAAATCTGTACGATAACACAAAGGGCACTGCCTTGTTATTTAAGGATCGAGCGGTGTGCCTTAAGGACCAAAACATACCAGAGCAAATTTCGTACTAGATAAGGCATGTGTATACTGCAGTAAAGATCAATACCCTCACACATTCATTGAAATTCGATGGGGTCCCCCCAGCGTGAACCGCAGGTAACGTGCAACTCCCAGAAGCGTTTGGTTTAAAGTGGAACGAAACATCAATATAGAGTCGTGAGATAAGCAGGAGACGATTAGTGTACTGGTAGAAAAAAAGCAGGGAAAAGATGGATACGACCTGAGCTCTTAAACATAGGTAGCGGTACAGGGTAAAGTTTGAAAAAAAAAAGAAAAGAATAATGAAACTATACAAAATGCTAGATAAATAACATGTATAGTAAACCTGATTAAATCAAGCAGGCTAGGTGACTATTTGTCGCCGCCCCCGTTTCAAAGGGGATGCCAATAAATCATAATCATCATCATCATCATCATCGGTAAAGGTCCCTGTATGTTCCAAAGGTAGCGCAAACATTGTTCAAATAGGAAAGGAGCATTTCCTCCCCGTCCTCTACCCCTCTCCAGACTTCTTCGTAGTTTTCCGCTCTCCCACTGGACGAGGCTTGACACGTGAGGAATAACCCGCGCGGCTTTCGTTACAGTGGGAAAGCCGCCATTAGTGAGCGTAGAAACACCGGGACACGTGTGCTCTGCGTGAGCGCAGGCTTTTTACATTTTGAAGACGCGCTCGGCTGCAGCAGGATGCCGACTTGCTGTGCTGTTGGATGTTCGAATATCATTCACACAAGGGGGCAAGCTTCTGCGGTTCCTCGTGGCAAAGGAAATCTCAAACGCCGAGGGATGGCTCCGCCGTATCAGAAGAAGAAATTTGAGTGCCACTGAGGGCGGTCATTACTGAGGGAGTTCTGATCGCTCTTCTTACCCAGTTAGCGATGAACGCGGGAAGGTGGGTGCGTTCGCGAGTTCACCATCAAGCAACGACTTAGTAAAAAAGAAGAAAAAAGAAAAAGAACGTACCGGTTTATGTTTAGCGGGGAACAAAGGGTGCATTTTGGCAATATGAATGCCAGCAGACTTCTCATAAATGAGCATAAAGGAAGTCGCCAATTAAAGAGCAAAACGCAGAACGCATGCGCACACACGGGAACCAGGCATATAACTGAGGCGAAAAGAAAAGCGCGCGTATGCATTTTGAAACTAGAAAAAAAAACGTTGAGGGTATTTAGCACATAAATGTCTCCGCCGTGTTGTGTGTGCATAGTTTGATGCTCTTTGTTTTCGTAAATGGCTCAGGTAAACAGAACACCATTCGATTCCGTGAACCAATCAGCAGTAGTAAAGACTGTTTAGGCTTGCGTTTAGCTTGTTCTACCTTTCGTTTTCCTCGTCTGAGCGACGCAGATTCTACTATAATTGAAGATACTACATATCCTACGTAGATATCTTCCGTACAAGCAGCCTTGTGAAAATGCACCTAGAACAGTCGCGTTTCAAGCAAGCGCTTCAACGCGCCACATGCGATACGATATGAAGCGGGCAGTAGCGGCCGCGCGCTTAGCTCACTAATGGCGGCCGAGAGGAGGCGCGAGGAGGAAACGGCGCGGAGAGAGGCGTTTGCGCTACCTTTGAAAAATACAGGGACCTTACGGCAGGTCCAATTCGGACTTCGCCTGCCTAATGCGTTTTGGACACGCGCGCTTTGGGACAATAGCAAACAAATAATAAAATAATAAAAAAGGTGCTAGGGCCTTCACATTTTAATATAAGACGACTTATATTGCCTCTGGAAAAATGTCTTCCGAGCAATGAATTTCTGTTTAAAAGTGAAGCCGACTTTAAGGGATTTGTAAGCTGGCTGGTCTTTGTAAGCTGGCTTTCCCACATTCTGTATTGCAGTGATGCCCACTGAAAGAAAAATGCGATGCGAACGTGCCCAATAACGCTATCGCGTTCCTCTCAAGGCGAAGCTTAAGCGTCCTCCAATTCTTTAATATATAGGATTAATTAAACGTAATCTTACGAAGTGATGTTGAACCCAGTGTTGTGCACTGCTGGCATTAATTTTCAGCTTTAGGTTAGACTTGGTGCCAGCATTAAACAGTTTCGGGGTTACTGAATGACATTCAGATAACGCGACGTTGATCGTATCCAGACTACAATTCAGTGATTTTTAGTGACATTAAATGTAACTTAGCTTGCAAGAAATCAAGTAAATGTGAATACGGTCACTTGTCCTCTTTGGAGTAGCACCTATACCAGCATAAAATTGTCTGATGTCTCTTTCTTACAGCTATGTATGCGAGAGGTAGTACCTTCGACAATGGTGGCGAAGCATTTTGTTGCTTACATGCTGAAAAATAAGTGGCTGAAGCGGTACCTGACCCCATCATCGTCAGCTTGGTTGCCTTTGCCTGCTGTCAGCAACAATCGCTCATTCCCTCTTCTGTCCTAACAATTTCTACAAATTAAACGCTTAATATGTTGGTCATCTGTCTCATTTATATCTCTAATGCTCTTGCATTCATTTGGAGCTTCACCAGCTTCAGGTATGTATTGTGTATCTAGTATCGTTTAATCTATCTATGAAGGCATGCATGCCCACGCCTAACATTTTCTCGCCACCTTGGGTAGTCTAGAGCCAACTGGGTTGAGCGTCGGGCTGCTCTGCCGAGGGAACCGGTTTCAAGGTCAATCGTCGGGACAACTTGCGCCACTTGATATGTAACTCTGGGTGCTTTTCAATAAACCTCCTTGATTCCAACTTGACTCACAGGATATTTGCCGCTGGCTATGTGCTGCTCTTCACTGAGCCTCCTTCACGTCAACTTGAGTCACTGGGTATGTGACGTTGGGTTGTGCCGCCTTTCATGATGATAATTACTGGAATATAAAATACATAATGAACAACTATGCGCCAACCATAAGATAGATTGCAATAACAATAAAGTCGCTAATTATCTCAAAAGTACGGATTCATTGACATTTTGTGTGGGGTACATTATTTTAGATGGGGATGGATGTAAAACTTTAATGAAAGTCCTCAGTTACGCGACTCAGCGCGCCACGAGCCTCTCCCACGTTGCGACAGTCAGGCCATGCCCGACCGCCGCATCGTGGGCCCTCTGGACAGCCCATAGTTTCGCCTCGGCATCGAGGCTCTTGATAGCGGAGAGCCACTTGTCCTCAATGATTTGTTCCGTGCCTCGCAACGAGGGGCAGCGTCCGAGCATAAGGTCTAGGCTAGCGAAGTCATTGCAGTGTCTGCAAGAACTACTGGCATAAGTGTCGGGATGAAGCTGTGTAATAAAGCCGGGCTGGGATACGAGTCTGTTTGCAATAATCGGAGGGTCAATGCCTGCGCTCCATTAAACTTCTTGAAGGAGAGGGGAAAGTCTCTCCTGCCGAGATAAAAGTGCTGCGTAATTTCGTTATATGTTGTCGGTTGATCTCTGTTCTCCACCACTGCGGGCCGGCCGGTTAGTTCTCCATGGTCGCGGAAAGGGAAACCTCGCGCCTTGGAGTGGGCCAGCTCGTTGAGGCTTGTGGGCCTCCCTTGATGGATCCCATGTGAGCGGGGAACACGTGAGAGTGTGGGTGGCGATGCTTTTGCCGTCGAGGATGCGACAGGCTTCCTTACACACGGCGCCAACGCTGAAGGCGTGGATGGCTGCCCGGGAGTCGCTGAAGATGTTGGCATGTTTCTCGTCCAGGAGGGCCAAGGCAATGGCCACTTGCTCGGTCGCACATTACGACGTGCTTCGTACCGAAGCTGCTTTAACGGTCAAATTAAAAAATTTGGCGGCCTTTACACTCCGTGAGGATGCTTAACCAACGAAGCTGAAACGTGCGATCCTGGTGTTTCTTACTGGGTTATTCCCGAGGGTTCGTTAAAGTATTTCTCAATATGAGGTTACACCAAGTTCGCCTGCAATGGAGGGAACGACGTTACTGACGGTATGCCCGCAGTCCGCCGTTGTCGCTTGCGTTCGATGTCTCGAGTTCGCTCGGCTGCCTGGTTAGCAGCCTTCGCCCGCCATTGCCGCTTACGATACTTCGAAATTAATTGCTTCAAAATTAAATTAAATCTGCCCGTTACGTAAGACAATGAAGGCTCATGCCCCCGTAAAGGCGGCCTCCCCGTTACGACCACAGAAGAAGTGAAGTGAAATTCTACGCCGGAATGATTAGCGGCAATGCAGCCAGCTGTAGAAGCAGACGACGACGAAACGCGGTGGCAGCGGCACGAGAGCGTGCCGAGCACAAGCACGAGCGCAAACCGCTGCGGAAGACGACGGCGACGCTCGAGCCAATGCTGATGAAGATAATTAAAGATGAACAAAAAACGGACTGCATTCATCTTTACCAAAACCAGAAAGAAGATCTGCACTTTTTAGGTTTCTACGCAGCAAAAAATCTTTCCAACAGTCCGTATGGTCACATTCCGCGGTACTATTCCCCAAAGAAACGGCAGATTCACTAGGTGATCTCGCGAAAGAGCTTGAAGCTTGTTTTTTTCGCTGTGTCCTAGACATAGAAGGCTTCATAGATCTACATACGAGTTTGTAGACGTCACCATGACGGCATTATCAGATGCCATTTTAACTGCGCATCAATCGGCTCCTGGTCCTGACCGTATCACAACAGCTGCGAATAAATTATTATTTAACACTTTGCCTATTTAGCTTTTGAATATAGTTAACAGTTCCCTTAAATATACGTGGATCTCGGACTCTTTGAAAATTGCAAAAGTTGTACATTTACTTAAAAATCAAACCTCGGATATGTCTTGGACAACATTCGACCTATTTTCCTTACATCGAACCTAGTTAAAATAAACGAAAAAGTAATCCATATCCGGCTCAACGAATTCACTTCTTCCAAGGGTATTCTGTGCTCGAGACAAATCGGGTTTAGGCCTCATTGTTCACTATGGTCAGATCACGTTGATTTAGAAAGCCGCATTCGACTCACAGGACTATCAGGAAACGTATCAGCTTTAGTTCCAGTAGATATTGGAAAAGCATATGACAGTGTCGAGCATGGAATTTGAATTTCTAGATTAGTGAGCTGTGCAGTTCCAGACTATATAGTGGATTGGATAGAAGAGTTTCTTTCTGATAGAAAATTCTTTTGTTTCAAGGATGGGGTGAGATCGGGTACGTATAAACAGTTAGAGGCGTACCACAGGGATCAGTTCTCTCTCCGCTTTTGTTTAATATTTTGTGTCTTCTGTCCCAATTCATCACGATGCGCAAATCTATCTATATGCTGATGACATTGCATTTTTCCTCATCACGGGATATCAATACGTTGCACCAAATTTTACAATCTTATTGTTTGTACTCGAGGTCTGGCTGGACGAACTGTCATTTTCCCTTAACGTTAACAAATGCGGGTTACTTGTATTTCCATTATCCAATCCCGTTTTCATTTCTCTTCATATCGAAATGAGCTGATACCGCAAGTTGCAGCTGTGAAGTACTTCGGGATAACCTATAATGGTACACTAAACTGGCAGCAGCAAATCGAAACAAATGCTAGGAAAGGAGAATGTGCAATGGGATTGTTGCGCCGTTTTAGTAATAAAAAGAGGGGTAAGCGAACGGCTACGTTGCTGATGATTTACAAACTGTACGTCCGCCCCACTCTCGATTTCGGCTGTGTGCTTTTTTCAGGATGTGCAGCATACAAGCTGAGACTGTTAATACTGCTAGCAAGGCAAGCGCTACGTCTTTGTCTTGGGTTGCCACGTTTTCTGGCTAACGATGTGCTTATCTGGAGGCTGGAATTTTCCCGCTTGAGTCCAGGTTTAAGCAACTTACTGTCGTGACTTTTCTAAAGCTTCATAATGCATCCCTATCCCGTTTTCAATCTGTTTTTATGAATTCTTCCGATTCATTTTTCAGAATACATTGGCGGCGTTATCGACAACCTCAAGTTGTTTTTGTTCAGACGCTGTTATCAAAACTTCAGTTTCGCCTACCATGCCTGATTTCTCCAAAAACTGATTCATTAAAGGTGAAACTGATTTTGATTATATTTTCCAAACACGCAAAACTTCTTTCGTCAGGCATACTTGAAGGTCTCGTTCAAGATCATCTTAGTCAATTTCAATCTACTTGGTATTTCTACGGACGCAACACAAAAAGCCGAAAAGGCCGGAGTGGGAATCTTTTCAAATCAGCTTAACTGGTCTTTTGCTCTCTATCTAGCATATTACACCCCAATATCTCTTGCAGAATTTCTCGCCATCATTCTATCCATTTGAAAATTGGGTCCCCAGACATCGAAAGTAATAATTGTTACCGATGCGCTGTGGGTTCTTACACATTTAACTTCTACTAATCGGCCACACCTACTGAGTATATTTTCGACTCTTGCTCCGGACAACTTGTATGAAGTCCGCGTATGGGTCCCCGGTCATAGTGGAATTTTTTTAATGAATCAGCTGACTCGCTCGCATCATTGTCACAAAGTGGTCCTGTCTTAAATATCCTTCCTGATTTCGATTTTATAACAGATGCTAGATTTAAAGGCTTTTTATTTCTAAATTGTACTGAAGCATCCCTACTTTCCGCAGAGAAGTTTCGACATCTAAATTTCCGGTGGAACACGAGCAAATGCCTTTCACAACAATGCGAGTTGAAATTATCAAGCTTCCGTTGTAGAGTTCCCCGCCTAAATTTTTACCTTCATAGATCTGGTTTGTCCTTAACTAACCTGTGTTCTTTTTGTAATGAACCAGAAACCATGGACCATTCCTTTCTTTCTTGCCGCCTCTTCTCCTCCCTCCGCAGAATGTTCCTAGGTATTTCCTACAAGTAAGCTGGGTATAGCGCCTACTACACCAAACATTTTGTCCTTGGTGCGTGTCAATAAGGCACAAGCCATGGGTCAATGATCTCTGCTATCCACAAGTTTATTGAAGCGTCAGGTACTGACAGTGGGACACTTCACTTTATTTTTTTCTTTCTTATCGTAATTTATGAATATCCCTCTCATATTTCTGTTGGCATTGAGTTGACTATTGCTTTGTGTTCAATGTTTGGGTTTACCCACATTGGTATTTTGTTAGACGCAAATTTCAAACATCTAATGTGGCCATCCCCCCTGTGGGTACGAAGCCATGTTTTGAGGCAACAACAGCAACAATTTTCTGAACACAGGCGATTTCGCCCAGCCAGATACATTCCCTAGACATATAAAGGTTCGCTCTAAAACGCTGAACACTGGGCTTTTTTTCCCCTACACTTCGTGCGAGATCGCGCATACGAATGTATGCTCTGTTCAATAGTTCCGTGCAGCAGAGCCACGCTACGTGACTCCATCGAGCGCAGATTCCTGCGAAGCGAGATGTAGTGCCAGCGATCGCAACCCGTGATCGTCTTAATGACCTAACAGTAGGAGCATGTTACTTCAAGGCTTCTCTGCATGTAGAGCTGCTACTATTTAGGGACTTTGTTCGTTTTTAGAGCGAAAACTGTACCACGCCATGTCCGCAAGGTCATTCATCGCGTCGCATTCAGTTTGAGCCGCCGGAGCACGAGCCGCCGAGCGCGAGCCACTGGAGCACAAGTGTGGCAGTATGCGCACTGCGATTCTGCACGCCCAGCGAGAACACGTCCGAATTATTAAATATGATAAAGGTTAGTAATTCACTTGGACGCCAGGAGTCGCCAAATACGACAAAGGCAGCGTTGCACCACGTCGATAGGAGGATTGGTAAGGGGAACAGTCTTCGGAGATGTTCTCACCGCTTCCGCCGCTGCAGTGCTCGCCACTTTAAGATGTGTTCGCGCTCCTGATTGGTCTAAGAAGCCTGTACCTCCACAGTACTGCATGGAACTACTGAAACGAGTATAGTGTCGAATAGGTGCGTGTGTGCATCTGCCCTGGCAAATGCTTGCTTTGGTAAGTTTTATCCTTTGTTTCCGCCGGTGAGGTGCTCACAAACGTTAACTTCTCTCTTACAACCCAAACCATTCCATTCTCAGAGGACTCGTTCGCCTCTTCCAAGATCTACTGGTGTAACCGTAGAGGCCGCACAACAATTTTGATATCACAGAGAAGTGGAATCCAGATTTAAGTATGCTGCTTCACTGACGACTGGTATATTCACCACCAATAATCTTGTCATCATATAATTCATCCTTTTTTCCTCCCTCTGTTAGGAGTAGCGCACAAGCAAGGGCCTTTTTCAAATACGTTCTACTGCTATTAATTTCTCCACATATTGTAAAGCCGCACAGGAGCAGCGTGGAAGAGGCAGTGGAAGCAGCGCGAGGTTTTGGGTGATCGGATGTTTCGGACCAGCTCATGTCTTCTGTACCTCTTTCACTGTAAATAAATCTATTCTTCATCCGTAACAAGTGGTGGAAGTGCTGGGTACTGCACGCCCTGGACAACACAATCTCCCAAGATCTTCGGAGAAGCAGACGCCTGGCCGGACTACCACCAGAGCCCACAAGCATGGCCACTGCTCAGCAGGCGGTCAGCGAGCACTAACGAAGAGGGCATCGATCAAGTCAGCCAGCGAGCAAGGCCACCTAGCTACTGGACGCCGGAACCACGCATATTCTCAGGTAAAGCAGATGAAGACGTGGATGATAGGCTGAGGCACTACGAAAGAGTAATCCGCCATAACGGGTGGAGCACGCAAGCGCAGCTTGTGAACGTTGCATTTTTTCTCGCCGGCACCGCACTACTTTGGTTTGACTATCATGAACGCGTGCTGACCACTTGGGAGACATTTATCCGGGAATTGAAAGCTGATTTGGTGACTGGAATTCCAATAAGAAGAAAGCAGAACAGACGCTCTCGCGTATAGAGCTAAATTGCCTGGCGAAACGTGTGCAACGTGTATTGAAGAAATATTGAAGCGATGCGGAATGTAAGCGTGTAAAGCACGCTTACAATTCCGGTGGTCCGGTGACTGAGCCACCGTGGCCAGCTAAGGCGTTGCGCTGCTGAGCACGAGACCGTGGGACGGAATCCCAGCCGGATTTCGATGGAGGCGAAATGCAAAAACGCCCGTGTGCTCGCGTTGTAGTGCACGTTAAAGAATCCTAGGTGGTCAAAATTAATCCGGAGCTATTCACTACGGCGTGCCCATACTCAGAACTGGTTTGGGCACGTAAAACCCAGAAAGAAGAAGTATGTCCGATCAAGACAAAGTGGGACATCTGGTATAGGGCATCGCGGAAGACGTCTATAATTTCTAATCACGAAAGAAAACCTGAACTCCCCGTCCAAATTCAGCCAGCAGCGTCGCGCGTTCGAACCTTTGAAGACCCCAACGATCTTACCCAAGTTCGGGCGCTTGGAGAACGTCACCACAGTGGCAAGTATGGACATCGCTGCCTTCGATGACATCGCCTCGATCGTGCGTCGAGTGATTCAAGATGAGCTACCACGACTACAGGGAGCAGACGCTGCTTATCGGTGCGCGTTTGACGAGGGCGTTCCCGAACCACCACCATCCTGGTCGCGAGGAGGTCTTATCGAGCGCCGACCGCCATCAGAGGAATCACATTTAACCATCACCAGCTTTCCGTCCCTCCCGACAACTCGCAGTCACCGCCAGTCCTCACCAGTCCGTCGAGATACAACGGAGCACTACCCAACACCACGACGCGTTCCTGCGGAATACTCGATGCCACAACAAGCTCCTGCGAAATCATACCCGTATCCATGCCTACCTGTTCATTTACTTTCAAGAGAGAGAGCTGGGATTATGAGGGGGAAGAGTGAAGAAATAAGTGCAGTGCCGTAACAGTACTGCGCGGGGGTAGGGGGGGTGGGTATTAATGAGCTGAGAGAGATAGTGACAAGGGGTGAGGCAGGAAGAAGGCGGCCGGCAACAGAGAAAAAAGGGGAAAAATACAAGAAATGAAGAAGCGATGCGGGGCTTAGAGCCGTGCTCCGAGGTTTGTGGCATTGTAAATGTCTAGGAACACCGAAAGGACCCGCTTGAGCTCGGAGTTGTGGGCATCCGGGAAAAGTAGGCACTTGAGCGTGTTGGCCGGCAGTCCATATCGGCGATAGGAGTCGCTGAGCTCCATTCTCTCACCACCGAAAGCAGTGCAGTGGAGAAGGACATGCCCAGCGTCTCTATGTCGGCGAGTTGGTACACACCGTGCTGCCGATTCCCGTAAGTCTCTCAGTTCGAGCAGCAGCTTGGTGGGAGCCGATGCACAAGCGAAGGAGGAAGGAACGGTCCGCGCGAGACAGGCGGGTGCGCGGGAGGGGACGGAGGGCGTACCTGAAGCGACGCGTGCGTCGGGGTGTTGAGCAGTGAGGCTGCGCGGTATCGCCGTTCTGGCCAAGTCGAAACTCATGACCAGAAGGGAGAGGGGGAAGCGCTCGGCGTGGGCCTTCTTGGCGAGGGAGTCGGCGAGTTCGTTGCCCTCGAATGCGATGTGGGCCGGTACCACCATAGGGTTAATATATTAACTGACTCTAGAGTAAAGCTGGGCCGAAAAGGGGGGGACCGCTAGGGCGCCGCCGTCTTTCGGCGCCATCTTGTAACTTGTCAATGGCCAGCGTAATTATTTTAAGAGATGAAAAGTATAGGTCGCCTTATGCTGTATCAAAAAAAAACTAATACCTGGTGGCTTTATGATGGTGATGTGTGAATATTAAGCTTACAGGAAGCGCTTGCTAACGTATTTATGCAATTCACGGTGTACTCATTCATTCAATAACGCATAACGGAAGTTTCGGTTTGGGATATTTTTTATTTGTGTTTTCGGATGCCTGGTAGTTTCGTTTGGTATAGTTTAGCTCTCACATGTGATCGCGCGACGACATCGGTTGACGCGATGGCACCGTCGTTCCTTTTGTGAAAGACTAAAGCTCCGATGGGCTCTGGCATTTCGCTTCACACGTACGCAAACGTGCTTGACTGTTAAGAACATCACGCGAGTAGACAGCTTTCGTGATTCATCGCAATCGTTCGAGAGCATCACAGTACATTTTTTTACGTATTGCTCGTCAAGTGACACTTGCGACAGCAAACAGGGAAGCCTTAACAGCTATGCGGTATTTTCGCTAGTGCGTGACCGTTGACAACCACATACCGCCGGAAATTTGTACAGGGTTATACTTGTTGCGTAAATGCCAGCTGCACGACTGCACGGCCAACACATCCTACACCCACGCGCACACGGCTGCACACATGCTGCAAGCTATAGGTTGCCAGATCAAAACTGATTACTATCGCCAAGTCTAGCAAGCATTTCAGGAGCTGGCAACATCAGCGTATCATAATGGCGGCGCTCTTGCGATGACCGATTTCAATGCATGGGCCCTATGGGCAGCTTATTGTCCTCTAGAGTCAGTTTATTAACTCTATGGGTACCACGATGTAAGAAAAACAAGAGAGGTGCTGACACTCTCCCCACAACGCGCGAGAAAGCGCCGCCCGCTCGTGTCCAGAATATGTTCGGCTCGGTCGGCGCCGTCGTTAAGAGCGCTGCGGAATGCGGTCCCAGCCTCGGCAGCAAGGCGCGCGCTGTCGCTGCTTGGTCTTCCTGCTTGCATGTGCGGCCGCGCTGTTTTGAAGGCACACTTTTTGTTCGCGTGCGTTTCATAAGCTTGTGCTTGGGTATTGTCACCACGGGTCCTCGACAAAGGTGTAACGGCCTTCTGAGGGGCTTTTGAAATGACTAGAAAGTGCTTCGTTCCGAACTGCAATTCTGGATACCTGACTTGTGCGGAGCGTGTGCCTTTATTCAAAGCGCCGTACGACAGCGGTGTTCTAGAGCAGTGGCGCCGTGCAAATCTGAGGGCAGACTGAACTGTTGTGCTTATCGAACAAGTCTGCGCCAACCATTTTCGGAGGATACGATATCGACGGCATATTACGCGGAGTTCAATAAAATGATTCCCACCTTATTCCTGAACTGTCCAAAGAACCAAACCTCGAAAGCCGCAGCTGAAGAGAAAACCTCCTGTGTGCCACAGCAGTTTGTGCAAATTTTGCTGCATGTAGAAGATATATACTGGGTGATTTAACTATCATGCACCAAGATTTTAAAATATCCAAATGTCACGTAGCTGCATGGAAAGAACCAAGGTAATGTTTCTGACGTGGCTTCCAGATACTCAGATTATTTTTTGCATTCCGCCTAAATACATAATTATTTTCATAACTGAATAATGAACTTTTCTAATGCTATGATTAGATAAAAAAGTGTGAACGAGAGAATTGTAAAGCAGCATGGAAAACTCCCGATATAGCTTTCTGTTGCTCAATACGTGATACATAAAAGTGTTTTCCGAGCATGAAAGAAACCCGCGAATACACGCAAAATTGCCGTACGACTGGCCGCTCGAGGCACTGCGTGTATTCGTGGGTTTCTTTCACGCTCGAAAAAACAGTTCTACGTAGCGCGTATTGAGCAATAGAAAGCTGTAACGGGAATCCCTCATGTTGCTCCACAATTTTCTCATTCACACTTTAATGTAATTATAATATTGAGGAGTTCAATAATTAAGACTAATTATGTTTTAGGCGGAATGCTAAGATAATCTGAGTATCTCCAAGGGACGGCAACAACTTTACTATGGTTCTGTCCAGCTACGTGACATTTGCATTTTAAAATCTTTCTGCATCCTGTATAATACTGCTGTTTTCTGTGAAGATGTACGTGTGCCTGATTTTCAAATTTGTTCCATCCTGGCTACTGAATTTTTTATACAACGCGCGTGCGGTGCATATTACACGTTTGCATGTTTTTATTCAACATGTTTTGCATTGTGGGAAGAATGTATGAGAGCGTAAGCTTCTGGGATGGTTATCTCTATTGAAATTATCGAGCTGCTTCGTGCACAATTTTTTTCTTAATGTGTCTTTGCAAAATAATAAAAAAAAGTGTGTGTGATAATTGTGTGATGGGTGTAAGTGCATTTGTGGACACGCTGTAGCATGCGTTGTCAAACACGCTTACATTGGCACATTCTCATATGCAATATAAAAAAAATAAGGTACCTCCTTTTTTAAATCTTGCAAGAGCCACTCAGTCCTCAATGGACGAAAGCCAAATTATTAATATACACGCTCTATGTTAAGTGGAATTGGAATAAAAAAAGGCACTCGCTCAGGTTTTCATCAGTAAATTGTATTAGTGATGCTCTAATCCAAGATAGACGCCTGCCGTCGTCCCGCCTAATAAATTCCCATTTGAAATAGTTTTTACATAGCTGATGTGCATTCTCATCTTAAGCTCTAGCCATGAGCAGTCCGCTCTAGTGCGTTGAATACCGCGAGCTTGTGCCATTTCATTTCTTAATTTATATCGCGGCCACACTGAATTCGCGTAACAATAATTGAACGGTTCTCCGAGTTTGTGTATTTTCTTCTGATCGGGGTAGCAAGTGGGCTAACGCTTTTATTTTTTTATGCTTGGATGAACGGATAGACCGGACGAAATAAATTATGCGCGCGAGTGTAACGAGTTGGCCAGATAGATCCGTGTTCCCGTCATTCACGCCCTGCACAAGGAACCTTCATGTTAGCGAAGCATTAAACTTGGTACACTTATCACTTTAATCTGAAATAACGAATTTCGTTCACGCTTTGAGTTTTACTGGCGCCACTAAGAACGAAAATTTAGGAGACGCAGAGCAATGTCAAGCCGCGCGCGCTGCTAAGCTGGGACCGCTGACCGCGGCGCCATCTACCGGCTCGCAGCAGAGCTACTCGATGCGCTCGCAGCTTCCGAACATATTTGGACGCTAGCGCGCGCGCGCAATGTCCAGCACCTAAATTTTCTTACACCGGGCCGGTACCCCCTGCAGGACCAGTCGCAACCTTGCATTGGCGAGGTGGTGGACCTTGAGCCGACTCGTTGAAAAAGTGGCACTCTGACGAAGCCCTTCGCCAGCGTGGAAAGTGCCGCACGAGATTCGCTGAGGATAGCCGCCGCAATCAATGCCTGGCTGCTGCAGAAGGAGGAATCGCCGAGCTCGGCCACCGTTGACGACAAGAAATGCGAAGATGACACTGACGCGTTTCACCGATGTGCGGTACCGTGCGGGCCGCGCACTAGATCCGTTCACGCCAAGAAGGCCTCGATCGGTGAAGATGAGCAGGCGGTTTCCCAGCTGCTCGTGGATCAGCGGGCTGTCTCCTGTTGCATGGCGCAAACAGCTGTCGGTGCTTGGATGTGACTCCGGCACCTTGTTGCTGTTGATCTGGTGGCGTACGACAGTTGCGGTAGAGTTGGCGAGCTGTGGAGACGAGCCGACTAGCACATGAACTCGATGGCCCGCTGACGCATGCCCGAATTAGGCAGCGAGTGGAGCCAAACAACTAGGCTCTGTCCCTGCGGCGAGCGCTGCAGGCGTTCGATGTGGTGCAACGCTTGTTTTTTCGCACGCAGTGAGGGCTGCCAGTTGCCCGCCTCGGCGAGCGTCACTCCTATCTGCGAGGAGCGAGGTGGTCCGTATAGCGTGTGAACCACATTGCAGTGCTCCGTGTCGATGGTACTCCATTCACAACTGGCGTTCGTCAGGGGCTAGAGCACTCATGATGTCGCCATGGAGTTACACACGCGAAGCGCAAGATGCGGCATGCAACCCCATCCTTCGCGAGAAGGGAGCGCACAGCGCTTGCCACTTTTGCGGTACTCCTTGCAGAGATGTGAGACTGCCGCGCGTTAAAATTAAGGCGGCAGTCGATCTGCAGCCCCAGGTAACGGTCGCTGTTGGGCCACGGGAGAGGGCGCCGCGCCTCGTTAGCGGCAGGACTTCGAAGCGTGCGCACGTGGCTCGGGGGGTGCAACCATCAGCGCTTCTATTTTCTCTGTTGGAGTTGCGGTCCGATGCTGGCAGGGTACTCGTCGACTGCGTGAACTGCCGTCTGAATGGAAGCCCGCCAGGTAGCCGACCTCCGTGGGACCGCAAGCCGGGTGATATGTCGCCGGGTAGATGGCCGATCGCACCGCGTGCGGCGATATTCCGGGATGTAGTCGGGGAGCCGTGAAGAGCCAGGTTAAATAAAAATGGGCTAAAGACACTGCCCTGTGGGCCAACCGAAGACACGGCACGAGGGTCACTCAGTTGGCCCGCCAACCCGCACTCGGAGCGGGCGGCCACCCGAGAGGCGCGAATGTAGTGCAGGGAGCCGGCCGGTGAGACACCCAGCTCGTGGAGGGCTCCAATGATGGTGCATGAGAAAGCCCATCGAAACACCCTGCACGTCGAGCAGGATGAGTAGCCGGCGTCGGGTGGCCCAACGCCTCCTCGAGCTGGCCGCGACCTCGAAGAGCGAGTCAGCTACTGAATGCAGCCGTCGGAAGCCACTCTGCTCGGGAGCGAAAGTCTCGAGGGCCGCGCCAATCCACTCAAAGCGGCGCAGTGCCATGGGCTGGAGCGTTTTGCCGACGACCGACGTGAGCGAGATGGGGAGGTACGAGCTGATGCTCCCGGCAGGTTTCCCGCTTTTTGAGCAGGGGGACGACCACGGCCTCCTTCCACATAGCAGGAACGCAGCCGGTGCGTCAGACACGGTTGAACTCCTCCAGAGTGAAGGGAGCTGCGCCGCATCGCTGTTGCCGAGAGTATGGAACGGCAGGCCGTCGGCACCCGGTGCAGAACGTCCCCTCCGAGTGTCCAGCACAATCCGGAGCTCGCTCATCGGAAGTCGCCGAGCACAACGCCTCAGTTTCCGCCACGATAGCGCGCTGGGGAATAACGGAAGGGTGCCAAGATTCTGCTCTGCTGTGCCACGGCAGCTCGAAAGCGGTGGCGCAGGACGCGCTGTAGGAGGTGGTGGTGCGAAGGCGGTGGCGAACGCATTGGTATGTCTGAGCGCTTCAGCCCTGTGTCACCGCGCGGGATGGTGCAGGGCAGCGGGGAGCTTCGGCGGAAGCATGGAGCCAAGAATGCAACCCGGGCCCGCCTTGTTGAGCGTGCCGTCAAGCGACACACACAGGCTGCTCCAGCTCTGGTCGCGGCGCTGCCTGGCGTTAGCGGGCATGCTGCATCAAGGCGTTGTAGAGCGTCCAGTGCTCCGCCCTGTCGCTTTTGATGGCACGGCGCTCCGCCCGGCGTCGCACCGCGCGCAGGTTTAGCAGCTTCAAGTCGCGGGCCGGCGTTCCCGCAGGCACCTCGCAGGACCTTGTGACGGCAGAGGCGCACCTGCACCGTGGTTCAGGAAATACGTGTCCGCGGTAGGCGTGACACAAAGTTTCATGAACAGCGACCAGTCAGTGACGCTGTACGTGCGCTTCACCTTGCGGTCGGCCACGTGAGGGTCGAGCGATACAGGATAATGATCCGATCCTTGCGTGTCGGGGCTGCGTCTCCATTCATAGTGGCAGCTCTCGCTCACTAGGGATAGCTCGATAGCGCTGTTCTGGACGCCGCGACGCACGAAAGTGGGGCTGCCGGAGTTAAGGATCAGGAGGCTGGCAGAAGAGATGGACTCCAGCACATCCCTGCCACGCGGCTCGGTGTGGGCGTTGCCCGACGTCGTCCCCCCTCCCGTGTGCGGAGTTAAAAACCCCCCACACCGCACAGTCACCACCAATGCGCACCGCCAGGCTCACAACGAACGATGTGTCCCACTGACGCACTGGCTTCACATAAACGCTGGCGACCAGGGTCTGTCCCCCCAACGCGCACAGTCTCTGCCACCCCATTGCAAAACCCAGTATCCAGTGCCCAGTGCCATGCCTGATTATGGGCCCAGTGTCGCGCGCTGGATACTGGGACGCTGGCAAGGCGCGGCATACTGGGAGGCGCTGGGCGCGGGTGGTGCGAAATGCAGCTCTAGAGCGAGAAATACGTGGTGCCTGGCTACCTTATATATTTTTTCGAATACAGAAAGAAACAGAGAACGTAGTACTGTAATAAAAAAAGAAAAAAAAACTAACACACACACCAAAAAAAAAGCCGCGAGGATTGGAACCTCCGCCCTACAGATCCTAATACCAGTATCTTACCACTACGCCACGCGATCTATAATTCACGGTTAATATTTTGCCATGTCAACGCGCAGACACAGTTGTAGCTTTGCACAGACGTCTCGCACAGACATGGTAAATGCGATATCGCCTTCAACTAAAACTTACGCCTCTATCAGAACTAAAAAGTGTTGTCCGTATTGCATAGTATGGCTGGAAGTGCTGCACCACTGATTTGCTTTTGCGATGGTATATTAACTACGAAAAAAGCCTTAAATGAACCACCGACCCGGAATGTTGTACGGGCCGTTACTGCCGATTTTGAGAGCCGTTTCTTATTCTTCGCGCAAAGGTAATGCAACATTTCCATTGCTCGACAATGCTTTTCAATCGACACATATGTTTGGGCACTATCTCCGTAAGAGAAGCGGTCGGTTAATGCTGTTGACAGCCTCGGCGACAGCACATATAGGTATGTTTATAACGTCATATCGGCGCTCATCGCTTGTTATGCTGACACTGTACGCACGAAAGAATGGTCTGTTTAAAAACACCGATGGGAAAGGTGAACTACAGAGTGATTTATCCTCATTAGACTTGTTGATTCCTCAGCCCAGACGGGCCGATAGACTGTAGACGAACTCGGCGGGTACGTACGGTAGGCTTAACCTTCGGTTGAAACGAACGATCTCGGTGTGGCTACCGGGCGGATGCGAAAATGTTTGTACTTGAACTTCAGAACCTTTTAACTATTATTTTTAGTACAGCAGGGAAAGTGGAAGCGCACGAATCACCGCAGCTTTGTTGTCGGTGCGATAATATCAATCAGCGGCATTCTTTCTGAGGTACGTTCGAACGCGTCTGAACGGCTGCTCAGCTTCGTGTCGTACAGCACTGTGACAACTCGCAGTCATCGATTGCGTACAAACTACTAGAAAACGAGGCGTTATCTCTGTTTGCGTGAATTCGTTCACGAATACAGCTATCCGCACAGTCAAAAGGGAAATGTACAAAGCGAAAGTGATCTGAAGTGTCGCATATGCATGGGCTAGCATCACGCACCTTTATTCAAGCTGCAACACCACCGACACGAAATAGACATTTATGATCCCAACTTATAGCGCTATATTTAGGGCAGGAGATGCCCATAAAATTGTATCAAGCATTTAATATTCAACAGCGCCTATACTCCGGCAGTGCGGCACAAACGAAACCAGCGCAGTCTCCAGTACGAGCCAGCGAACTCCAGCGCGTGTACAGCGCGCACCAGTGCGCCCCAGCGTCATAGCAGTGAAACCAGCGTCTCGTCCATGTGACCGAGCACTTCTCCAGCGATCTCACCAGCGTCGTAGTGACTCCCTGACTCCCAGCGTGCGCCCAGCGTCCCCAGTGCCACCCAGTGTCAAAAAACGTGCTGGTTTCACACTGGAAGGCACTGGAACGCTGGTTTTTGCAATAAGACACACTCGACGGAGCTGGTAAGAATGCCCGCGACGTGGACCGCAGCCTGAGGGAGACGCGCCAACGTAAACAGACGCTCGCGAGCGGCTGGGCGCGTGTTGCGCGTCGCGACAGTTTGCGCTGGTGCAGGCCTGCGACTCGCACTTGGAGGCACTGTGGTAGGCCACATAACCAGGTATGTTGAATTGTTCGGTGCGCACGTACGTATCCTGTATAGCGAGTACTGTAGCGCGAGTACGCGTGCAGGAGAAGGTGCACGGCGAGCTCGGCGAGCTCGGCGTGTCGGCGGCGCATCAAGCGGACATTCCACTGCAGGATGCGCGGCCGACGTTCAGTAGGGCAACAAGACGGCAAGTTGGGCCAGTTGGTTGGAATTCATCGTAAGGATCGTAACAGCGCAAACAAGACACGGACAAAAGGAAGCAAGCGCCGTATTGTCGATTTCCTTCCTTTTGTCCGTGTCTTGCTTGCGCTGTTACGATCCTTACGATGAAGTTCAGTAGGGCTTCTGGCCATGATGGGCAGGGCCTGTTGAGCAGCGAGGGCCGCTGCGCACATCTGGCGCACACCGTTGTCCATCGGCGTGGTCTCGATGAGCACGCGCAGCACTGCAGCCGTGGTTGCTCAGTGGCTATGGTGTTGGGCTGCTGAGCACGAGGTCGCGGGATTGAATCCCGGCTACGGCGGCCGCATTTCGATGGGGGCGAAATGCGAAAACACCCGTGTACTTAGATTTAGGTGCACGTTAAAGAACCCCAGGTGGTCAAATTTCCGGAGTCCCCACTACGGCTGCCTCATAATCAGAACTGGTTTTGGCACGTAAAACCCCATAATTTAATTTTTTTTTACTGCAGCGAGTGCCTCAATCAGGGCATGTCTGGAGTTGCTGGTTGCAGGCTGCTGTGTCTGTGCGTGCTCAGCTGGAGGTGCGCTACGGCAGCTCAGGGCATCTCTGTATGAAACGCCAGCCTCAACGGCCGCGGAGAGGCGAGTGGCGCACCCACACTGCTGCTGCACCGCGAGCGAAGAGGCGCGAGCCTTGAAGCTCGAGCGCCTTATAGCGCGTGATGCGCTCCTCACATGAAGACAGCAGGATGGCCGTGCTTCTTTCTGGCTTCCATTTGCTGCAGCGTGGCTCCAGGGTCGCATGACTCCGGCGCAATGATGCAGCGCTCGCGCTGTGCGCTGCATTCACTGGTGGCGTGAGAACCACCGTAGCGGAGACAGCGGGAATCGCGCAAGCAGGTCGCCTTGGCTGCCCAAACTAGAAGCACTGCACGAGCCCGGACTGAGCCGAAAGCCCGGGCCGGGCCGTCCGAAGCGTTTGTCGGTGGACTCGGGCTTGAGGCTTCGGGCTTGAAGCCACGGGCCAGACTCAGGCCCTCTCATTAAAGGGCCTAAGTAGGCCTTCGAGCACACGCGACCGTTATGCATTGCATGGTTCAATGCGTTCTGTGCCAAGTTGAAGTGACACGTGCATGAAAGATGACTGTACATCTTATCAAAGAAAATTGTAAAACAGATGAAGTTATCATTTTTAACCGCGGAGCTGTTTCAGCCGGACGTAATGAGTCTGCTGAAACCAAAAATGTGGTCCGATCCTGGCAGCAGTGCAAGAAGCGTCCAAGCGCAATGGCACATATATACACCTGTGAACTAGCGAGCTGAGCCGCATAAGTCTAGCTAAGCATAGTGGGAATTGCTTAAGTTTAGTCAGTCATCGATAGGCAATAGATAGCCAATCAATAGCTAGTCGATAATCGATCAATAATCATAAATTCTGCAAAATGCTGGGGATGACTTGGCAGTGCTTAGCCTAGCCCAAATACGTGGCCAATACCTTGCAATAGTCAATCGATAGCCAATCAATATCTAATCTATAATGGATAAATAATGAATAAATTTCGGAAAATGCCGGGGATGACTTGGTAGAGCTTAGCCTAGCCCAAAAGTCAGGACTAGCTAGGTGCCCATCAGCTCCGCTTTCTCTTGAGCATTGCGCCGCCAGTGCAAGCTACGCTAATTTTTTTTCCACAAAAACGAACATTGTTTCCGCCTAAGCAAAACTAAATTATACAAAGAACCGCTCCTCAAGCATTGCCATGTTACCGCTCATGCGATTGCGTTACTACCAGTGTCGATACTATTGAATTATTTTAGCGCTAAGGCCGGTTACTTTTGTGCTTCAATGCATAAAACAGCGTTTTCCTCAAAAGTTAACTGGAATGCCCGCGCATTTCGTCGGAGACTTTGAAAATTAATATTTCGAAACTGGCACGGTTCTGAGAATTCGTATCGCCTTGCGCACTTAGCGGCTGTAATTGGTAGATTGAAATATGTGCCGTAAAATAATTATTAAAAGATAATTAGCGTAATCAACGTTAATTATTAAATTAGGCGTTTTGACCATCCATTAGGCCATCCATGTTAGAATTAGCGTGGAAGTACTTAAACCAATCAGCCTCCTTAGAGCGTCGTCGCATTAATGCGAACACAAGAAATCCTGAGATATGGTCAATTCTGGCATACTTCAGATCAATCTATAGCATCAGTCGTTAATACATAACCTACCATTTTACTTGAACAAGTAGAAAATAGTAAGATAGAACAACGCTCATACTTAGTTCGCTTGTAATATATCTGATGTAATTATTATTCTGACTTTGTGTATGCTTCGGTGTATATAATGTACAACCTGTTTCGTTTTCTTAGCAAATGTTAATTTTGTAAAATTCAGTCTCATGCTATGTTCCGCTCTTGCGATGTTGCGGTGTTGCGTTGTTTTGTATAGCTAGTATTTCTATTGTGGTGTTGTTTAAAATGCATTCTGTTAAACCTTTTTCCAATTATGTTAACTCGCCGTGACGAAATATTCTTTGTCTTTCCGTTCATAGCTATTTCCTCCATGAGGAACTCCACTGAGAGCTGGAAATATATGTGAATTATTGTACATGTGCACACACTGCTTGCTGTACTATTTCCTTGCCTGGTCTTTTTGGCCACTTCAAGCTACTGATATAATCTCGACCGGGTGAGGTGGGTCGTCACCCGCAAGAATCAGGAGATGGCGAGAAGGCGGCGTGTGATGATGAAAAATTAGAAAAGATTGTATTCACTTCATTGGTACATAGTTTGACTCTATTCGAGTCTCGACGGTTCTGCCTAACATGGGGCCAGGACGGCCTTAAATAACCCCTCGTATTCTTGTGGTAGCCGATGTCTCCTTCGGGAATTTGTGAAGTGTCAGTCCTCTGTCGGGTTGTCAGTTGACGACCTTATCGCCCTAGGGCCCTGTCCTTTGGTTGCTCGCCTTTGCGTCTGCTTAGAGCGTAAAATGGGCGACGCTTTCTCGGGGATGAAAGCGATTATCTCGTCACAGGATAGCGCGCGGGCATGGTTTCCAAACTTGCGGGAGCCGAGTTTCCAGGAAGACGATAACCGCCTCTCGTCATGGGGAACGCGCGCGGCGATGTTTCCCCACTTCACCTGTCGAATTCCTTGCCGGTCATAACAGCCCGTCCGCCGCCACAGGAGGTCTCGAAGGGTTCAGCATCCAAGCACCTCGAAGAGACTGGTACACACCGTGCCTCTGTCTCTTTCGCCGTTCGTTCCAAGACGGACCAGGTGACACTTTCTGAAATTGACCACGCCAAGCCCAAGGCACAACAAACAGAAAGCACCCAACTAACCAGGAGAACTGCCAGGTTCACACGTTCTTTCCATAAACCTATTCAGAATCATAGCTGCAGCCCTCATTCGAGATTCCCGAAAATGAACAAAAGGAGAAAACTAGACTTCAATGCTTATTTCAATCATTTTAATACCTAACGTTTTTGTTTCTCTTGCCCGAGAAAGCCATGTTTATTGAGATACTGAGAGAGGATTGAAAATGTTCAAACAGATAATGCTGCTCAATGAGCTAGTTCTCGTTGGGTCATGGTACCTGCCAGTACCAGCTCTTCTAATGCCAAATGTAATGTCTCTGATGACCACTTCAATTCCTAAGAAGGCTGATTCATAAAGTGGCATTTAAAGCCAGAAACAAAAAGCCATACTCTATCTGCGCGCAACACCGTCAAAGAAAATTGCTTCTCCGAACACGCTTCAGCAAATCTAAATTCTAGAATGGTAGCCGATTGTGATGAGTAGTGCGCGACAAGGTGCGTTGCATTTCAAACAAGAAGCAGACGACAAGGAGAGCGCGCGCCGCTCTACCGCGCCGCGCCGAAAACGGCGACGCCGAAGACCGTCCGGCGCGTGAACACGCGGCGCAAGAAAAACAAATCAAAAGAAGAACCCAATCCAATCACAAAAGAACACGGAGCCTCGAGCACCCAATGAGTCGACGAATCGACCAGAGCAGCAGAAAAGGAGCCGCGCTGGCAGTAGAGGAGGAGTTCCAGAGCGGCACCAGGACAAGGTCGGCCACCGGATCGGGAGTTGAACGGCCGTCGGGTTCCGGACCCGAGCCACCAGGACTTCACCCGGCCGGGGCCTCCTGCCAACCCGTTCCTGGACCGCCACTCTTCCTGATCGTCAACCGCTGACCGAGGCCGGCAAGCGACTGTGCCCGTGGTGGCAGGACGAGAGCTGTCGGGCTACGGGCCCGAGCTCCACGACCACTGCCCGGCCAGAACGCCGCGGCCGTCAACCCCTGCTGCCAAGCCGCCTGCCTTCCCGGAATCGCCACCCTGCCCGATAATCTACTGCTGCTGCCCGAGGCCGGTGAGCGTCTGCGTCCGTGGGCAGAACCTGAGCTGTCGGGCTACGAGCCCGAGTGCCACAATCAGCTGCCCGACCAGAACGCCACCACCGTCGGCCCGCGCTGCCGAGCCGCCTGTCTTCTTCCTCTGAGCCAGAGCTGCCACGCTCTGGTAGCCGGTTCGATACAGCGACCTTTGGTGAGACCAACAACGCTTCTCTCGTCGTCTCCGCTTCGCCGCGTTGAGACTGTAGTGCATACGCACACACCGCAGCCTGCCGAACTTGCCTCATAACTTAGCGTTCCAGCTACGTGTTTTCATGTTATCTTTGTGTGTTCGTTTTTATGGGTTAATTTTCGTTTCTAGTTTCATTAACGTTTTGTGTGCGTTCCACAAACGGCTTTGTCCTCGATTGGTTCTGGGAGGCTCCGCCTC
Source organism: Dermacentor silvarum (assembly GCF_013339745.2). Taxonomy (NCBI): domain Eukaryota; kingdom Metazoa; phylum Arthropoda; class Arachnida; order Ixodida; family Ixodidae; genus Dermacentor; species Dermacentor silvarum. The sequence goes on from NC_051156.1 coordinate 39,573,400, forward strand.
AGAGAACCGCCAAAAACATTAACACAAAAGAACCTGCTCATCACACCGATAAACGCACCTACTCCGTAAGCATTGAATTACCCAAAATGGTTTGTTTCGAAAAACCTTCCAATGTCAATGCCTATCTACAAAATCAGCGCGTTGACGAGCCACCACCGTCGCAAACCTGCTTCGCAGTTTTATTCGCGTAACAGGCACGCAAACAATCATTACAATAAAACACCGAGATTAACGCGGAACCTTGAAATTAAAAGAAATAACGTCTTGATAACTACCAACAAAAAAATGCAACGTGATCTATTTACAAATTTACAAACGAGAACCTTATGGAGGCGCGCAATTCGACAATTACTATCTCTTAATGCGCACTCGGCTAGATCGCAATCTGAAAGTCATTTGGCCTCGCCACGGGCAACAAAGGGCGCCAGCCATACACTGCCCCCCTCCCGTAACCTGTCAATTCGTGTGGCCCCAGCTTTCTTTCTCGTCTCGGAGCGGGAGGCCATAAAAGCGAGAAGAATCGCCATTCTTCCTTTGTCCTCGCTCTACCGCGCATTCCCCCTGATTGACTGTTTGACTGGCCCTGTGTTGCGCGCATAACTCAGCCAGGTTGACCCTTTCAGCCGCGTTCCAACTCGCGGAGACGCGCCCTGTTCTGTTGTTATCCTCCTTTGGCGACATCTCCGTTTTCTCAACCACCATAACGAGCCTTTGAGTTTTGAATGATGGCCTGTTCCATTCGCTTGGCTGCGTTGTGGCGTGTGTCTTGAATTTCCGCTGCGCTAAATACTTCGCTCGCTTGCGCCTTCTGAAAAATTTTTGCCTCGCCAGGCGGTCACCGAATGTGCCTCTGCAATCCCCGATCGTCCGGTTCCTGCCCTGTTTGGCCGCCATATCAGTCTCCTCTCCTTTGGACGGTTTCGGAACCTCGCTCAAATGCGGACGTACAAGGGAGTTTTTCAGCGCCTCCTTGACCTTTTTAGGGCTGCTAAAACAAGCCTTGTCTCCTCAAGGAACGTGCTCCGGAATAGCCACTGTTTCTACCTTCGCGACGTAATTGCTCTCGTCTGCCGCGATTCCTTCTTTAACAACATTCAAATGGTCTAAATAGCCCTCCGAATGTGGCAGCTCCAAATTTTTCTAATTCCTCTGCCAGCCTTTGCTGCTGTATGACCACTGAGCCGGATGCCTCCTCGCTAGCGCCTTTTCCCCTGCTTTCATTAGCTATGTGCTGTGCTTCCTGAGTGCCTATGTTATGAGGCCTTTTCCTTTCTTCGATGCCATGCCTTATCTCCACCGCGATCTCCTGAGCCTGGGGACGCGGAGAGCATGGACCGTATGGTCGCCAAAACTCAAGCCCTTCTTCTTTAGCAGCATCTCCGAGCGATTTGAAAATAAGTAGGGCTATTGTTTGAACAGATTTTGCGATACTGCTGCTTCAGTCACAATATTCCGACCGGCCCCTCGATCTTTACCCTGGCTATGGGCAAACGAACACTATTATCCTCAACTACCTGCCGTATCCACGCATGTTCCCAGGTGAAATCCTCAGGTTGAAAATACGCAGGTGGACCGATGTCCATTGTCGCAGCCGAGTCCCTAAGTACCCTACATGGCGTTCCGTTCACTGCGAGGTCGCGAAGGTAGGGCTCTAAGAGCTCCAAGTTGCCATCGTTATTCACGAAAGAAAAAACAATCCTAGGCTTCCGACAGCCGATCGCAAGGTGTCCAGGCTCCTGGCAACGGAAACAGACCCGGTTTTCTAGCCTCAAACGCCGTTTCTGTTTTTCTTTCGTCTTTCGGTTCGCTGTTATTCTGGCCTAAATTATCGGTCGGCACGTCTTTGGTCTCACGTTAAGCTTTCCTATTGTGAAAGGGCGCCTGTTTTCCCCTTTGCTGAATTTAGTCAACGGCCTGACAAGCGTTTTTCCAGATTCGCGACTTGCGGCGAATTCGTCCGCTAGCACTGCAGCACGTTCTAAGTTCTTTTTGCCCGACCTATCTTGGATCCACAGGCGCATTTGTTCGCTCAAGGACCCATAGAACTACTCCATGCAGGTTAGCTCAACAATCTTGTAGCGACAACCGAACGCGTCTTCCCCTTTTAGTCACTCAATTAAATTCACTTTCAGCTTATAACTGAAATCTTGAAAAGACTCGCTCGGTGTCCTAACTGCCTCCCGAAAACGGCGGTGGAAAGCCTCCGCTGAGAGCCGATATTTTCTTAGCAGCGTAGCTTTTACTTTCTTATAGTCCTCTGACTCGTCCTTCGTTAGCCTTGCAATTATTTCGGTTGCTTCGCCAGGAAGAACGGTCAGAATCTGTCGCGGCCAACTCTCTAGTGCCAACCCGTTTCTCTCGCAGGTTCGTTCAAAGTGACGAGAAACAAACCCATGTCATCGTTCACTTTGTACGGCGGCATTAGATCCCTTATCTTCACTCCTACTTCACCTGAACGTCTTTCACCTATTGAGAGGTTATTTGCTGATTGCCTGGCCAGATCCCGCTGCACGTCTAGCTCTTTTAGCTTTAGTTCGTGAGCTCTCTGTTCCTCGCGTTCCTTTCTTTCTGCAGCTTCCTTTTGATCAGCTCTCAGCCTTTCATTCTCTTCTGCAGCGTTTTGTTCAGCTTTCTCAACTCATTGCCTTTCTTTCCTCTCTGCAGCGTTTTGTTCAGCTTTCTCAGCTCGTTTCTCTATCTCTTCCCATGCTTCGGAAATTTCGTCCTCAAGAGCCCCGCACTTATCAACCGCATCAATAAGCTGTGGCTTTCTCTGACTTTTCCCGACCTCAATACCCAGCTCTTCACAAAGTAATAACCTCTGGCTTTCTCCATTTGCTCAAATTCTTGGTCAATCCCGAACGAGGACTTTCTTACTCTGCTGTGACGTGAGGAAGCTGTCAACAGGAGCCTGCACGTACAGAAACTAATTCACAGTTTTAGAAAACACACAAGCTAAAACCTGACAATTCTCAAGAAAGTCAAGCGCTCACCATTCTGCTGAAGCCAGGACGAAGGGTAGAGTATCCCCTTGCTGCCAACCAGCTGATATAATCTCGACCGGTGAGGTGGGTCGTCACCGCAAGAATCAGGAGACGGCGATGAAGGAGGGCATCGTGATGATGAAAAAAAATAGAAAAGATTGTATTCATTTCATTGGTACATGTTTTTTACTCTATCCGAGTCTCTAGCGGTTCTGCTTAACATGGGGGCCAGGACGGCCTTAAATAACCTCTCGTGGTCTTGTGGTAGCCGATGTCTCCTTCGGGCAACTTGTGGAAGTGTCAGTCCTCTGTCGGGTTGTCAAGTTGACGACCTCTTCCCCCTCGGATCCTCTCCTTTGGTTGCTCGCTTTGCGTCCACTCAGAGCGTAAAATAGGCGACGCTTTCTCGGGGATGAAAGCGATTACCTCGTCACGGGATAGCGCGCGGGCGTGGTTTCCAAACTTGCGGGAGCCGAGTTTCCAGGAAGACGATAAACCGCCTCTCATCATGTGAACGCGCGCGGCGATGTTTTCCCCCCCACTTCACCTGTCGAATTCCTTGCTGATAATAACACTACGTATGTAGCTTTTAGCCCAAAATGACCATCCAGCATGTAAACTTGAGAACAGATTGATTTGATTCGATTGATTTTGTCGGACACATTGGAAATTATATCGTCGCGAGTCCTGAGGGGAGGAGACGCATAGCGGAGGACCAGCGCGTCGCTCCAGCTTTTTCGCCTTTCTCAATCTGGCATGTGCCGATTTTCACCCGATTTTCATCTCTACGGACCCAGCAAGATTCTCCGATCACGGGGAGGTGCGGACTGAAGGATTTGAGTGAGTTTTTGACAATGTTTCGAACATTTTCGACTCGGAAGGTCGCACTCCGGGTTAGGCTTGACGACGAGTATGCCCGTCCCGGCGGCGGCGGAGCAGCTAAGCTTAACACGGCAAGGAGCGTCTCGGCGCCCCTTAGAGAAAGCATGCAGCCGATTGAAATCGACGGCGAAGATTTTCCGGAGGACGACGCGAACGATGGTGCTTGGAACCTCGTTCAAAGGAAATCTACGGGCAGAAAAAAGACGGACGCGTTCGAGTTTCTGAATCACCCTCGGATAGCTCAAGATGGTGGCCGCGTTGGCGCCAAAAGTGGTCGGCGCATACCGGCGCTGAGAAGGAAAGTTTTCGCAGCTTCTAGAATGCCAGAGCTACCGGAAGAGCATCAGAAGATCATTGTGAGCCACGCAACAGTCTCGACTTGAGAAAGCCAGCCATTACGGCGTTTCTACGGCTATCTTCAGAGCGGCGGGATTTCCAGTATGGAAGCGGAGACCGACGTGGTGTGCCCGAACGTTGTTCAGAAATCGTGGTCGTCTGTACTGAAAAGGAATCCAACGCAAAGAATCTACTGAGAATGAAGTCAATTTTGGTCAACGGCAAAGAACACGAAGTCAACGTGTATGCTACTGCCGGGACGGGTTCGTCAAGGGAGTGCTACGCAACGTAGAGCCGGGAATCAGCGAGGTGGATCTCAACGCCCTCATAGTAACCGGAGAAATCCCTCGCGCGACAAGCCAATCGCATCAGGAAATGGGTTCGGTGATCGTCCTCTTCGATGGGAGAAGTGCCGGACTACGTGCGCGTTGGCCAGACCCCGTACAGATGCTACCTGTACAAGAAGCAGATCGAGGTTTGCTACAACTGCGCCCGCATTGGACATTGTGCCGATGTCTGCCCGACGCCTACGCTCAAGGTATGCCGCGGCTGCGGAATTACAAACCCCGCGGACGGCCACGAATGTCAAGCAAGATGCAAGCTCTGTGGAAATAAAGGCCACCCCACCGGCGACAAAGTAGTAAGCCGAAACGAAACGCCGTACATCATCAGACAAAGAAAAGAGGCGCGCCGAGGCGCGCACCTTCAAGTCAACCCCATGGACTTCCCTCAACTCATGCCCAGCGGTGCAGCGATGACGCAGCAAGGCTGGTTTCAGCCCTTCACAGTGGGCTGTAGTCCGATCCTGCCTGCCACGGCAACGTGAGCCGACAGACCCCCGCCACCAGAGACTACGAGAGCCAGCAGCACCACTTCAATAAGAAGAGAGTGCGGCACCCAAATCGCAGGTAAGAGGTTTGCAAGAGCAAAAGAGAGAGTGAGGAGCTGGAAAAGATTAGGAAGAAAATGCTCAGCTTAGAGAGCTCGTGGTGAGATGAGAAGAGATGGCGGAACTACGGGCGGCTATCTCCGCGCCGCGACAGGAGCGGGATCAGGCCAGCATGGTGGGCCGCAAAAGAAGGGCGATAGGAGAGACCCCGAGCCGGATGGCTTCGAGGCATTCCAACAGCAGCTTAGCCAGACACTAGCCAGGATCTCAGAGGCAATAACCAAATCGCACGGATATTGTCGATCTTAAGAAACAGGGAACGGAGCAGAATCAAAGAATCTGTGAATTGGAAAAAAAACAGGGCTTGCTGCAACCCACAAACTCACAACCCAACTTACTCATGGCCAGCGGGAAGCCGGATGGCCAGGCAAAACCGTTCAGTAAAAATGGCGGGGACGATAAAAACAACAGGGCTGCGCGTGTGCAGTGGTATTGCCGCGGATACAGAGGCAAAAAAGCAATACTGGCTCATACCTGCGCACTCAGGAAGAAAACTGCAGGTGATACGCTTGCAAGAAACCATAATAAGGACTTAACTAACGATACGATCTCGGTTCGCAAGGGGAGAATGGCAGAGGTGTGGCGACCTGTGTCAAGCGCGGCATAACCACCATAGACCATGGATTCTGGATAAAACACGAACGCGGAATACATGTGCGTGGAACTCTACGGGTAGACACTTTAGAACGGGCTTCCTTATACTCAATGTATATAGCCTCGCCCAAGAAAGGGAGAACGCTTCTACGCGCTCATAGCGAAGGCAGCCAGTATAGCGGCTAAGGCGGGGATTCCCTTACTTGTAGCGGAGACTTTAAAGCACCACATACCACAGGGGCTATTGGGTGAACACACCGAAGGAGAATCGGTCGTGAAATCCCTTCACGATCATGGCTTCACTCGGCTTACAGTTCCACATTCCCCACTCGCATGGGTAACTCGGTGACCAAACCCTCTTCACCCGATCTCACTTTTATCAACTACACAGGCAACAAAACATGGACGAATAGGGGGGAAGACCTAGCTCGGACATTACATTGTGGAGACGTGCCTATACGCTAGTTGCAAAGGTACGACGACTCAGAATAGTAGACTGGAACAATTCAGAGTCAGCAGGAAGGATCTTCTTTGCGAGGGTGGCTATGACGACTGGAGGGATAAACTGCTCTCTGACGTCGCTCCGCCACCAAAGAAGTAGAAGCAAACGCCGATATTGAGGTTATGGACAGCCACCTTGCACATCTTATGGAAGCTAAGCGCTCCATCAAACAGCGATGGGAAAAGAACAAACTGACCGAACGCTCAGAACGTATTGCGCGGCTTAATACGCAGATAGCCCAGTACGCGCGGGAGCTGGAGAGGAAACAATGGATTGAGGTGTGCGACAAAGTGGACGGACAGATGAGGCTAGGGGGTAATGAATCTGCTTAAACATTTCCTCAAGGCAGGAAACACCCGCAGTGCACAACGGTCAGCCATTGAGCGCCTTGTTCACAGGGAACTCGAGGGGAGGGACAAATATGAACTCATGGACGAACTCGCACAATGCTACCTGCCAATAGCAGTCGGGAGAGCGAGCCCGAACAGTCCGCCTACGAAGAGGGGAAGTACAGAAATAGATGGCGATATCACATCATGGAGGTGAGGCACGCACTCCACAAGCTGAACAGTACGTCGGCCCTGGGGCGGACGGCTTAACATCGCTGATGAGAAACCTGGACGATTCGGTAGACTTTCTCACCGACATGTTCAACAAACACTGGCGCGCGGGCACTTACCCCAAGGAATGGAAACACGCTTCGGTAATCCTCTACCCAAACCAGCAAGAAATCCACACTGGAAAACTTCAGACCTATCTCACTAACATCATGCGTGGGAAAATCTTTGAACATGTAATCACGACCGGGCCTCGAGATTCATCGAACAGAGTGACATCTTCCGGTTGAATATGCTAGGCTTTCGCCCGCATCTTTCGACGCAAGATGCCGTGCTACTCATTAAGACTCAGGTGTTGGACGCCTCGGCCAGGGACCCCAGGGTCATATTGGCCCTGGACCTGACTAAGGCTTTCGACACAATTGACCACAGTCATATACTGGCATCCATTTCTCACATGGGGCTTGGATACCGCTTTCATAACTTCATTAAGGCCTTCCTGAAAGACAGGACGGCGACCGTTAAGATAGGGGACTTCAATCCAAGAAGTACACGCTCGGTAGTACGGGACGCCGCAAGGCGCAGTGATCTCTCCACTGCTATTAACATCGGCATGTCCCCCCTTGCCAGGAAACTTGACTCTGAAAAGCTAGGCTCAGCCATCTACGCCGATGACATTACTTTATGGTCGCTTCAGGGCTCGACGGGAGAAACGGAACCAGACACTACAGAGCGGTCGAAATAATCGAATACCCATAAGACGAATGAACCTTCGGTTATCCAGAGCAATCAGAGCGCTGGTACACCAGCCTATACGTATGAGCGCCGACCTAAAGGCTGGATTCCGGTAGGGGTGGACATACACCTAAGAACGACAGACGCGAGGAAATCCCTCGGGCAAACACACTACGTATTCTGGGCATCTAGTCTCTGCAAACGGGAGAACACAGCCACGATAGAGAAGCTGCAACAACACAGCGGCCACCATCCGCCTCATACAAAGGGTCTCAGGGAAGAAGGGCGCATCAAAGAAGACAATCTTCTTCGTCTCTTTCATGCGTTCCTTCTCAGTCACATAAACTATGTGGCCTCCATGCACCAATTGGAGCGCGGCAGAGAAGAAAAAACTCGAGGTACTCGTCAGGAAAACGGTCAAGCGGGTGCTAGTTCTCCCCTTGAGAACTAGCACAGCTAAATTACTATCTCTGGGTGTTCACAACACTATAGACGAACTGATCGAGGCTCAGCGTATGGCACAGGTTCGCCAGACTCTCTAACACCACTGTAGGCAAACGATTCTCGAAAAGGCAGGCATCAACTCGCCTCTTATGTTTGAAAGGGCAACTCCACTGCCACAAGCAATTAGAGAAATTATCGTAGTTCATCAGCTACCCAGAAACATCACCCCCGATCACAATGTGGGCCGATGCAAAGCCAGGCTAAGGCCATCCTAGAGAAGCTACACAGCCGGGGGATGGCGAAATCTTTGTAGACGCCGCTAGAATGACTGCAGACAAATACACGCTAGCGGTACTTAACAAAGAAGGGCGGCTACTCATGCTGCTACAGTTCAAACCAAGTCCGCCAGCATCGCTGAGCAAGTAGCCATTTCGCTCTATGACAATGAAAGGTACCTTCACCATCTTCACCGACTCCATGTCTGCCGTAAGGGCTTTCGACTCGAATCACATCGCGGCAAAGGCCGCCATGATTCTGACTCACTGCAAAGTGTACTCTCACGAGGTGTGTGGTTTCCCGCCCATCTGGGTTGGGGCCGTCGACGGCATCCCCAACCCCAACGAAATGGCTCACGCCCGGGCGAGAGGACTCGCGTGCCGCCCCGGCCCGTCGGTCCTTCTCCCTGGCCTCCCGCACCCCGACGGGTGTTGGGGCGGGAGTTGGAGATGCTACCGGCGGAGACGCACTGACCACCTTTAATGAGATCACGAATCACTACAAGCTAGATAGGAGAACCCTCCCCACTCCGCACAAAGACTTTCCAGAGGCCAGGAGATAGCCTTCCGACTAATTCAACGAACACCTTTCCGTCGCCAGCCATTATGGCCAGCTACATGGAAATCTCCCCTCAGGGCTCCCTCTGTGGCGAATTAGCCACCTTTGGTCACATCATGTGTTTGCTGCGCCCGCTTAAAAATCAACTCCAGGGTCCATCGCATCGACGAGACCGACTTCTACACCTGCATCACGAGCTCCGACCTTCGGAGCCAGCTATGGGCGATCCAGGGGCCTGCGAGGTGGCAGGGGTCTTGGACTCCCGGTACCGACGTGGGTGACGCCTAAGGAGGGTCGCTAGTCCACCCTCCCCCCAGGATAAAATAAAGTTCTGTCTGTCTGTCTGTCTGTCTGTCTGTCTGTCTGTCTGTCTGTCTGTCTGTCTGTCTGTCTGTCTGTCTGTCTGTCGCGAGTCCTGAGAATTCGTTCCAAGTGGATACGCCTTGCGAATTCAGCGGCTATAATTCGTACATTGAAAGATGAGCCGTAAATAAGTAATTAAAAAGTTCATTAGCGTAATTACGTTAATCATTCAATTAGGCGTTTTGATTTCTCGTGGAAGTAATGGCCGCCTCATCGGGTAGTTTAGATCAAGGATTATAATTGTGCATTCTGCCACAGGCAATTTTTAAAATTTGGTGAAGCTAAATTAAACACCCTGTATATTTGCATGCTAAATGACATCATAGAGCCATATCGTACAAATCAAGGTAGGTGCATGCACACGAGCGAAAATAGCAGCACAGGCAATGGCCAGATTACTGATGTTCCCGTGGGAGAAACAACGATTTCTGTCTTTTATTGCTTGTATACATGCAGCTACTTAAACCTCGAGAAGGTGGGGCTGACAGATACGGTACAATCTGTAAGTAAAAAAGTAATTTTTTCTTACAGGCCGGGCCTGGTCATGCAAACGCGGGCCCTAGCTAAGCTTATAATGAACGCCCGGGCCAGGGCCGGGCCCGGGCCGGGCTCGGGCTTTGTATTACGGGCCCGGGCTGGGCTCGGGCCGAAAAATTAGGCCCGTGCTGTCCTCTAGCCCAAACAGACCGCAGCGGCCGCACTGAAGTGGTCGCGGGAGTCGGTGGACCTGGTGTCGCTGCTTGAAGACCAGCACGTCTCCTGGCACCACGCTGCCAGCGAACCTGACGTTCACGTTGCGTCTACTACGCGCACAGGAGAGCACAGCAACCGGGCGACTCGAGGTTATCGGGGAGAGAGAGAGAATAAACATCGTTATTATGTATATGCAGCTTTGGAGAGGCGTCCTCATTCCAGAATGCCTTGAATTGGGCGGCGTCCGGGGCCCTCGCAATCAGTCGTTGCTGATCCCCGAGGTCGGAGCTGGACGAGGCTCTCTCCCAAAGCTCGTTGGTGTGGTAAGGGTTCCTAGGATTGAGTGCCTCTCTGCAATCCCCTACTATGTGCCTGAGGGCCTCGGGCTCTGCGCAGAAGTGGCATTGCGGAGATAATTGTGCAGGGGCTATGAGGTGATTTCAGGTTGGGTGTAATGTATTAACCTGTAGAGCTCGGAGGAATCTCTCTTCTCTCTAGGGTAGTGACTTGTGTGGGGGTGAATAGTTCTGCGGGTTAGCTTGTAGTGTGTGTGATGTCTTGGCCCGAGACTAGAGGGTGCATGCGCTCGAGTTCAGATTCCTCGGCGTCGACTCGGTGGGTCAAAATCGAGCGACGGGTTGCGACCTCGTTGCCAGGAATGCCGTGATGAGCTGGCGCCCAGATGGTCATGGCTGATCTGGTCGGCGGCTTTTGATTGATGATCTTGAGCGTATACATAGCGCCATGAATTCTGCCACTAGCGAAGTTGCGGAACGCCTGTTGGGAGGCGGTCACTATCACTTCAACCTCTGTTTGGGAGAGCGTGAGGGCTATGGCCGCTGATTCGGCTTTGAGGGGATTGTTTCGGCTGAGCGAAATACTGCTCCGATATTCTTGTTGACGATTACGGTGGCTGTTGTGGCTGCGCGTCTGGGCTAAGACCCCGCATCCGTGTAGGCTGTAGAGGTATTGCTTGTGTATGGCCCGGGCCAGGGCTTCCCTTCGCTGTGCGTGGTGTACCGGGTGCATGTTGCGAGGTAGAGGAGATACGATGATGTTGCTCCGGATGGCATGGGGTAAGCTCACAGTCTGAGGCGGTGGATGGCTGAGGGGCAGAGAGCCTCAGGCGTAAGAGGATGGACCTCCCCACTTCCGCAACCGCCACCCTTAGTCACTGGCTGGATAAATGCGCGTCGATCAGCTCCTCGGCCATGTTGGGCACTCCTAGTCGTAGTAGGCGTTTGCGGACGTACTGATCGGCAGGCCCGCCTGCTTATATGCCTTTCTGATCATTGTGTTGATTTTCCTGAATTCCGTCGTGTGAGTAGTGCGTATGGAATAGCGTAAGTTATTCGAGACTCGGCGAAAGCTTGGACAAGCCGCAGCGTCCAAGCTTTCGGCGAGTGAGCGTTCTCCCTCGCCTCTCGCTCCCCCAACCCCTTCTGAAGGTTTTTTTTTCTTTGTTTTTTTTTCTTTTTTATAATTTTTTTGCCACTTTCTCGCTCTCCCGCTCTTGTCCCCTCGTCTTAGAAACCGCGCCTAGCCAGTCAAGCGCCGGCGCTCATTTTCTTTTCAGTCTCTCCCTTTACAGACAGCCACAGCGGACATCGACGTGACGTCACTCCACTAACCCTTTAAAACTAACCCGCCGAGGATGACGAGGCCGCCTTTGACGAAGATAGGTCCTCCTATCGAAACGTTGGCCAGCCTTTCTGAGGCACCTTATCCCTGTTTATAATCCTTATTCCTCGTGTGCTACTCCATTAGTCAGCCATCTTTTTTTTTTGGATAGCCAATGTATAGGAATTGTTGAAGGAGTGGTTGATGGCTGGTAACCCTAATAAATGCGAACTTCTATAATTTAGGCGGAATATGAATTTGCTTAGTTTTTCTTAGGCAATGCATATGGTCCTAGTGGATTCTGTACACCCTTTTAAGTATGTCAATCGCACTATCAGACGACCTCATTTGGATCTCATTATTACAACATTGTATTGTTATCTAAAGAAACACTGCGATATTTAAAATTTCACCTTTGTAAGGCACCCATACAAAAGAAGTTTCTTGGCTCCAGAGCGCTTATGAGACCGAACTTAGCATATGCATTAACCATTTAGAGCCCGTTTGAGGAATACATAAAAAATGAACACGAACAACTTGAAACCACGCAGCGGGTTCATTAATTGTTCCTATTCTCAAGCCCCCAGCATATTATTATCCAGCTTAACATACAATGCATTATTAACATGCTTTAAATCTAACACAAAGAAATCTACAGGGCCGCATGAGACACCACCATTTTGTTTTTAAAGACATACGCGAAATGGGCGGCTAGCTATAGTTCATTATTTTCACAAAGTCACTCCGCTCAGGTAAACTCCCGAAGACTGAAAGGTCAGTAAGGTCGTACCGATATTTAAGTCCGGAGACATAACTTTGGTTACCCATTTCCGGCCTGTTGCGCTCACATTAGCTTCATCGGTGATGGAGCATTTAGTTTATAAATACACTCGGCAGTACCTAGCCAAGAATGTAATTCTCAGTAGTTATCAATGTGATTTTCAGTAGGGCTTTTCAACAGTAAGACAATTACTAGAAAGTGTGCATGAGTTTTAAGACGTACTTGACGGTAAGGGACAGATAATATAAAATAATTCGATTTTAAAAAAGCATTTGATAAGGTTATTATCCCAAAGGCAATAATTAAACTAATTGTGATTTAGTTTAGTTAGGCGTAATGAAGACTTTCTTACTGATCTCACTCGGTTTGTTAGTAATAATGCCAAACGGTCAGAAATTTGCGATATCCCAGTTTCAAGTTCTCGAGCCTGTGCTGTTTTTGATAATCATCAACTACCTCATTGAAGGGTCTGCTGTTAGAGCAAGGTTACTCGCAGATGACTGAGGGATCAACTCGGCAATAATCAGTTAACGATCAAACCATTGTAAACAGTTTTCTAGGAAAAGCAAACAAATGGTGTGACACGTGGAAGATGTCTTTAAGTCCAGAAAAGAGAGTATATTACCATGGAACATAAGCGTGAACCACAGCCATTCACATACACCTTACAAGATAGCTACTGTGACAAGTGACTTAGGTCAAATACATTGGAATTACGTTAACGTCAGGCCTCAGTTGGGCACTACACATCGACCTAATAGTAGGGAAAACCCATCATAGATTAGAATATACAGACGTGTCCTAAAACTCGAGTCCCCAATGCAAAACTGAAAGCTTATAAGGTGCATGTGCACCCGCTAATAGAGTATGCGTGCCAAGTGTGGAACCCTTATCACAAAGACTCAGCGTCACAATTGGAGGGAGTGCAAGGGCGCGCACTGAGGTTTATTTTCTCACTAGGAGGAGGGAGGCTGCGCCCGCCCTCATGATTGCTGGCACCAATAAAAGTTGAATCTCTCTCTCTCTCTCTCTCTCTCACGCGTAATATAAGGACAAGACGCAGTAATACCATTCTCTGCGAAAGCGAACATGCCTCTTAGTGTTCGGTACAAAGAAAAATGGCTCCTAGTTTTCTATTTAATCAATAATGAGTCGGTCTTAGTCAATGAATTTCTGTTTATCATCATCATCATAATCAGCCTATATTATGTCCACTGCAGAACAAAATCCCAAATAGTGGGTAATAACTATAACAGAAAAGTTAAGAAATTCGTTTCACAAATATTCCTTTTTTATTTCAACAGCAAGGGATAGGAATTGTCTTCCAGCACACGTTGTAATCTCAAGCACTCGCGGAAAGTTTTCTACCTTTCGTTCTGAATTTCTGCAACCCTATAATGTAGGAGACTTCTTCTTTCTGGGGTTTTACGTGCCAAACCAGTTATGATTATGAGCACGCCGTAGTGGAGGGCTCCGGATTAATTTTGACGACCTGGGGTTCTTTAACGTGCACTACAGCGCAAGCACACGGGCGTTTTTGCATTTCGCCTCCATCGAAATGCGGCTGCAGGGGTCGGGATTCGATCCCGCGACCTCGTGCTCAGCAGCGCAACGCCTTAGCTGACTGAGCCACCCCGGCGGGTAATGTAGGAGACGACTGCTTCTTTTTTTTAAGCATGAAAGGCTTTAGCCCCCGTTGTAGGCGACCTTCAAGGGACTTTGAGCCAAAACCTGGAGCCCTTATCTGGCCACTGAAATGAGAGCATCCGGGTACTCAAACGAGATCATCCGGGCAAGCAGGCAAAACATTAAAAAATGTGGTCTCTGGCACCCAACCCTTTACAAGACCAGATGACATACGGTAGTTACTGCCTAAACAAGCTACAAAATTGCTTCTGATTTCTTCTGAATATTTGTTCACAATATCCCTCAAGCTGTAACTTACAGTACGCTGAAGTTTTACATGTCATTTCCAACAGATACATTCAAAAGGCAGATACAGGGCTCCATACACTTCGTTGTCATCTTTTGGCGGAGAGGCAGGGTTGCCTGTGCTGTTTTCACCGCCAGCCGTCGTGGCCAAACGGCCGCACATTTGCAGATGACCACTTCGACACGACAAGAAAAAGTAGCGACAGAGGCTGAGCGCGCTGCATTGTTGGAAGAAAAAAAGCCGTTGAAGTTGGTGGCACACAGGCAGCAAGAGATGCCATATGGTAGTCAATTTATGCTTAAATCTACTCTCAGTTACGGAATAGCCAGCAATATTTTCTTGTTCAGTTAACTGGTGCTTATCCATTCATGTATTGGTGCTGGTTCGGACTGAGAGTGCTTGTAAAGCACGTTTCAATGCACGGCGCATCCATACTTTCTAACGCCACCGTCATCCACTTCATTTGACGCCTGCGTTGCTGCACGCCAGCACCATAGAAGTGAAAAAAGTTATGCACATTCCACAAACTGTGAGAATCCATATTATGCGAAATGTTTTGTAGCAGCTGGCTGTCCAACATCGTTTTATGTTCCGTACAGCGTTACTAGATGGACAAATACGTTTGTGTACGATGAGTATTTGTGTGTGACGCGAACGTGTCCGTGAAGACATCAGTAAGACAAAGAGAATGACAGTATGCTGGTGATTGTGATAGCATAACGCTTGGTCTTTTTACTCCAGCGACAAAAAAGTCGCGCCAAACCTGGGCGACCCAGGACGCCCGTGAGGCGGCGGCGAGGCAAGCCCTCGACGTCCCCTCATGGGAGGCTTAGGCCCGCCATCTTAAAGTGCTGGTTCCACAATAAAGGTATTCCTCCTCCTCCTTGCGTTACGACATTGACCAATGTCGAATTTGCTACAACAGCACACAACATCTCTGTATAGCGCTAGCTACTACGAGGAAAGAACGGAGGGATATGGAACTATAATGAAGGCTGTAGACTCTTTCTGTATAAACACTACCTGCTACGAAGGAAGAATGGAACAAACTTACTTGGTCACCTATGACAACCATTTATTTGCTCAAAGTCACCATCTGCACGAACACGCCAAGTGGGGCCGCCCTTCATTGATATTTGCAGGTTAGGCTGAACTGGCATGGGGGGATGCTGGATGATACTTTTTAGGTGCATCAACCCCCGGTTTGCTTCATATATGCAATACATTATCTTGTATGGTCATTAGTTAGTGCGATCCCGCTTGTCTTTGTTCCCCTAGAGCAGCGTGTAAACTTAGCGCCATTCGTACAACCAACATATACCACTCCGAAATGCTTGCATATGTATTTTATTGCAAAGACGAAATTATCTACGCACTCGTAACTTTGCTCGCATACCAACCATAACAAACCCTCCACTTTCCACAAATGTAAACAAAGTGCCGCACTTAGGTCACGGAAGACACCACTACAAGCAACTACATATGGGCACATGCGACGTCTTCCTCTTGGGGAAGAGGGGAGTCACCTGTGTGAGCCCATCTCACTCCGAAATGCTATATCCCCTAACCTACGAGGCAGAAACACCGACCCGTTACTACTTAAATGACAAGCCATACATGCTATTAAATTATGGGCTTTACTTGCCAAAAGCTCGCTCTGATTATGAGGCAGCCGTAGTGGGGGACTCCGGAAATTTGGACCACTTGGGGTTCTTTAACGTGCACCTAAATCTAAGTACTCGTGTTTTCGCATTTCTCGCCCTACGAAATGCGGCCGCCGCGGCCGGGATTCGATCTCGCGACATCGTGCTCAGCAGCCCAACACCATAGCCACTATGCAACCACGGTGGGTGTCATACATGCTATCAAGACATTTAGTATAGAATCTAACACCTGGAGAGTGCAAATTTGCACTGACTCAATTAGTGTATTTTGGCGATGCTACGGAAACGGGTAAATATTGTAATGTGTTTTCTAATGAGTTGATTGTATTTGAATATGATTGTATTGAACATATGATTGTATTGAACAATAAACTACTTTTAGACGTTTATAAACTGCGCAAAAAAATGAAGACACAAGAAAGAGCGCTCGTGGTTCGCGTGTGTTTTCTCTCTTGTGTCTTCGTTTTTGTGTGCATTTTATAAACGTCTAAAAGCTATGAACCAACTATTGCCCGCCAGAACGTCCTACTAAGATAAACTAATGGCAAGCACTACCTGTGTTAAGCTGAAATGAAATTTGCACTGTTATTCAGTGCAAATTCGCTAGGTTATGAGTGTCGACTTTCTTATTCTTCTTTTACTTTTGTGTTCCGCAAGCAGATCAATTAACAATGCTTGTTTGTATTCTAACGGAGCCAAGGATGATGCAGGGTTCTTTCAGTAAACAAGGTTTATTGGGCTCTCGAAGTGCGTGCTAATCAGTATAACCGCCACTCTCTTGGTACAGCCAATGCTTACTACGTTGACGGGACGCGGATTCCGACGGATACTTTACACGAGACCATCCGTGCAATAGTAAGGGAGGAGCTGCGGAAACTTTTCCTAACGGTGCCACAACCCTCGCTACACGACGTGATGCGCGAAACGGTGCAACAAAACACATAAGAAAACAAACCAGAAGGCATGGTTCGCGGCAGTATGGTCTTGTGTGGCGATGTCTTAATTTCAATTGCTTCAACGCTCAAAATATTAGATAGATGGATGATTACAGCTACTAAGTGCGTCGCTTTACTTCCCACTCTGATTTAACGCGGAAACATAGACAGCGTTCATGATAATGCCAGCTTGTGAACTCGAAATAATAACCAGACAATAACAGGGCACTCCTTTTGGTAACTAAGAGCAGATCCTGGCCATTAGTAAAGCTCAATTACAAGCAGTGACGACACCACTAAGGTGAAATCCTTCCAGGTTTGTTGTGCTATTACAATGCATGAGCCATTTCTTGCAGGAAATATCAACCTTTACATTGTTTTTTTTTTCGGAACTGCACTTTTTGAAACGCAGCCTTTTCTACTTCAATCGCAAGTACAAATAGAAATGATAGGTGGGAATGAAAAATATTGCAGGACTTGGACCGGGAACTTATGTCGAAAATGACCGTATGTAAACAGCCGACGTAACTGCCGCGGATTTTGAGGGGCTTGTGTAAAAAATTGCATTATCGCCCAAAGGGCGAAGCACTGATTGCCACAGCAAAAGGTTCACCGTTGCGCTTAACCCGCTTTGGTTGCTTAGTGGCTATGGTCTTGGGCTGCTAAGCACGAGCTCGCGGGATGAATCCCGGCCACGGGGACCACATTTCGATGTTGGAGAAATGCGCAAATACCCTTGTACTTAGATTTAGGTCCACGTTAAAGAGCCCCAAGTGATCTAATATCCCGGAGTCCCACCACTACGGCGCGCCTCATAATCAGATCGTGGTGTTGTCATGTAAAACCCAATATTTTTTTTTGGCACTGAAACGGTGCTCTAGCTATACGCGGGTCCCACTACCGCGGTCGCGGCATACACGGGTGTGGTGGTGGTGAAAACATATTTGTTTTAGAAATCATCTACTGGCTCCGGGCCTAGGTCGGTTTCGCATGTCCCATGTCAGTGAATCCAGGCCAGAATCCATGATATAGGAGAGGAGTGAACTAATATGAGGGACATGAACCCACGCCCGGAGGCCATCCTTTTCAGTAGGTGGTATTAGTCCTCGAGGAAAGTGCCTTCCTCGAATGTCTTCTGTGGCAGTGCACTTCCAAAGTAGATGTGCCGCATCTTTGATGAGGCACTTCGGGCAGACTAGTCTTTCTCTTGTACATCAGAGTCGTCGGGACGCTGTCGCAAACGTTCCACAATGCGGAGTGTGAATGCGACGCCAAGTCGGAGGCGTCGTAAAATCCCCTCCGCCTTTCTTGTCAGGCGGGGTGGGATGATGACGGAGCACGCTGGCATCAGAGCCCATGCTTCTCGTCGTTATCGGTCTCGCGCTAATTGAAAGACAATGCATCATCAACTTGGCCTTCACTTTGCTATTGCTGTATTGTTGTTTCATTTCTTCACTGCGTCGTAGCAAGCCCATGATCATGTTCATTTACAGGTATGCCTATGTGCGCCGAAAACCTTCTACGGTTACCTACATTCTGCCTTTTACAAGCTCTTCAGCGAATGTGTGTATGCGTATGGCTAGGGCTACCGTGGTATGTACCTGTTTGAGTTCATTAAGTGCCCTTGGGAAGTCTGTGCAGACACAAACGTCGAGACGCTCGTCATGCTGAATTTCATTAAGTAGGTGAAATAGAGACAAAATTTTGACAATATTAAAAGCTTGAACACATTGTGTAGGGCCTATTATTATCTCGCACAGGCGCGACTAGCTGCCCTTAAATAGCCGCGCTAATAAAATTACACTCCTTTAAGGTTTGAGCACTGATATTGTTCGCACTTTTAATATTTAACCCTCTGTTGAGTGAAGAAAAATGACAGATGAGAACTTGTTACTTTTAGTTTTCTTTCAATAAAAAATTCAAGACATTTTATTTCTGTGCTATCAACTGGTCATTTCAAAGATGCAGAATGTCCACTGCAGTGGACAACATGCGCACCAGCTCCAGTGAGTGCACATGCCGACAGTTATCTTTTACTCTAACACTCAAAGCCCCTGCCAATACATTGGCTAATGTGAGCTTGAATGCGAAAGTTTAGATGCCGCGCATGGTACTGTGCGTTATAGAATACGACAAAACCAGTCACTTTTGCCGGGAGTGCGCAAGTATACCTTGCAGTGGTTTAGCCAGTAATTTATGTGGGGGGACGGGGGGATCCACATGGCCGGGGAGGGATTGGCTGGGCATGCGAGTGCTGTCGCACATCGTTTTATCCCAGTCGAAAAGACAGCAGACCATGTCTGGTCTTTTCTATCTTTACACAAGAGCGCGTATTCAGACAGGGGTCTGGTGTGCCCAGTCTGGTGTGTTTGGTGGGCCCGTCCTGGTGTTTACGGTGAGCCTGGTATGGTGTGTTCTTGGGTGGTGCCTTCTGGTGCGTTTGAAAAATTCTACCATGAAACAAAAATCTATATATTATAAATGCATGGATCACACTACACTAGTTTTTTGCTGCAGTATGCACATTTAGTATGAAAACCAATTGGTTTCTGTAGATGACAAGTTGCTGCAATATTGGAGGCAAAATAGCCGTGCAAATATTTGTTTATTTAGTACAATAAATAAAATTGATTTTGCTATGACAATACGAGCATAAAATAACTTAAGTGCACCAAATCTCGCATGCGCTCTGTTACCATAACAACCAAGTAATTTGCCATGGCAAAGTGCTAAGTATGAGCTCATCATCATCAGCCTATATTCATGTCCACTGCAGGACGAAGGCCTCTCCCTGCGATCTCCAATTACCCCTGTCTTGCGCTAGCTGATTCCAACTTGCGCTTGCGAATTTCCTAACTTCATCACTCCACCTAGTTTTCTGCCGTCCTCGACTGCGATCTCCTTCTCTTTGTATCCCTTCTGTAACTCTAATGGTCCACCGGTTCCATCCTACGCATTACATGGCCTGCCCAGCTCCACTTTTTCCGCTTAATGGCAACTAGAATATCGGCTATCCTCCCCCCAAGCTCACCAGGCCTCAGGCACTGGCATTCAGGCTTTTGCAGACAGAGGCCCATCCCAATCTGTCCACGTTACATGCCATATATCCGGAGATTCACACTGATGACGCCTGTCCTGCTTGCGGGGATAGATCAACACTTTCGCAAATGCTCTGGGGATGTATCTTTATAGCGATCCCTGACGTCAGCTCTGCTAGGTGGGAGGCGGCCCTCTACAACCTACTCCTGGCTGAGCAACGTTGGGCTGTCCAACAGGTCCACGATGTGGCTGGCAGGCTAGGCCTGTCAGTCCCGACGTGAGAGTGGCCCGCGACGTGCTAATGCACGTTCTGCAGAACTGAAGAAATAAAAGTTATTCAATCAATCAATCAATTAAGGAGGCAGTGGCCGAATACTGCACCATGGAGGCCAATTCCAGTTCCGGTGAGGGAGTGACTTTAATGAAGCTTAGTGGCCTTCCTATATTTGGTTGCAACCTTTTTTGACTAGTATAGCCCCACTAGCTCTCGACGATTTTTTTATGCCGGTGTCAGGCGCCCTCGATGCCTGAAAATGTAGTGGACTGGAGAATAATTGGACTTACGACCTTCAGCTTACTATACATACACAAAAAAAAAGAAAACCGCACAGAAAATTACACGTCTGAGTATACAACACCCTAATACTCCAACCTAACTGCAGGGACCCTAAATAATGGTCACTGAAATATTATATGCCGCAAAAGCGACATGAACTGTATGCTCGTACTCTACATCCGTTATGATTGAACAAATTATTGCGCAAATTACGCGTTCAAGACTACAAGAAAATTCGCGGTTATTTAAAGTACTTCCACGCACTAAATGAAACTCAAATGCTGCCGTCTTCAAAACACACGTGCGAGACACGCACAGCCTTAGACATACCCTTACATAATACGTCGAAGAGAAAAGAAATCTGTAGAGTATACCATTACTAAAAGCGATCCGCGCAGTTCGTTTCTAAGGCGCGGTACTCTCTACGTGTGTGCGGGAACAACCATCCGGTGATTTACAGAATCAGCTGAAGTAGACAGCAGAACAGACAGTATCTAACCTGATACAGCGTTCTTTTCAGAACTCGCGAAATCCGAAAACAAAGTCTTAGTTTAACGGAAACTCACGCGAACTTTCTACATATCTCTGCGAAAAAAAAGAAAAACACTGACGCTGTCCTTTCTTGAGCGTTCAGCTGTCACGCTTTCCTGAAAGCAAACATCAAATTAACTCGAACATTTATCTGCCTGTACCATGATCAGAAGAAACCAATACTGCCTTCTGCCTGACAGAACGTTCTGACAACTCACAGTTGTTCAAAAGTATCCTGAGAGGAACGAATGAGTGAATGATTGCGACTTACTAAACGTGCCTCGAAAGAAATGCACTACTGTCAAACAGAACACGACTTGTCACGAACTCGCGCAGAAGCGTCGCCCATCAACTGGCGCAACTTTCTCGTGACCTTCCAAACTGTATGATACGGCGCCCGTTATTAGCGTGTCGCTATCTCGGAACTATATACCGCACCGTGAGACCACGACGTTTTCATAGAGTTTCAAACAATAATAGCTAATTCTATGCCACAACCTACAACAGCTCAACACAGCAAAAGGAACCAGCAGCACCTCACCTGACGAAGCGTGCGAGAAATCAGAGAACCTGAAACTATGCTAAGGTGGCTAGAAGGGGAGGTGTGAATTAGAGCACTGCACGGGCTCGGGCTTACCCGAAAGCCCGGGCCCGGCCCGGCCCGTGGGCCGGGCCGGGTAGAGGAGTTTTTTCACGGCTCGGGCCGGGCTCGGGCACGGCGTGTGCTTTTTGACCCGGGCCCGGGCCGGGCTCGGGTTTTTTGACGCGGGCCCGGGCCGGGCTAGGGCTTTCTGCGAGTTATTCTCGGGCTTCTCAACTCTGAAAAACATGTATTTTTCGGTCTGGGCCGGGTTCGGGCCGGTTTCGAGTCGGGCTCGGGCCGGGCTCGGGCTTAAGGTAAAGGGGTGGCGGGCCGGGCCAGGCGGGTAACGTAGATTATTTCCGGGCCCGGGCCGGGCCCGAGTCTCGCCATAAAAGTTTTGATCGGGCTCGGGCGGGCCGCCCAATGTGAAAACGGGCCCGGGCCGGGCCCCGGGCCGCAAAAATCGGCCCGTGCATTGCTCTAGTGTGAATACCGGCAGCGCTTTCCTTCGGGTGCGCGTGACCCGCTGCTTAGCTTTATACTTTTGACGAAACGCCACCTCAAACTTACGGCGAAAAAAACCTTGTAATGAAAGTTGGAAGTCTTGCGGAAGCCGCAACCAGGTCACAGCCAGTCGATGCTCCCCAGAGATACTGCACAACCTGAAAAAGACGATTAATTTCTGACATCACTTGAAGTTCTTTTTCTTCACGACTCCAATAAAGATTTGTTTTCATGTAATAAGGTTACCCCATTACCAGTTTTATGTTAATAAGTATTGGTAGCAAAAAGAAGTCTCTAACTGAGCAATAAATGTAACTGCAAAGAGCAGGTACATCCAGTGGCATTAGTGTATGGGGTGCACACCAAATTCTATTCTTTAATCTTATTCATCTAGTACCCCGCAGCGCACACAGACATTACAGGAGGGGGGTTACAACATGGAATGAAATACATCTTCATTCACACAATTCACTTGCTTTTCACTCAACCTATTCCATTGTTTGATTGTTCGAACAAAAATGAGTTCGCATACATGTTCGTCTTGGCAGGGTACTCGAGGATTTTGCAACTATGATCAGTTCGTTTTGAAATGTAATTAGGTTTCCGTAGGTAAATTTCCCTATTACTTCCAGTTTTGGTATATTAAATAGAATGTAAAAATTTTAATCTCAGTTTATTGCGGCGAGCAGAAAGAGATTCCCATCCTAGCTAGCTCAGCCTTCATTGCGGTGCAGCTCTCCCTCCTTCCGTACCGCCCCAAGACGAACCTGGCAACACGGTTTTGTATATGTTCTAGTGCGGCAATGAAGGTTACTCGGTAGGGTCCCACACAACACAGCCATATTCCAAGATTGGTCGAACCAAGTTGTATATGCCATACGTTTTAAATTCGCATGTGAACATTGCAGGTTTCTCTGAATGAAATTCAAAGCTTTACCAGCTTTCGCTATGGTACTGTCTACCTGAGTTTTCGGCGAACATTCAGAAGACAGTAGCACACCTAGATACTTATACGTACTGCCTTGCTTCAATAGTACATTGTTCAGATGATACCGTGACTGAATTGGTTCTTCTTTTTAGTAAATGAGATATGTACACACTTTGCTATGTTCAATGTCATTTTCCATTTAATACATCAGTCATGAATAAGTGATAGTCGTTCTGATGCACAATTGTATCATTGTGATGGACAATATTTTATACACAACACAGTCATCCGCAAACTACCGTATAGAAGGTGAAATTCCGGCTGAAATGTCATTAATATAAATTAAATAATAGCGGACCCCGAACTGAGCCCAGTGGGACTCCTGACGTAACATCTGCATAATCCGAGCATTTTCCGTTCAATATACACATGCCTTCTTTGCGAAAGGCGACTTTCCATCCATTTAAAAACAGTTGCATCAATGTTTAGGGTATTAATTTGAAACAATTAGAGTGAATGTGATACCATCTTGAAGGCTTTCCGAAAATCCAGGAACACACCGTCTACCTGTCCTCTTGCGTCTACGCTCAATATTATGTCATGATAAAACTCAACTAGTTGTGTTGTGCAAGATAGTCCCCTACGAAAGCCATGCTGCTCGTTAATTAGTACCTTATGCTCATTTAAATGATTTGTTATTTCTTTATATAAGATATGTTCAAGTATTTACATGGGATAGACGTAAGTGATATTGGCCTATAGTTACCATGGTCTTTTTTTTGGACCTTTATGTATCGGAACAACGTGCGCAATTTTCCAGTCATGTGGTAAAATACTGTCGATAAAGATCTTTCAAAAATTAAATAAGGTATTATGACAAGGAAGTCTAACGCGGCTGTGGACGACACGAAGGACGCCGACAGGAGACACAACAGCGTAGGTTTAGCCAGGCGCACCAGGAACAGCGTCGAGCCCGAGCCCCACTTCAGTAGCGCTGGCGATCCGGCTGCGCAATTCCAGGATTACAGGAGACCCAGCAAACCTCCACCAAATATGACAAGGAAGTATAACACGGCTGTGGACGACACGAAGGACGCCGACAGGAAGACACAACAGCGTACCAGGCGCACCAGGTACAGCGTCGAGCCCGAGCCCCACTTCAGTAGCGCTGGTGATCCGGCTGCGGAGCTCTACATGACGCACTTCTTCCTTACAGTATATAGAAATTGGCCCCCGCAACGTTTGAGTACACGTGGAGAAATTCCATCCAGACCACTAGATATAACTCATCAACATCGTTCAATAGTTTTTGAATTCCATTAACACTAAGCCCAACAGGAAGCATAGGCGAAATATTCATTGTAGGTGGAGAGTATGACAGTGGGGTTGGGTAAGAAAAGCGAATGAAAAAAGTTGTTTAGGCACGCAGCTGTATTCCTGTCTACCGTAATTATCGTACCATTATAATTTAGCTCCTGTATTCCGAAGGAATCTGAACCACACGGTTTTAAGTACTTCTAAAACATTTTACGGTTTGATTTCATTTTGTTGCTCAGCTCGATGATGTAGTTATGTTTAGCTTTTCCTCTCTTTAGCTTATATTCGCCTGCAATCGTATGTAGTTTTGCAAAATGAGCAGCTGATTTGTTTTTCTTGAATGCGTTAAATTGTTTTATTGAAATTGTGTGGCTTCATGTTTTTAGTTGTATACGCAGTAGTTTCAGTTAATACTTTTTTAACTATATGGCTGTTTACATCTTGGCAGCTTTTGTGTGTAAATATTGCTGCAGTAATTCTCTGGAATGCATAATCATCGTGTGTCATTTGCTGTTCTGCCTTAGCTTTTCTGGGGATTCATGCAGCCACTGTAATATCCACATTATGTATATTCGGTGTTTTCGGCTTTGAATCCCTTTTGTTCTCTTCCAAATTTTTTTTCAGACAACGGCTCTCTGTTATGGGGGCCGCTACTTAAGAAGCTTTCGTGTGGGCATCCTACCCACTATTTTCCGACAGTTAGGTGGAAACTTAAGCTAGACTCTAGGCCAGCGGTGGAAAAAGAGCTTCAGGGACGTGCATGTCTACAGTGTCATGGAAGGTAAGTTTAGAGGGCTGCTGTTTGACTGAGCATAAGTGCAGTGACTCTTACAAAATGCATGCTGTTTTGAATGAAAAAAATAAATAAAACCATGAACATTTGAAAAAATCATCCATCCAGTGTAGCTAAGTTGGGTGGATATCTTTTTCTTTATAAGCCTTCCTCCCCCTTGCAGTTCCATAGAACTGATGGATGGATGGATGGATGTAAAACTTTAATGAACGTCCTGAGGTACGCTACTCAGGACCATAGAACTGATGTTCCACAAATTTTATTTAGAGTTGCAGATCTGTTCGTATGTATACCAGTGGTTCGGATATCAGCCACAACTGCTGATACCATGTACACGTGCTACTTGCACTGCTTGACTAGATGGTTTGGTACTCCAGAAGCTATTCATAGCAATATCACATGGGAAAATGTGATGACCCATGCCATTCGTCAAGAAGCAACTGCCTGGTTGAAGAATTGCAGTTTGCGAGCGGGTAAAACCAGCACGTTACATTAAGCTTAGTGTTCAGGTAGTTTTTATATAGACATTTAAATATGCTTAAGTTTTAACTGAGTCAGAATCATGTAGCATGTTTACATCTTATTAAAGTGACTGTTGGTTCTATATCAAAAGTACAGTGCTCACGGATCGAAACGCGACCATTTAGGCCTAGACAATGCGCATAGTTTTGTATCTACCGGTGGTAGTTTGTGTGACATCAGCGCAATCTCGACTCGTACGCTTAGATCAGAGTCCAAGTCACTTTTCGTGACCAGATTCGAAGCAATAAGGCATGTTACTCTCGAGTAATTGCACAGAAAGAGCGTTCCACGCAAAATTTGCCTGTCGCGTTTCAATCCGTGAGCACTGTACATGGTATGGGATTAACATTTTGTCTTGGGGTTCTAAACTCTACTTACATCAGTCTGTTCACAATCGCCAGATAACTTCCAAGGACCATCTATGCATGATGTTGTGACATCATGCTTTACTGTGGCCATAGGGAAACTTGTATACATTCTGAAGAATTTCACTTTAGACATAAGTTCTGGGAACCCCAAGTAGAGTTGGTGTTCAGGGCCACTTGCTTACAAGATGTAGTGTAAAAGAAAGCTATAATAAATATTTACTTCCAGGCAGCAAACGGACATGGGACTTGAACGTGAAAAGGCATTTTAAATTATAGAATGAATTATACCGTCTTCTGGCACTATGCTTACGCCTGCAGATTTTAAGCAGCTTTTTATTTGTTGTATTTGTTTCTTTTATGCCATTGTTCAGTCTTGTGAGGACAGCCACTGAAAGGCCAGGCTTAAAACAAGTAACTATGCATCATGAGTGCATCAGTCCTTTAATGTTTGAAAGTGGTGTGTGCATTACATGCCCTTAACAGTAGTCACCGAGAGAAAACAAAGTGTCTTAGCTAATTTTTCTAATATGTAAAGATTGTTTCTTAGTCATGTTTATGCAAGCATTTGGCTTTTACTGGCCTTACTATAAGTTAGTCTGGTCTTTTTTCCCTTTTTTTGACTGGCGCAGATTCTTCAAAGGATACTGGACCTGCCGCCAGCTGACATGCCTTTCTTCCTCCTTAGTCCTGTTAAGATGTGGGGTCAGTTTTTCTAGACATGCAATCCATAATATTATGCAGTCTAGCCAATCAGTGCAAGGCATTACATGCCATTCATTTCATATGTATATATTTAGTCAGAATCAAATCAGGACAAGCACATGTATATAATTTGCAAGAATAAAATTTAGTTTTTTGCTGCTTTTGCTGCCTCTTAAACATTGTTATGAATGCTGGCTATAGAAGAGGCATTTTAGAAGATGTCTTTTCAGTGTGTCTCATTCAACACCCTTGTGTGCTGCATCAATTTTGCTTGTGTTAGCAGTATACCCAAATTAATTGTGCGCTAATGCAGATCACTGGTACTGGTATTGTTTTCTTGGAACCAGTGGTGCGATTAGGATTTCTAGGGAATGTACATATATTGAATGCGACTGGCTACAACTTCGAAATATAAACAAGCAAAGCTACTAAGCTGAAAAAAGTTCAGGATTATGTGCTAAATGCATGCTTTGCAAGGGCATAAATATTAAAGTTGCATAGATTCCATAGTTTGGTAATGAAATCTGTCACGGTATAATAGTGAGAGCCCATCTGTGACATGAAAACTGTATACATACATATGCCAACAATGTCATATTTATGCACTGAAATAACATTCTTCCGAAATGAATATACTCACAAGACATTAGTACTCTTTGCAAGTGACAAGCACTTTAGAAATTGAATGTCGCACACGGCCTCTCAACATTATACCTTCATAGATTTTATAACAAACTGTGGAATCTATGTGGCTCCTTTTAATATTTATGCCTTTGCAAAAGCATGCATTTAGACCATTATACTGAACTTTTTCAGCTTAGTAGCTTTGGTGCGTTTTAGTTTTGAAGTTAAATCCAGTCACATTCATATATGTACATTTCCTAGAAATCCTGAATCAAGACTGGTTAGAAGAAAAGCACACCAGTACCAGCGATCTGCATTAGTGCACGGCTAACATATGCATTAGTTTACCTTTTTTTTGCAAGGTGGATTGCATAATTTCTCCGGCAAGCAAAATAAGCCTTTATACGAAAGTTCTACAGATAGCTAATGAACAGCTTGCCAAGACTTCCCCAAGACGAATACGGAGGGAGCATTAGCTTGGCTTCAGGAGTGCTTGTGGAGTTCTAAGGCTATTACTCGGCTTGTACAAGCCGGATAGTTGACAACCTGTTGGCTTGAACAAGCCCAAAGTAGACGTCTTCTAGATGGGTTTGTGCTACCTGGGAAGATATCACTTTTTACATCAGGCCATAGAAAACATTGGCAGAACAGCCTAGTCCTCCAAGGTCTGGTGAAACAAGCCAGCAACACAACTTTTCTTTCACCGCGAATGCAATGCCTAGCAGTCATATGTGTAACAAATACGAACTGCTCCATCTATACAGAATAAAGTGTCTCATGTCTACACATGAAGATTGTTTGCGTGGTTTTCCCATCGGTACGTACAGAGATACAGGCAAACACGAAGTGTAATCTTTCAGCTGTTAGTACGCTTATACAACGTTGACACACAGAAAAGGCACTGAGGGCAGAATAGAAACTGGTTGAGGTAGTGAAGTTACGGAATGAGATTTAGTACATAAGAACACAGGTCAAGTGACAATGAGGAGGAAGTTCTATTTGTCAGCTTTGTCTATGGGTAAGAGCAAAGTGTATCACAATCTAGGCACATGTTATTGTGTTTCATAAGTCCGGAGACTCGTGAAACACACACCTGCGTCAATTACAGATGCGTATTAAAGAACTCTTAAGGCAACAAAATGGGTGCACAATTATGGGCTACATCACTGTGCATGAACGGAATATACATACACAGAATAAGTGCTCACGTAAGCCAAATCAGTCTTCTTTTCGCCGGGTCCATGAAGTGTGTCTGTTCCTGGAAGTGCGCCGAGCAGATTCTGTAGTTGTTTACCTTTTCCCTAGGCGAATCTATTAGCTGTGACCTTCCAGAACACATTGAAAACTCTTTTCATCCTGAAGAAATATAGGTGAAAACCATAAATTCCAACGAGGTAGTGTGCAGTCGGATAATGCAAACGTGAACTCGTTTCGTCCTCTCAGCACAGTACAGGCTGTGACACATCTACCTTGAGTCTCCGAAACGCGTTTATAAACGATTGAGAGCGATTAGCAGGAAACTGTATGCCTCAAATCTTTTATGTTCATTGAATATTGGTATAGCGATAATATTAAAGCATCCTGAAGCTCTCAAACAGCCATATTTACAATTATTAGCTGTTGTCTCACTGCGGAACAGCTATCTACGGCTGCGCACACTATTTAGCGCAAATGAAAACCGGCTGCAAACCGCACGCTCACCTGCTGTCTTTAGGCACCCGGAAGATTCTTGCAGAACTTGTTTTTGAAGTATTCGCACACCATAGCACGATACACAAACGGTTCGAGTCGAGGAACATTGCGGCGCACAAGCACAAGCGAGCGAGGAGCTCAAAAGTGCCCACGCCGGCCAACGCTGGCTTCCCGATAACGGCAGAAAACTAAAGTTCAGTTCAGCACGGCGGCGGGTGCGCGCGCAGACAGTCGAAGGTGAGGGAGTTAGGAGGGTAGAAAAGTTGCCGGGAGGGACGTGAGACAAAATATGGCCTTCGAGACTTGCATGCGCAAGCGCGCGCATATCTCGGAGGTCATAGAACAGCGGATTTTGCTTTCCCGCCCCGTACTGGATAGCGCTAATTAGGTGAGAGGAACGAGATGGCGCTTACGGCGGCGCGCCATTAAAGCCCCTATATATATAAAATAGCGCCATTCTCAGATCCTGCCGCCACCGCGCTCACCGGCGCTTCCTCCTTGCCCCCTCCTGTCGCCCCCGCTCCTCCGCTCCCCCATTGACCAATCCGTACCACGTGGAAGCTCGCGTTGCGCTTTTGTATATATATTTTTTCTTTCCAGCGCGCTCCGACTGCCATTCTCGGGCCTGTGCGACGAAAGTGCTGTACGCACAAACGGATCAAACGTGTCAGGGACAAGAACTTCTTTGTGATGGCATGCTGCTGCGCCTTCAGTTGCCGCAACCGGCAAGGCGAGGGCAAAAGGCTTTTTTTTGTTTTCATCCGGCGTGCGCAAACGCTTGCTGCACACTATGATGTTTGCGCCGTCTCGCATCGTCGCGTTGATACTTCCAAAACGGCATTATTAAGACCAGTTACTGACTAGCGAAGCAAAATCGCGCCTCAAAAACTTCTCTACAGGGCGCGATCGAAGTTTTCCTCGGATTTCCTCTGGTAGCGCGTTAGCTGTCGTCTGCCACGGCAGGCCCGACGCAGGCGGCGCCACTGTCGATATCGCGCCGCGATCGCGCTGGTCGCGCCGAGCGCGATAGTGGAACGGAGGAGGAGGGAAGTGGATGGCTACTTTTTATATATAGGGGTTTTACGCGCCATACGTCTCCTCAGCGACCGCGCACGAATACGAAACCATTACCGCTTCTACTTTGCTTCTCTGCGATCCGCTGTCGGAAATGCAACTGAGTTTGCGCTAACGCACAGTGCTCCAGTCATGCTAGATTGAATCATGTGGATAGAAGACGTGTGCAGTGGTTGGCTGCAAAAAATACTCACTGGCATGTTAAGGAATGGAATGAATCTCAGTGCATTGCCAAGTTCGCAGACCGCTGCTGCAACTGTCCGAACGTGTTACCAGCCCTTCGAGATGTACGGCTTTCCTCGAGGATACAGAAATTTGCTCATCCTCCAGCATTGTGTCGCTAACCTTCAAAGGAAGGGCTTCAGCACCAGAACGTCGGCAAGAGTGAGTACCACTCGTTAAACAATGACAAAGGGGGTAGCACCGCTTCCTTTCATAGTAAGTTTCGCGCACGTTATCTGCACACATCTGTCCCAAATGGCAGGAAAACTTACGCCCACTCTATCGCCGACGTATCAAGTATAAGTGAATGGGCACACGTGAATATATGCGCACTGTATACGCACAATTAATGACGGACTACACCTATGGCACACGAATGGTCGAAGCTGAATGTTTCGTGACGGTTCACAAGAGTGAGTTACTAGCGTAATATACATTTGCTACAAGGTATTACAATGTTCAAAACAGCTACGTTTCAAGCCTTGTGCGCAGCAAGAACAAATCTATGGGAACTGATTACACCCGCGAGCGATTATAGGCAGACAATCAGATTGTAGCCGCACCGACGAACTTCACTGAGTCAGGAACTGACAAGCCGCTGCTTCAAAATATTTGCCAAATAAAGAACAAAGAGCAAAACACAATCCTCATTCAATTCATGAGCGGAATGTTTTGATAGCTGGGAATGCATATTTAGCCCCGCTTTTAGAACAAGCACAATATACGCTGCTTGTGCCGTTTGGACCTAGCCTAATCAGCTCCGAAAGTGCTTTTGCATGTTCTCTGCAGCTGTCATCAAAGCTTCGTGTCATCCACCCAGTCACCGTCTACGATATCTCCCAAAACAGAGGTTTTCTAAGCCGCGCCGGCGTCATACAGTTCCATTGTAACAAGGGCGCAACGGAGGCAGTTGAGGCAAGCAATGGACGCGTCACCACGTGATCAAACATGCAGCGCCCACAGGATCGCCGCGAAAAGGTTCATATAAGAAATTACCGCCATCTACTCTTTCCTTCGCCGTCTCCTCTCCTAAAGCGTTTGTTTTTTTTTCTTTACTTTTTGCTTGCGAAAGCAAGTTGACGGTGGCGCACCTAGAAAGTCCACGTATAAGCTTTCAGCTGGGCGCGCGACTAAGCGCTGCTGCGCAGAGGAGTTTCAACATGGCTCTGAGGCGAAAAAAAATATAAAGAAGTGAAAGCGCGCGCTCTAATCGTCCAATCGGAGATACAGGAGAGAGAGCGGCGTTGATCAAAGGATGGCGGTACTTTTCTATATAGGGTCTTTACTGCCACCGGCTAGGACACTAATGTATTGAGTTCACCCGTTGCAAAGTGTTCATTAGCCACAAATCATCACCATCATAACCGAAGCGGCGGAGATTCCAAGGCCAGCTCTTGGTGCTTGTCGTTAATTATTTCCTGTGTTTTGTGAATACCCATCTGAATTGTATTGTTACGTGTCCAGCATAAGTGTTCATGTGTGTAACTGCCTTGTGTAAAGAATATATTTGCGTGTTTTGACAACTCTGGGCTCTGACTCGGTCTTTGGTCAGCAACCGGCATTCACTGGCGCACCAGAGGTCCCCTTACTAATTGTCCTTGCTTTCGTGGGATTATTTTCGGAATCTGATAGGTCGGCTTTGGAATTTGGTCCGGCGTTTGACCCTCGTTGACGGGGCATGTGACAGCGCGCGATTCATCACCATTGCGGCTTCCTGAGCGCGCAATCGAACGCTGCTCTTACCCCAATTCTAAATCTCTCATGCTCTTCCGAACCCAAGAGCAACCAACGCTGTGCGGCTTGGGGCCCCAAAGTCTAGAACTCCCTAGTAACTCGATCCGGATCATTGGACCGCATAGCGGCGACCATTGTTGTTTGCAATCAAGAAGTTCGATCCGGAGTGAAGCCGATTGCGATCGGACGTCTACTTACGTGTGACAACGGTATAAGATGCGAACACGACACCGATCAGAGCCACTCTCCACCTTCGATAGTGCTTTGCCATGCGTTCGCGTGCTGTAGCTCAAACTGAGCGCGATAGTATGTGCGGCCTGAAGAGCACATGTTATCTTTCAGTGCATATTAGCGGTATCGTCAAGTGTCTGTAAACAAAATGAATGTGTTCTGTTTTTTTTGTAATTATCTTTGGTTAGGCGAACTTACCGGAACTGGTTCAAAGCGTGACTCATCAATTTTCAGGCTCGGGAGTTGAACTAGAACTGAACCGTTCCCCGTGAACCGCAATGAACATTGGAACACTAAAAAAACAGAAACCTTCGCTAACAATGCGTAACAATCTACAGTTGTTGCTCTGCACGAAACATTCCGATGTTTGATTTATGTACCGTCATTGTTATAACCGATTTACGACTGTACCGTGATCACCAGTGCTGTGAGCAACCGCTTACATGCCTGAGCTGGTGCTGGAGGCGATAGGTGTTATCCTTTGCCGATGGTTTAAAGTAGTCCAGGTTGATTGCACGTCACGTACGGTGGCGCGTAACTACAATGATGTTAGTGGCGGGTAGTTAAGCACAAAAGGTATCCGCAGGCAGTTATCTAGCCGCAGGGTAGCGGCTGGATCGAATATCTTCTACTGCTCAAGGGGTTTGCTTTCCACCCAAATACATATTGAGTGCTTCAAAACTGGCATCAGGACTGGTTCCCAAGGTTGCGCACACTACTCTGCGCTTTACCCTTAGCGCATATTAGGTATAGACGTTCAGAGAAGTGGTTCATCAAGATCATTGCTGATACATGAGCAGCGATTTTCTGTGTGCAACAAGTGGAGCCATACTTTCGGTTCCAACGTAAATTTTGGCCTTTATGTGAAGCGATGCTTTCGCAAAGGGGTAATGAAGTGCTATATATTTCAATTCGGCGTCTTTTGCGTAAAGAAGCGGGTGCGCCCACGTTCTCTCGCGTACCTGTGCTAGGCAATGTAACATACAGGGTGTTTCGGCGAACGCTTTCAAAAAATCCTAAAGTAGGTTTTTTGAGAAAAATAGGAATTATCTCAAGGAGCAAGCTTTCTAGTTCGGCGGACGTCAGAAATTATGAGAAACATGCGAATTACATAGTTAATTAACTAAAATTCTCTAACGAACTTTTAATTAGCGTTTGCCGGTTATTGCTAATGTCGAGTTTGTAGCAACGGAGACCACGATGCCGTATAAGTTTTTAAAGCAAAGAAAAAGTAACTCTGTAAAGCCCTGCAGCCCGCGAAAATCAAGTGTTTTTTCCCGCATGAAACCGAAACGAGGCGAACATGGTGCGCCGGAAATCTAGTGCAAACGTAACGTCCGCTGATGACGTGTTGCGGTGACTGCGGCGCCCAATTCGAAATGTATGTGGTGATACCCCAGCTAGGGAGCCTCACGCTCAGCTTAGACCACGGCTGGCGTTATTTTTTCTTTCGTTGGCAGGGCAAGAAAGAGGCTAGCCATCGCCAACTAACGATCACCCGCTTTGGGAGCCCTGGCAGGTGTTGCCGGCAGGTTTTCTTTTCTTTTTTTTCTTTGTCTCGACACTTCTGACGTCGCCACCTGACGAGCTAGATGTAAGACGTCGCCATCCGTACATTTACTCGTTAGGTTCATCTGTTGTTCTTTTATAATCGCTGCGTGTTAGGAAGCGCATGAGGCAAAGGAAAGGTTCGTTTGCGGGGCAAGGAGGACGTTCGCGGCAGTGGCTGCATGCTGTTAGTTCTTGTGGCTTGTAGCGCCAGATTTACAAACGCGTTGAAGTTTCCCGATAAAGTGAGTGTTTTTGGGGTTCGCGTGCGACATAGCCATTGCATTACCACTGGACTACCATTGCACTACCATAGCACTACCATTGCATAACCAGTCCATTGAGGATCAAGGTTTCAACGCCGCAGCGTTCATATTGTGCAAATGGCCGCGCCAGCGCAACTCCAGTACTCCGTTGCCGAGGAAGTGGACATTGTGTTGGCTTATGTGAGCGCGCAAAAGGACGCGGAGCTGGCATCGATGCTGTGTGCTGCCCAAGATGCAACGACAAAAAGATTACGCCAGCCGTGGTCTAAGCTGAGCGTTGAGGCTCCTGGCTGTCGCGCGTACAAGCTCGCCCCACTTTTGTATCGATATTTAATTGGTTTAGGACCCCTGGATCAGTCCATGCACAGAAAAGGAAGCGACCAGCCAGTGCAACCGATGATTTTGACAGGGATTTACTGGCATACGTAGCTGTCAGGCCGGAAGCAAGCGTCAGGGAAATTGCCAGCTCATGGAGCGAGCCCAGCTTCAGTTTGGAGGTCACTTTCAGACACAGCTACCACCCTATCATGTGTCTTCACCAAGAGCTCACACCAAGCGACTTTCAAAAACGGCTCGATTTTTGCAACTGGTGCCTTATTCAATGCGAAGAAGATCCAATTTCTAAACAGAGTGCTTTGGACCGACGAGGCCCAATTTGTAGGTATTCGAATGTCAATTTGCACAACGCACATATTGGTGCGATCAGAATCCACACTGGCTTCGTGAGCATAAGCACCAGGAGGTGGTCAGTGAACGTATGGTGCGGCATTTATAACGGCCTTATTGTTCGTCCTTACTTCATTGACGGAAACCTTACAGGAAAGAAGTACACAGAGTGCGTTTTAAAGGGCGTCGTCTCCGAGTTTGCTCAGAGTTACCACTGGCTGCGCTGAAAAAAAAAATGTGGTTCCAGCACGACGGAGCCCGCCGCAATTTTCTTCACCAGCTCGTAAATTCATTGACGAGTCCTTTCCCAACCAATGGATTGGACGTGGGGGAAGGCCACCCTGGCCGCTTAGGTCACCCGATTTGTCCCCTTGAACTTCGTTCTCTAGGGATATGTTAAAAATGAGGTTTTCAAGAAGGAACCAGCCAACATCGAGGATATGAAGCAACGTGTGAGAATCTCTCTCGACAACATTTCCAGACAGATGCTTTTATCTACTGTGAACTCCTGAAAGAGCGCCTTCGTCTGTGCATCGCAATGGACGGAAAACAATTTGAGCACATCATGTAAATATTCTGTGTTGTCGTCCAAAATATTACTCTCGTGGAGTGTCCGAATAGGCCTACAACCAATGAAAGATTGAAATAAACTATATTTGTTCATTAATGTTTGTTACAGTACTCAAAACTGCTAAACATAGTATGAAGTCAAGATTTCCTAATTCTAGGCCAGCACTTACAACAAATGGGAGGGTAGCTGGTACAAAACAACGTCGCGCTACCATGCCAAGAAGTTTCCAGCTACGGATCCCTCGTTTATTTTAGCTGTCAAGCCCATACCACGTAAAAATAACTCCTGACACAATATCAGCACCGCTGAAAAAAAACTCTGCACAGTCACAAAAGCGAGGCTTTATTCTTTCAACGAAGCTAGCGTAATGTGAATGGAAATTAAAGGACTGCTTCCGGAGGAAACTGCACTGGCAGAGCACCAGGCCAGAGCCCAACAGCATCTTAAAATCGACAACTGCGTAGTTGGCGATGGTTAGACTCTTTCTTGCGCCTACGAACGAAAGAAAAAATAACGCCAGCCGGGGTCTAAGCTGAGCGTTGAGGCTCCCTAGCCTGGGGAATCACCAGAGACATTTCGAATTGGGCGCCGCAGTCACCGCAACACATGATCAGCGGACGTTGCGTTTGCACTAGATTTCCGGCGCACCATATTCGCCGCGTTTCGGTTTCATGCGGGAAAAATACTTGATTTTCGCGGGCTGCAGGGCTTTACAGAGTGACATTTTCTTTGCTTTAAAAACTGATACGGCATCGTCGTCTCAGTGGCCACAAATTCGCCATTGGCAATAACCGCCAAACGTCGCTAATTAAAAAGTTCGTTAGACAATTTTAGTTAATTAACTACGTAATTCCCATGTTTCTCATAATTTCTGACGTCCGCCGAACCTGAAAGCTTGCTCCTTAAGAGAATTCCTATTTTTCCTCGAAAAACCTACCTTTAGGATTTTTTGAAAGTGTTCGCTGAAACACCCTGTATAATAAAAAGTTTGTGTGTGTGTTCTTTTGCTAATTTGTTCTGTAGTGAAGAGGATACCCGGCGCTGCTGCCACATCGCCAGTCGTCCGGGAGGCGCGAGCTCGAGATTGCCTGAGCTGTTCTGTTGAGACACGCTGCCCGATGTTCTCTTGTCCTGTATTCATATTAGATTCTGGTGGACATGTTGCGGTTTTCCCCCAACCTGGAATTACGCACCCGAACTCTGCCGTCCGTCATGCCTGACCACCCCAGCCTCAGGAAGAGGACAGGACGAGCGCTATTTTTTTTCACATTGAAAAGAGTCCTGTGTACAAGAAATATACTGCATAAGATTGGATAGTTGGCGAGTTGGTACGGTAACATATTCTTGATATAAGCGCGAAAGAAGACGCGGACGGTGGCGGAAGAAGACAGGACGAGCGCTCGTCCTGTCTTCTATATATATATATATATATATATATATATATTATATATATATATATATATAATTTTAATTCACTTTGCGTATTTTGTGTCACCTATGAGCACCAAAAACGTAAAAAGCTCGCATGCGACAACCCTACGTAAGTGGTGCCACCGCCATACTTCCGACGATGGACGCATCCATGGGATCGTCGATAATCCGGCAAGCATAGAAAACATAGGAGGCCATGTTCTTGGCCGAATAAAGCTGTGGGTACGGGCCCTAGTCTGGAAATCATAATCATCATCAACCCGCAACGATTATCCCAAAGGTAGTTGGCGTCGGCGTGGTATGTATCACCCGCTTTTTCTGGTCCAACCGCTCTTGTCGGAATGTGTCATTGTTGCCTAGAGTGAGGCAGACAGCTGCACCGCGCCGAGAAGGGGGCGAGTGAGTTA
Source organism: Dermacentor silvarum (assembly GCF_013339745.2). Taxonomy (NCBI): domain Eukaryota; kingdom Metazoa; phylum Arthropoda; class Arachnida; order Ixodida; family Ixodidae; genus Dermacentor; species Dermacentor silvarum. The sequence goes on from NC_051156.1 coordinate 39,610,515, forward strand.
GCCAATGAGCGTTTGCGAAAAGTAGGTCAGTGAGAAACTCGCTGGTATATCGGTGGGGTAGAAGTCGCTAAGAAGCCGCCAGACGTGAGCGCCAGCGAGAGCTTGCGCGGGAAAGGGCCGGCCGTCGCAGAACCAACCCCGAAGTCCACCCTCAAGGCCGTAACGGCTAGAGTATTCATGCTACGAAAGAGTTACCGTTGTAGTTATCGGGGATCAACATCAACATTTTATGGGAGAACTGGATTATAGAGTGCATAAGTGCGAAGTTTGGATTAACATGTTTTAGTAATGAATGGGGCAAGCCGCCAACTACGATTAGGGTCACCTGAGTTCATTTGGTCTTCGCGAACGTGATTGACCGGCAGCCGATAGGGGAGCCGCTCACTGTATTTCACAGCGATTAAAAAGCCGTGGTCACGAGGTGTAAGCGTTGACAATGGTGTCAGGAGCCCGCGCAATACCCGGGAGCGGCTTTACAATTGCTAGTGGGTACAGCGGGGCATGGCACTGCGGGTCACGTGAGTTCCGCTTAACACGTTTTGCTATGGCAATCGTGGAGCTCCTAGGTGCCTAGGGACATAATCGCTTAGGGACTTTTGAGGCACTGGTCTGCGCGGCCGCGCGTCGGCTGTTAGTTAAGTGGAAACCGCATGCACGCGATCACGGACATTTCGTACAGTTTCCTTTTTTTGCCACCACGTGGCGTATCGACTTTCAAGAATTCCAAATTCCCGCTATGAGGTACGCTATCACGCCCAACTAAAGAAAGCGCAATAAAAAGAAACACACCCTGAAGCTGTCGCTTCACCTCGGTGCTTGGAAACGAGCGCGCTTGTGTATCAGCGTTATCTCGAAGACAGCCAGCTTAAAGCCCCTATATATAAAAGTAGCGCCATTCTTAGATCTTGCCGCCACCGCGCTCACCCCGGCGTTTCCTCCTTACCGCCCTCTGTCGCCCCAGCCTCCTCGTCTCCCCCATTGACCAATCCGTGTCACGTGGAAGCGCGCGTTGCGCTTTTGTATATTTTTTCTTTCCAGCGCGCTCCAACTTCCATTCTCGGGCCTGTGCGACGAAACTGTTGTAGGCACAAGCGGATCAAACGTGTTAGGGACAAGAACTTCGTTGTGATGGCATGCTGCTTGCGCCTTAAGTTGCCGCAACCGACAAGGCGAGGGCAAAAGGCTTTTTTTTTGTTTACCATCCGGCGTGCGCAACGCTTGCTGCACACTTGATATTTGCGCCGTCTCGCATCGTCGCGTTGCTACTTCCAAACGGCATTATTAAGACCAGTTACTGACTGACGAAGCAAAATCGCGCCTCAAAAACTTCTCTGGAGGGCGCGATCGAAGTTTTCCTCGGATTTCCTCTGGTTAGCGCGTTAGCTGTCGTCTGCCACGGCAGGCCCGACGCAGGCGGCGCCACTGTCGATATCGCGCCTCGATCTCGCTGGTCGCGCCTCGATCGATAGTGGAACGGAGGAGGAGGGAAGTGGATGGCGCTACTTTTTATATACAGGGGCTTTAGGCCAGCTACTTGCTCTACTGACAATGAATCGACGGTTTTGCTAGACACCTGGCCGGAAAGATCGTCCGCATTCTGGAGAGATGTCTGGCCGAGATAACGACTTCCGCGAAGCTTCCGTTGAATATATATTTTTTCCTTGAGCAGACTTTTTATTTGTGCACCACTGTGGCCACAGTTACGGTGGCTAGAAGGAGGAGGTGAGAGCAACGGCGGCGGCGGAGTGTTGCAAGCAATCATGAGAGCAGCGGCGGCGATGCAGTCGACAGCAAGATCGCTCCCCGGGCGCAGAGGCACGGCGGTCGGCGCCGCGAGTTTCGAAGCGGGCGTTTTTCTTCGCAATTACCAGTAGCATATTTGACATAACCAACGTTAAGCTAACGCATACGGCGAGCCGTCAGCGTCTGTGTCATCGTCTCGACGACGATGACGATGTTGCCCCTCGGCCGCTCCGCACGTGCGAGCTGAGCGCGAGGAGAACGCGACAAGACGCCAAGAAGAACGGCGGCAAGAGCAACAGCGTCTGTGAGGGGCATATGAATAAATGCGGGCAACCAAACGCGTCACGTCTTCCCACAAGTGGTGACCCTGGACTTCAGACGCCAACGTGCCACCTGCTCGTTCCTTCGCCAACGCACCCAGTGTCCACGGTAAACGTCTTCAGCCTCGTTCATTCCGGCTGATCATGGACACCACAACCAACAGCGAAGTCACACCGAATCCCACGGTACCCGAACCTGTCGTCGCTACTCTCAAGCTACCGGAGTTTTGGCAGTCGGACTGAGAACTCTGGTTTCTGAGCGTCGAGCCCCTCTTCCGACGACATCGAATAAGATCGCAAACAGCAAGGTACGACTACGTCGTCGGTGCTTTACCACCTGCTGTCATCGCCATCGTAAGGGACATTCTGCGCTCTCCGCCTCCTGACACACCCTACGACACTTTAAAACAGAGCTTATACGCCGGACAACCAAGTCGGAACAGCGTAGGCTGCAGCAGCTACTCACCACGGAGGAGGTCGGTGACCGAAAGCCCACGGAGCTTCTGCGTCGCATGCGTTATCTGATTGGGGCCAGTCTGCTCCATTGGACGCATCCGTTCTACGGGAGCTGTTCCTACAGCGACTGCCACAGCAGGTGCGGATAATATTGAGCGTGTCCTCCACAGAAACCATCGACTCACTGGCACAGATGGCCGACAAAATTATGGATGTCAGCACCCCGGCCATGTCTGGAATCGAGAGACAACGTGACTCTTCTCTCTTTGCGCCGGTCCGCGACGACCGCTTGGACCGTGTCCTGCAAGCTAACGAGGAGCTCAACCGCAAAGTGGACCAGCTGCTCGCTGTACTCAGCTCGCTCAAAGCAGACCACCGAGGCAGTGCGTCACGACAGCGACACCAAAGCCGCGACAGATCACCAAGTCTGCTGGTACCACCGCCGATACGGAGCACGCGCTCGTCAGTGCAATCAGCCATGCCAGTTGGCGGGAAACTCACGGACCATGCACTGACGGCGGCCAGTGCTTCAGGCCAGCCATACAGCCGCCTATTCCACGTCACTGATCGCGTAATGAAAGTCCGGTACTTCATCGACACAGGTGCCTAAGTGTGTGTCGTTCCTCCTACTCTGGAGGACCGCCGACGACGTCAGACCACGGCGCCTGTCACTGCTGTCAATGGTTCAACCATAAGGACCTTCGGACACAGGTCCGTTACGCTTGACATTGGCTTGAGACGCACGTATCGATGGATTTTCTTAGTCTTTGACGTGCGCCTACCAATCATCGGTGCAGATTTTCTTTGGCATTTTAAGCTTGTGGTAGACCTACGACATAGCCGTCTCCTGGATTCTGAGAGCCACCTAACAGTTCAAGGCGTGACATCACCTTTGCGTCTCGTGCAAGCTCATGCCAAAATCTCTCCGCCGTGGTCTACACTTCTGGAAGAATTTTCCGATCTCTTCCGTGCTCCATCTCTTGAATACCCGGTACGCGACCATGTCACTCACCACATTGTGACAGTAGGAGCGCCGGTGTTTGCACGTGCTCATCGTCTCGCTCCTGACCGTTACAAGATCGCAAGGCAAGAATTTGAGCATATGCTTGAGCTCGGATACGTCCGCCCCTCTTTTGGTGCCTGATCATTACCGCTACACATGGTCCCCAAGTCATCAGGTGACTGGAGACCGTGCGGTGACTATCGCGCCCTCAACAAAGTGACGGTACCGGACCGCTTCCCGATACCACACATCCAGGACTTCACGGCGTTGCGGCACGGTTGCACCGTATTCAGCAAGATCGACTTAGTGAAGGCATAACACCAAATACCTGCCGAGCCTTCCGACGTGCCGAAGACTGCCATAATAACACCTTTTGGGATGTTTGAATACACACGTATGCCATTTGGTCTACGAAACGCCGCACAAACCTGTCAACGGTTCGGGGACCAGGTTCTTCGTGGTTTGACGTGCTGCTTCGCGTACATCGACGACATCCTCGTCTTCAGCACCTCAGAAGTGTATCACTAACTTCACCTGCGTCAGGTTATCACGCGGCTGCGCAAGTACGGACTATAGTCGTCAACGGACCGAAGAGCGAGTTCGGAGTTTCTTCACTGGACTTTCCTTGCCCATCGCGTGAATTCCCGTGGCATCTCTCCACCAGCCGCGCGCGTGGAAGCTATCTAACAGTTCCACGACCAACAACTACGAAGAAACTGCGTGAATTCCTCGGGCTTGCCAACTATTACCGGCGGTTTATTCCCCACTGCGCTGCTATCTTGCAACCGCTCCATGCACTTCTGTCCGGTCAAACGAAGCCGAACGCTTCCATCTCCTGGACAAGCGATGCGAGACAGCATTCAGTTTCATCAAGGAAGCGCTCGCCAACGCAGCACTCCTCGCGCACCCAAGGTGCGACGCCAGCACGTCAGTCACCGTGGATGCCTCGGACGTCGCCATTGGAGCAGTCCTGCAGCAGTTGGTTGATGGAGTTTGGCAGCCGATCTCTTTCTTCTCCCGGAAGCTCTCACAGACCGAGCGCCGTTACAGCACATTCGGTCGCGAACTGCTGGCGGCCTATTTGGCTGTCAAATATTTTCGCCACTTCCTTGAAGGTCGGCAATTCCATGTCCTCACCGACCACAAGCCGCTCACGTGTCTTTCGACCGCTACCACCTCTTCCCACACTCCACGTGAGATCCGCCAGCTTGCCTACATAGAGTTTACCAGTGATATCCTACACATCAGGGGCAAAGACAATCCTGTTGCTGATGCACCATCCCGAATAGAAATCAACGCAATGGTGGATGAGCGCCCGCCAGTCGATTTTGCAGCCATGGCTACTGCACAACGCGAGGACAGCGAACTTCAAGTTCTGCGACTCCAAGAGAACTCCCTCAAGTTCGAAGATGTCCATCTTACAGGCTGCGCAATTCCACTCATTTGCGACACCTCTACCGGACGTCCTCGCCCGTATGTTCCAGCGCCATTTCGCCGGAGCATCTTCAGCGCCTTGCATTCCTTGTCGCACCCCGGCATACGTGCGACTCAACGCCTCGTCGGAGAGCGATATCTATGGCCACGAATGAACATCGACGTCCGCCGATGGACCCGTGCTTGCCTCAAATTCCAGCAAACCAAAGTCCAGCGCAACACAGTGAGCCCACTGGGTACCTTTACGCCTCCCGACTCGCGGTTCAGCCACGTGCACCTGGACCTCGTAGGCCCTTTGCCCCCATCGAAGAACAGCCGCTATATGTTAACGTGCGTTGATCGGTTCACGCGGTGGCCTGAGGCACTACCGCTCACCGACATCACGGCAGAGTCAGTTGCCCGCGGACTCATCACCGTGTGGATAAGCCGTTACGGAGTTCCCAAGACCATCACAACAGATAGAGGTCGTCAATTTGACTCCGCGCTCTTCAGTACTTTGTCCCGGATGCTTGGTGTCAACCACATCAAGACGACGGCCTACCACCCGATGTCGAACGGCATGGTTGAGCGTTTTCACAGCCAACTCAAAGCCTCGCTCATGGCCTCACGACCACTGATACCCTGAACGGAGCGACTACCACTCGTCCTCCTCGCCCTTCGGAGCACGAAACGTACGGACGCGTCCTGCTCTTCAGCTGAGCTCGTTTTTGGCACGACCTTAAGGCTTCCTGGCCAGTTTTTCGAGGCGTCACCGATACCACCACTGGACGTTGCCGATTATGCCAGCCGCCTCGGGAATGCCATGAGAGACGTGTCTCCTATCCTGCCGCGTCAACACTAACACCCATCTTTCACCAGTCGTGCTCTCCGCGATTGTACATACGTATTCGTACGGCACAATGCAGTCAGACCACCACTGCAGCCGCCTTACGACGAGCCCTTTAAAGTCGTCAAGCGTTGCCCAAAGCATTTCGCCCTGCTTCTTAATGGACACGAACACAGTGTCTCCGTAGACCGCATAAAGCCGGCCTTCCTCGACACCGACGCCGTTCCTGAAGACGAAAGGCCATCCAAAAACATCAGACGAATGCGCTTCGCAACAGCAGAACCTACCAGCTGCTCATAGAGATCGCTCCTTCGCCCACTGGCTACCTCGCTAGAGGGGGGGGAGGCATATGGCGAGCCGTCAGCGTCTGTGTCAGCGTCTCGACGACGACGACGATCTTGCCCCTCGGCTGCTCCGCACGTGCGAGCTGAGCCAACGCCACCTAGACTAGTCTAGGTGGTGTAGGCTGCGCGCGAGGAGAACGCGACAAGGCGCCAAGAAGAACGGCGGCAAGAGCAACAGCGTCTGTGAGGGGCATATAAATAAATGTGGACAACCAAACGCGACTCAGCTTCCCACATGCATATCGTACCTTGTTAGTAGAGGAGACAATAAATGACTAGCAGCTATCCTCTGATGAGTGGTTAAGTGTTAAAGATGCAGTATATTCGGGCACGTCACGGACGGCACAAATATTTTTCGCTGGTGTCAGCCGCACGCGTTCTCCGTGCTTTCCCGAATCGTCGCCAGTGAAAAAAAAAATAATTTGAGCTAATGCGAAGAATATTATGCTAATGGTGTGGGTGAAAAAAAAAAAAAAAGCTGCACCGATTTCCAGGCTCTCAGTGAAGAGCTCCTTAGGTCATATTGCTTTGATGCACTGCATCCTGCTCGTCAAATTGGTTAATACCAATATATAATGCTTTAGGAGGGGAAATTATACCACATAGGAGTTAAGTAAACAAACTTAGTTCAGTTGCGAATGTGATGAACTAGAACGGTTGGGACCAAGAAGAATGCTCAAAAGGACGTCATACAGCACTTGATTATATGACCAAATATACAGGGTGTCCGAACTATGATGCAACAATATTTAAAAATATACAAATGCCCCGTAGTTGTACAAAACCAAGGCAATGTTGTTTGCTGTCGCTTGTAGATACTCAGATTGTTTTTACATAACTAGTTTTCATTAATTAATCAACTGCTCATATATTATAATTAGATGAAAAGTGTTAATATGAACATTGTAGAGCAACTTAAACTATCGATACAACTTGTTACGTCCAAAGCCCGGAGTCAAACGTAGAACAGTAGCAAGCACTTTATTGCTACATAGTGCCGCAAGTACGACGGTACAAAAGGAAGTCAACAGTGAGCGACGAGGCCGCCGAGACATGCCAGCTTTAAAGTTATCGCAGTTGGGTCAAATGATTACTGGGCAGCTTAGCTGGCCGCTCTTATCAACAACACGTGGCGCTATCGCATACATGACACAACTTTCTTTTGCTTAATACGTGCTACATAAAAGTGTTTTCCCGAGCGTGAAAGAAGCCAGCGAATACACGCAATATTGCCACGCGACTGGCCCCTCGAGGCACTTTGCGTGTATTCGCTGGCTTCTTTCACGCTCGGGAAAACACTTTTATTTAGCACGTATTAAGCAAAAGAAAGTTGTATCGGTAGTTTATTAAGTTGCTCTACAATGTTCACATTGACACTTTTCATCGAATTATAATAATTGAGAAGTTGATTAATTAATTAGGACTAATTATGTAATTAAGCGCAATGCAAAATAATCTGAGTATCTACAAGCGACGGCAAACAACATTGCCTTGGTTCTGTCCAGCTACAGGGCATTAGGATATTTTTGAATCTTGTGGCATGATAGTTGGCACGCCCTGTAGATGATTCAACTGGGGTTCGAAGTGCAGCTCGCAGATCTTCGAAGTCCTGACTAAGGCCTTGTGGGCAAGGAGCATGGGCCGCTGCCACGCCTTAAGTGCCTCATCGTCATCAGGTACCGAGAAAAGGGATGTTTTTTTTTGTTTTTTTTTTCTGCTTTTCTAGCAGAAACATTGCCAGGTGTTGTGAAGGCCGGCGCAAAACAGTGCGTCTGTCGTTTCATGCGACTTGCCATGGCTACTTACGGCATGGCAACGTGTAAAATATTGTCACCACAGGGAGGCACAACTGCACAGCGTGAATGCGATCAGAAACGAGCCGTGGAGCTGAAAGAACCGAACAAAACCATGCAAAACGAGCGCATGCTCGCTAGCTCCGGCAGCAGCCAAACTACAGCGGAGGCATCTAAGCGTCGACGCGCTCGCCACCACTCGGCATCATGAATCACTGCAACACGCGCCGCGCTCTCCGACGGCTGCGTTGCTCCCACCTCCCCTTCTAGCCACCGTACCACGGTGTTGCGTATACGTCAGGGTTCTGTTCATGGGTTTCCTATAGAACTGGCGTGATCCATTGTTTAAGAGAAAGCTTTAGCTCGGGCCTATCTTCGATGCCGGATACTCAAATACAAGTAAAATGTAGGAATGTTTTTATGAGAAAACCGCTGAACCGATTTGAATGAAATGTGTTGCATTTAAGAGGGAAAATTAAATTGCACACACTACAGCAAATAGAAGTTTCGTTTAGATAGTGCAATGTTTTCAAAGAATTGCAGGATGTTCGTAAATTTGAAAAAAAAAACAGAAGCATGAAGTTTACAAATCCGCAACTCAGCCATTAAAAACAGATATGGCATTTCTTAAACTGCACCTGTTGGAGCATCAAAAGCGAATAATTCTTTTTTTTGCTACACCTTAAAACTTTCGTGAATTTGTTATAATGTTTGGAAGGGTTTTGCATGCAACATGCATTGACAACATAGTGGTATATTTCAGGATGGTGTATGATATATGATTGCTATCCGCTTTGGTTGTATTATGAGGTGCAGTTTACAGAATTCCGACATCATTTTTACTTGCCGACGTACATAGCTTTATACGTCAAGTTTTCTTTTTCGAAATTTGGCAATTCTTTAAAATTTTACGTAAAAAAAGTAGACAGCCTATAAAAAATATCCCTTTCTGCAGTCACTACAATTTAACTTTTTTTTTCTAAATTCAACATAACTCATCAGATTTGGTGGATTGTTTGCTCTGAGGAACTATTGCCGATTTCCCATGTATTTCGATAGGAGCCCCCAAGCTCAATGTTCCTCCTAAGTTCGAGTTTGAATAATATACTTGTTGGCAAGATAAGTTTGTAAACGTGTGATCGTGGCCTAATGAGCTAGACCACCGGTGTACTAAGCGCAAGGGCAGAGGATATGTTTGTAAAGCGTCTTGGGAAGGAATAGGAGAAAAGAAAGGGAGAAGGCTGGTATGTTATTATGAAGCGTGTCTGGTTGGCTAAAAATTACTAAATGCATTGGTCGTCATACCACCTTACGTTCCATCAGCATAATTTCTATTTCATTCCGCTAGTATTGTGCTATTATTTTCAATAAATCGAGATTAGAACACCGGCGTCATGGCATTGTATTCCGTCGCAATTATTTATCGCCATCACTTCAGAGTCATCTCATCGTCGTCATGCCGTCGTCCTTATATGCCTTCGTCGTTCTATCGACATCATTCCTTCTTCGTAATTCCATCGTCGTCACTGCATGCACCGTTGGCCTGCGGTCCTTGTTCTACCATCGTGAGGTAACATCGGCGAGCGATGGTCATAACAAAGCGGGTCAATCAGGGAGACAGTGTATGGCCGCATATGGCCGAATCACTTGAAACATCAGGAGAAACACTACGGATTCTAAATAAAGGTGTCTTAGCTAACACGGTGTGTCGCTTTTTGTTCGCTAGATTGTGTGAATCTTAATAGCATTAACTTTGATAGTCATCTTAACATGGGTTCTGCAGGAATTCTTTCGTCTTCGCGATACTAACGAACTCTTGTCCACATTGTTCGCAGCCAATTCCTAGAGGTGATCGTGCTCAGGCATGTGATGGACGGCCCGAAGTTTGATGGAGGTAGTGGTATGATTTCGACAGCGGTGCCACCTATCGACAAAGGGGAAACACATTTGGATGGGTGGGAATAGCGGCGAAAGGCACACTTCAAGAGTTGCTAGACATCACAGATTCGAATCAACCTGACAAAGAGTTAGAAATTTATATGCATTGCAGTCGCGCTAAAGAAATTCAACACTATTGGATTCGTGCGAGACTCGCTGCAAAAACATTCATTAGACTGTCTCAGGTATCCGAGCTATCCTTAACGGGAATGAATGAGATGAGTTTCGATAGAGCTGGTGTAGTGAAGAAGAGGGACAATGCAGTGGGGCATCCTTACCAGCGCTGTCTAGTGGGTCAGTCTCTCCAGCGCATCGCTCAGACTACGCCGCTCGCGCTCGCGGTTCCTTGAACTGAACCAACGCTTGGCCCTAACGCCTGTGTACAATAAACGCCTTTACAAGTGGTGGAGAGTGCTACGCTCGAACGTATCCTGGAGCTACGATCCAGTACCCTCTCTTCAACCATGTCTCAGGGCGCATCTCAGCCGACGTCCCAGCAAACGCCTCCTGCACCCTCCGTCGTCTACCTCGCCACAAGGATCCTCCTGTTTTCAGTGGCACCGACGACACTGACGTGGAGGACTGGCTGTCCACGTCCATGGACGCTACACTTTGCCGCTTACTTCGGAAAGTCCCGACGCCCCTGTCCGGACTATCCCTTCGCACAGCTAGTGCTCAGCATATTCGACCCTTGGCGTCTTGCACTGCTCGTGTAGAAATTCAGGACGTTGTATACGCCATAGAATTCTTCATCATTTCCTCCTGCTCTCACGATGTCATCCTCGGCTGGGATTTTCTCTCGCGCCACAATGCAGTTATTGATTGCGCACGGGCCGAAATAGAACTATCGCCGCTACTAATTTGATGCCCACTGACGCTCCGTCGCTTTCCAGGAAGCTGATCGTCGAAGCCGACACTCAGGTTGCTCCCAACGCCTCAATGATCGTGCCCATGCACTGCAGTGGCCTCTCGGACGCCATTGCATTACTTTGGCCATCCGGCCGTTTCCTCGCAAGGAAGGGCCTGTTGCTACCTTTTGCGACCGTGGGCATCATCAAGGGCACTAGCACAATTTTCGTTTGCAAACCGTGCCCATACCCTGCCATAGTGCTCCCAGGAGAATGTGTTGGTACTGTGGAAGCCATCGACGACGTGCAAGTTATCGACGTGCCCGACTACCCGAATTGCGCAACCTACCATACGCTCAGTGTTGTTCCTACATCTGACGCATTGCCCACAGATGTATTTGTTTCCTCCATCGCTGGAACATTTACAGCGGCCCAGCGTTCCCAGCTGCTGTCCCTCTTGGAAGAATTTTGTTCGTCTTTCGACGTGGGGCAAGCTTGCCTGGGTCGGACTACAACTGTAACGGATCACATCGACATTGGCTCTCACCCACCATTGCGACAACGCCCGCATCGCGTTTCTGCCAGCGAACGTCGTGTGATTAATGAGCAAGTCGACGACATGCTTCGGCGCGAATTCGACCCTCGAAAAGTCCATCGGCTTCGCCTGTCGCCCATGTTACAAAGAAAGACGGCTCCGTCAGATTTTGCGTCGATTATCGCCGGCTTTACAAGGTCACTCGCAAGGACGTTTATCCCGATTCAACGATTCAACCGTAGGCTCGGTGACATGCTATCAATGTACGTCTCCTCCGACCACACACACGAACTGGGACGCCATTCTGCCCTTCGTCACATAGGCGTACAATACCGCTACGCAGAACACTACTGGGTTTATGCCATATTTCTTATTAGGGGCGGAGCTCCTCTTAGTCTAACCTTGTCACGTCTCCGTTGTCCGGTGTATCTCCCTGCAGTAAACGGCAGTATCTCCCGTATAATGCAATAGATGGCGCTGTCTCATAGAAGTACATACAAACTGCAGTTCAGGGACGATATTCTAGATGGCGCTGTACACAATCTGTGTCGTCATCACCATGTCTCGTCTCATTTCCTAGATGGCGTTGGTCCAATAGAATTGTGTGCGATATGGCGCTTGTGTGAATCGACACTAGATGGCGCTGGAAGTGCCGCTGATCAGCAAGAGACGATTGGAGTACTGGTGGCAAAAAAGCAGGGAAAAGATGGATACGACCTGATCTCTTAACATCATAGGCAGCGTCACAAGGTACACTTTTGAAAAAGAAAAATAATAATGAGAGGTATACAAAAATGCTAGATAAAGAACATGTGTAGTATACCTGATTAAATCAAGCAGGCTAGGTGACCATTTGTCGCCGCCCCGTTTCAAAGGGGATGCCAATAAATCATCATCATCATCTCTCCGATTGGCTGCTGCGCGGGCTGCGCGGGGATGCGCGGGGAGCGAGCGCCTCTCTCATTTCTTGGATCGTCGCCGTACGTGTCGGATCATTGGTGAAGCATGGACGATGCGCAGCGGCGGGCGCGGATGGCCGCGGCGGCTCGTGCTCGTCGGCAGGATCCCGCGGTGCGAGCTCGAGAAGCTGCCGCCAAGCGAGCGCGGCGCCTGGCAGATCCCGAGACGGTGCTCCCTAGACCACCTTGCACCTACTACCGTGCGGGGGTCGTGCATAGACATCGTGTTTGCTAACATTCCCCTTAACTCGAACCCCTAGCTGTGCACTTCTCCGACCACAAGTGCGTGATATATAAAGGTAACTTGAAATCTCAATTAACGTTTTCTTCACCGTACCTCACGTGTTTGCATGATGATTTTATCGGGCGAACTTCTCAAAGGATTAACGGTATCACCCATAACCTCCGGAGCTTCGCCCACCTCACCATCATTCACCTCCAGGCGCGTAGCCAGGGACGGTCTTATGGGGCTTCAGCCCCTCCCCCCCCCCCCCCCCCCCCCCCCGAAATTTTTTCGTGCTGTTATGCACCGCCGACCAAAACAACCACTGGCGCGGGACATCATTTTGGATTTTGTGGAAAATGTATTTTTCACGCTCGAAAAGACATTTCGGCGCGAACATTGCGAACTCATGCTGGATTTCGTGGCAACGCCATGCACCCGGAGTCACGTAACGCAAGGAACCCCATCCGAGCACAAAGTTTCAAGGGAGCTTCGATGACCGATGGTGAGCGGATTCATGGCGGCATCTCGCGGCGGCCGCGGAATCTACGGAGCGCATGGATTTCAATTCCGAAACTTTATGAGTATAAAGTTCTCAAACTTTTCACTGACATTTCCAAAGATGTGATTTAGATTTTCAATTCCCGAACTTTATATGTTTAATGTTTTTATAAACTTTTGACGCCAAAGGTGCACTGACTTTTTTAAAGTCGTACATAAAACCATCCAACGAGACAAGCCAAATGAGCACACTATCAGACAAGTTGACAAAGTACGCAGTGAGGCCCCATGAGACGAAGCGTTGTGGTGATTTATTTGTGCCGTCATGTCACAGAAAAAAAATATCAACATTTTTTTCCCCTGCGCCAAAGCGTCCATGTCAAGACACTACAGCCAGCAAAGGTAACTATGTTCTTATTTATTTTTTCTTATTTGACTTGTATTCTCGGAGACACATTGAGTCTTTTCAGTTTTCTTGTTCTGGCTACCTGCGGGCTGCCAGAGCCAGCCAGAGCGCATGCGTTTTTCTCGTGTTGTCCCTTCCACCGCGCGCCGCACTTCGGTGCGCGTTCGTTTTTCTCTGGCAGAGTGGATTTTGACCTGGCAGCGTTTTGGACGCTTTCTGGCGAGCAGACGGGAAAAAGAAACAATGGTCGTTCGCCGGCTGCGGCGGCCGCGCCGGCCCTATGCGATGGGGTCCTGTGGACACATTGCGTCTTGTGCTGTTCGCCTTGCTCTCCGCTTAGTTCGCGTTAAGCGAGTGGCAGCACGAAAGTAGCTGCTGTTGCCGCTCCTGTTCACGCCAGCGTTTTCGTAGCGAGTGTCCGCGGCCATGGAATGAGATGTGATTGTTTGTTGATTTAGTTTTCCATTGTGCTGCTATTGACATTCATTGCTTGGCCCTTCCGGCGAAACTGTGACTTTATTTCTAAACATAACTCACAACTCTTCAAACCCTACCATGGCGTTTAAGTTATTTATTATTGCGATAATTAGACACTCCAAGCGCATTGTTGCCGTCGCTGTGAGGTTCCGTGTAAAGTCCAACGGCGATAAAATCGTCGCCGTGCGCCGTGCGTTGTGTGTGCGAGTGAAAGCGTGCGAGGGTGAGCCGGAAACCGTAGCGTAATCTCGCGCACACGAGAGAGGGAGGCGGCCGGAAGAGCATGCCTCTTCGTTCACGCGCGAGGCACAGGGAGTAGGCGACGGAGACGGGAGGGGATGGGGGTGCGTTCAGCTTCCGCGGCTGCTGCTCACGGAGCTATCTTGAGAGCAATTTTCGACGTGCCAGCGAGCAATTGACCTTCGCGCTGGCTCTCACTTCAACGCGAACTAAACGTCGAAAGCGCCGCGCATACGAAGCTACCGGCACTCGGTGAATGCGCTTTTGCTCATCGCACATCGCTTTGAAGATGAGGTCTTCCCGGGTGCGCACTTCGGCCTGCCGCTGGTGCGCTTTCGTTTTGACGAGCTCCCGCGGTCATCCAGCGAGATGTGTTCATGTTTACCTGTGCGCGCGGGACACCGTGCTTGGTTATTACTTACTTCGTATAGCTGTCTACTAATTTGCTATCGCAATTGATGCTTCAAATTTCGGGCGATACTATGAATTTTTTATAATGTAGCTATAACTGCTTGTTTATCATAAAAAATTTACTGACAGCTTCACAGCTCGAACTGTCACTCAAGACTGACTGACAGTTTGCTGTAATGTATCTTAGCGTTCGAATAACCGGTTTAAAAAAAACTAGGGGCTCGATGGTTTTGTAGACTACATATATATTTTTTTAACTTGTACTGAGCTCCACTAATATGCTTATCCTTCAAAATATTTGTATAATTGACCATAATTTACCAACGAAACAATTACTTGCCTAGGGCATCAGACGAGCACTGAAGGTGATGCTGGGCAGGAAGATGTCCCGCAAGTCGGGCTCCTTCAAGGGGATCAAGACCCTACTCTTGGTAATTTACCAGCTCTGCTCTTCATAGCGTTCTTATTTCAGAGATGGTGAAACTCTCTAATGAGCTAGCCTACGTGTGTAGCACCACCGCTTTGCGTAGTCGTGCAAAACGTAAGACCAAGCTAAATAATTACCTTCAGATGTTAGCTATTTGTCCTGTGCGGTAGAGACAAACATGCACCGTGATAAGAGCATGCTCATAGCCTGATACATTTGCAGTGACGGCAGGATGAACTTTGGGAACGTAGTACATCAGCCTCGTTTATGTACTCACTCATTACACTCATTCCTGCGCCACTGGCGGAAAATCTCACGCTACCTGTGTTGCCGGCACACATGCGTAAAAAACTTTAAAAGAAAACTAAACACGGGCGGTTTCCGCCAGTTTGTTCGGTAACAGGTTTTCAGTCAAGTCACGAAACCGCGGACCAGGGCGTTACGCTGCGAGTATGCAGGAAGGGCCTTGCTCATGGAGGCAAAATATGCACTTTCACACGTAATACTGCGGTCATACACGTCGTTAAGTGATTAAAAAAGAAAAGAAAAAGTGGTGTCTTATACGGCTGGCAACATACATTTCCCGCCGAACCTGGAAACCCCTTTGGTTCAAGGGGAACAGCGGCATCTCACAGCCGCTGCTTAATTTTTATCCCTTCCGGTTTTCACAGGTACTGCTTCTAGACCTATTATTTCTACCGCCACTGAAGACGAGAGACTGCCTTCGGAGACTCACCTGAAAACTGTGCCGCAGGCGCCTGCAACGGCACCGCCTGTGCCAACATCCTCCTCAGGTGAGAATTCCCGCCAATTTTTTATTATTCGCTGGATTAGTATACAGTTTGAAAACAGCACAGTCATACCGTACTACATAGTGATGCATTAAATCTTTCCTTCTTTCAGATGCGCAAAAGGTAGAAACAAGCAAGTTTGACATTGTGATGTACCAGGATTGCTCAAAAATAGAGGTTCACACCAGATATCAGCTGTTAACTTCTCCTTGGTTTCCTCCGCAAGGTTACATGTTCAAATACACGAAAGATTTGCACCAAAAACGAAGGTTTCAGTTGGCTTGGCTTGATAGGTACCGATGGCTCAGCTACTCAGCGCTTCAAGAAGGTGCGTTTTGCCGAGTGTGTGTCCTTTTCTGCAGACATGAAGTTGGCAAGGGACAACATGCCCGCACTGGAGCCCTTGTGTCCAAGCCGTTCCAGAAATGGAAGCATGCGATCGAAATCTTCGACGCACACGAAAATACTAAATATCACCGTGACTGTCAGCTGGCAGCTGACAATTTGTTCAAACATTCTCAGGAAGCGCGCCCAATGTGATCGATCAGCTGGACAGCAGGCAAAGTCAAATAATAGAAAACAGAAAAAAGTTGCGCCCTATTATTGAGACAGTTATTTTTTGCGGGCGACAAGGTCTGGCTCTCCGTGGTCATAGGGACAGTGGTCCTATGGATTTAACCAAAGCCCCCGCTAAAAATACTGGCATTTTCAGAGCGCTTCTTCGCATGCGAGCTGATTGTGGAGACACAGATCTGAAGAACCATTTGGAAAGTTGCCCCAGTAATGCCTCGTATTAAGCCCAGATGTACAAAGCCAAATTATAGAAATCTGTGGTGACATTATCAAAGAAAGCCTAGTTGCAAAAGTGAACGCTGCAGGCTGCTTCTCCGTACTTGCTGATGAAATGGCAGATATTGCTGGAATCGAACAGCTTACCATTTGTGCAAGGTACCTAAGCAAGGATGCCTACGACATCGAAGAAGTGTTTTTAGGTTTTGTGCCAATTCAGGACCAAAGTGGCAGGGCCCTCCCTGACACCATTATAAAATTTCTGATAGACCTTGGAATTAACATGCATCATCTTCGTGGCCAAGGTTATGATGGTGCCAGCTCGATGGCTGGTAGAACGAATGGTGTGCAAGCTGCCGTTCGCGAGAAATATCCAGCAGCACTATACACACATTGCGCCAGCCACTCCCTCAACCTAGTTCTGTGTGCGGCGTGCTCCATCACAGATATCCGCAACTGTTTTGGAACGCTAAAGGCAAGGTCGAACTTTTTCCGCAAATCTCCTAACCGCACACATGTTTTACGAAAAATGATAAGTTTGATATGTCCTGAGTCCACAAGGCAGCGACTTTTGGGATTATGTGAAACGCACTGGGTGGAAAAGCACGAAGCAGTTCTTTCATTTGTGAATCTGTTTGAACCGGTGATCGCGGCACTAGAGGAGATAAAGTTAAGCGGCAATGGTGAAAGTCCAGTTCATGCAAATAGTCTAGCGTTGGCACTTTTGTCACCGGCATTCCTTGTGAGCCTGCATTTGGCGGAGCATCTGTTAGCGGTGACTCTGCCTCTATCAAAGAGGTTGCAGACCAGGAACATCGACATGAGCGCCGCTATTGACGACATAGATGTGGTACAGCAGGTGATCGAAAATGACTGCAAGAATGCGACTTCTTCATTTTCAGAAATATTTGCACAAGTACAGGAACTTGCAAAAAAACTGAATGTGGAAATCACCAGCCGACGAGCCGGTGTCCGACAGCAGGATCGTGGGAGCGTGGCATCACAAAATGCTGAGGGATATTTCCGGAGAACTGTGTTTATTCCATTCATGGACCACATATTAGCACAGCTACACCAACGGTTCGAAAAGCACAGGACAATCTTAAAGAACTTTTGTGTAATTGTACCATGCGCAATTCCACAAATGCAAGATGATCGAGAGAAAGGAGCAGAAAATCTCCTGGCCGTTTTTGAGCAAGACATGGATGCGAGGGCTGCTTTGGGAGAACTGCGACTATGGTGGACAAAGTGGGCGAACAAAGCAGCAAGCGAGCACCCCAGCACAGGAATAGATGCCCTCTCTCATTGTGACTGCAGGTTCTATCCGAATGTGTACAAACTGCTGCAGATTCTAGTCACCCTTCCAGTGACCACTGCTAGCGCAGAGAGAACATTTTCAAGCATGAGACTACTAAAAAAACTACTTGCGCTCTACAATGTCTGAGGAACGCATGGTCGGCCTGGCGCTTCTATACACCCACAGAGACGTCGAGATCAACGTGTCCGAAGTCACTGATCGCTTCGCTAAACTTCCCCGCCGAATGAAATTTGTCCTTTAGATTAGCGAAGCAACAAAATCAATGCAAAGTAAAGATCTCTGTTCCTTCAGGTCCATAAATGCGTAATTATGAAAACATATGACTGTTCATTAGCTTTAAAAACCGCAGAAATGTTTGCAGCGTATTGTAACAGTTAGCATCAGTACATATCATGATTTTTGCGACCATAGTTTTGTTCTTGCCTGGGTCGTGTCGTGTGTCTTTCTATGCGTAAAGTTTACTATCTGTGATTGCGCAACATGTTTATTTGCCTTGTTGAACGCATTATATACAGTGACTTTTGCTTCGGTATGGAGATTTATTGGAGACTTATAAGTATATTTAAATATCTTGTTTTTAGGTTTGTTTGTACATGCAGTGAACTTTGTTTCCAGTCACACTTTGTTGCCCCTTATCAAGCTTTACTTCGCATTTGTATATTCCATTGTATCTTCGCATTTCTAATGTATATTTTGAAGAATGTCTGCTTTTTGAATTTTCATATGTGCTCTCTGTTGCGACTATAATTCCGGTTCAATTGCTCACAATACACGACCGGTGACAGCTGCTCCTGCGCAATACACTGGAACGAAGGACAGCGTCACTGAGATTTTTTTCCTGGCCGCTGCATATGTAGAAAAATGTAAACAATGTTCTTGAATGACAGAGATTTATTAAAATATTTGTACTGAACTTATTCATCTCGTGGCTATTACATTTTTCGTTTCAGCGGTATGCACCGCTTTACTGGTTTAGAAGTGATATAGTTCTAAAGTTCGTACGATATTTTCTTTACTTATTAAATAGAAAAAAAAACATAAAAGCATTGACATCAGTTATTTCTGCCACAAATTTTGAGACATAGTAAAATATTGTTTTATTGAAAATACATATTTTACTTGTCTTGACAGTGCGTAGCGTTCGAGAATCGTTTGCAGCATGTTATACGCAATGGCATTGGCAATGCAGTTATTCATGTATTTGATCCCTCGACCAATTCTACGAGGAGGCAGTGCTGCAAAGTGAGCCCCCGCCCCCCCCCCCCCCCCCCCGAACAAAATTTTTGGCTACGCCACTGTTCACCTCGTGGATATGCTGTGACTTTTTTGTACGGCGGCCTACCCATCGCACACAATCGACAGAATGCTACCATACCGGCCCGACGCATCTGAATGTATGCCCATTTCTGATACGGTGAGACATGCCGAAGAGTGCCGCGACCTCGCCCGGGTCTTTACCTCCAATGACCTAGAGCGCCAGAAGAACAGTCGCGATGACACCACCTCTGGGCCCACCTTTCTTCCTGGAGCGCTTGTGTGGGTCTCGGTTCCTTCCGCTGCACCTGGTCTGTCTTCCAAGTTAATGCCCAAGTATGAAGGTCCCTACCGCATCGTCGAGCGTGCATCACCCGTCAACTATGTGATTGAGCCCGTTCAACCATCTTCGGACATGCGCAGTCGCGGACGCGACATTGTCAACATCGAGCGCCTCAAACCGTATTATGACCCCCTAATAGTGACGAACTGTTAGGTCGCCGGACGACTCCCTTTTTCGTCCGCGGGGTAATTGTAGTCAAGAAGAGGGACGATGCAGTGGGGCATCTTTACCAGCGCCGTCTAGTGGGTCAGTCTCTCCAGCGCATCGCTCGGACTACGCCGCTCGCACTCGCGGTTCCTTGAACTGACCCAACGGTTGGCCCTATAACGCCTGTGTGCAATAAACGCCTTTACACACGTGACATTTTTCAAGAGCGGAAGACGTGCCTAGAGGCAGAGTCGACTGCAATATTTTATTGCTGCATCATTTTAACGGAAAAACAAAAATTAAATAAGTGTTGAAGAAGTATAGTTAGAGTACCTCGATAAAATTGTAGGAAATAAATTCTGAAAAGTTCTTTTGCAACCTTTTTTATTTAAGGCACAGGGCAATTTACTACGGGTTTCCATTAATTTTCTTAATTATATTTCAAGCGAGTTCAATATTCTGCCGTAGGTTATTTCACAATTAGCCCAACTAATTAAACTCAGACTTTCAAGTGTGTATTGTTCTTAGACAAATGCTTCAAGTCTACGCGGATGCTGCAAAATTTCTTAACATTGGGGAGGTGAATGTGAAAAACAAAATAGAAATGCAGCGCATTTTATTGCCTCAGTAAATTTTTATTTTGAATGCTATTTCCACTCGTTAAGTGGCTCGACCCTCGTGTACGCAGCCTTGTATATGTTTTTGTAGCACTATGTGCGTTGTCTGCGAATTTGCGTGAATAAGCAAGCAGATCATACTTTAATCTGGACGGAGGAAAAAAAAACAAGGAAAGCCTACGTTGTAGATGCACTGTACTGAAACACAATTAGACAGAGTCTAAATTTGCATATATTTCTAAACAAGGATGCCTAAATTGTCCATGAAAAATTCACATCGTTATGATGAAGCCGAATAAAGCAATAAAATGGCATGTTCCGTGCGAAAATATGATGAGCGTTAGCCTTTTGGGTCAACAATTTATGTTTAATGAAAAAAATATTCTAGTAGCCGTGTATTATCGTTTTGCTGAAAGCCAGTAACCAGCGTATCCAAATTTGCATTCGCGCCAAAATGATTGGCTCGAGTTTCATCACTGTAGGTACATGGGAGTGACTATATAAGATTAAAAAGTGAGATTAAATGGCGGGTGGCGGCGTGTATGGTAGTGTTCACCTATGCCTTCGCTATAGTATGTTGCCGCACACGTTAAAGCATGAGCATGGTGATCAACCGATGTGCTTTTCTACAACTCATGCCTAAATGTAAGCAGGGGTTCTGCCACTCCCGGTGGTTGTTGCCAGCCTGATCGCTCCCTAATTTCCTAACTGTCGATTGTATGTTTTTTTTCATACCAATTATTCACATAATCTGTGGGTGTTCGGCTAGTAATGAAATGTTTATTTCTCTCACAGTTAAATTATCAAGTAACCAGCGAGAAGGGATGCAGGGCAAAAACCATCTTTGATGCAGCTTGAAGCCTGGCCGGCGGCCGTTGATCACATGACAGTATCTTCAAAATAATCGAGAACTCGAGCTAGCTTCGTATAGGGAAAATGGCTAATGGGTGGAACAGAACCGGGCCGGCCAAAGTATGGTACTTTCGGGCTCGGGCCAGTCTGATCAGCATATCCCCGTACTGTCACGTAGTAGTGACACTGAAGTGAACAGTGGTAAAACTGTGTATGACGAAACTGATTCTTTATTGGGCGAACATGTGCCCACAAAAGCAAGCTACACTCGAAGCACAACGAAAGCGGCGAACACATTCAGCGATCGCAGAAATCTGATCAGCAGCGAAATGCGTCGGCTTTTATACATTAGTCATCGACGGCCCCAGAATAACCCCTGGTACCCGCATGTCTTCCAGAAAGTTCTAGATAATTCGCGTCGCTCATACAATCAGATTACATAAGCGTCGGTGACAAGAGACAACGGATTGAAGCACCGGTAATATTCGAGAAACTTCCGATACATGCAGGCGCGTCCTCTGCCTAGCGATAACGTTTAACATTGTTAGCCGGTGAAAAGCGGTCACCGGTGAAAGATAAACATGTATACGTGTCAATACCCTCCTCTTATGAAGCATCGTCCCGATGCTACAAACACAGCGAAAACAAAACCACGCATACAGAGAGAGAGAAAGAAAACTACAAACAATAACAAAGTCACAAAGTACCGAAGTTCGTCAGCGGTCGTAGAAAGGCTTAAGACGCACCATGTGGATGACTTCAGTCGTGCCTGGCACCGCTGTGATTGCGAAATGCCGTCTGGCACGACCTCCGAGTCTAGTGCGCCAATACGTCGGATGATCTTTTATGGTACGAAATAGCGACGTAACAGTTTCTCACTAAGTCCTCGTCGGCGTATCGGAGTCCAGACCCAAACACGGTCGCCGGGCTGGTACTCGACGTAGCGTCGTCGAAGATTGTAGTGTCGGCTGTCGGTCCTCTGCTGCTTCTTGACGCGCAGGCGGGCGAGCTGTCGACTTTCTTCGGCACGCTGCAAATAGCTGGCAACGTCGAGATTTTCTTCGTCGGTGACGTCCGGTAGCATGGCGTCAGCGTTGTTGCCGGGTTCCTTCCGAAGACCAGGTTGAACGGCGCCACGTGCGTCGCTTCTTCCACGGCCGTTTGTATGCGAAGGTCACGTGCGGAAGGATGGCATCCCACGTCTTGTGTTCGACGTCGAAGTACATTGCCACCATGTCAGCGATGGTCTTGTTTAGGCGCTCTGTGAGGCCATTCGTCTGCGGGTGGTAGGCAGTGGTCCAGCGATGGCTTGTGTGGCGGTATCGCAGGATGGCTTCAGTTAGTTCTGCCGCAAAGGCTGTGCCTCTGTCGGTGATGAGGACTTCTGCGGCACCGTACGTGACGCACGAGGGTGTTCTCAACGAAGAATCGGGCTACCTCTGCGGCACTGCCTTTGGGCAAGGCTTTTGTTTCGGCGTAGCGCGTGAGGTAGTCGTAGCTAGGACGATACATTTATTCCGGACGTCAACGTCGGAAAAGGCCCCAGTAAGTCCATCCGATCATCTGGAATGGTCGGCGAGGTAGCTCGACCGGCTGTAAAAATCCGGCTGGCCTTGTCGGCGTTATTTTGCGTCGCTGACAGTCTCGGCATGTCCTTACATATTGGGCGACGTCGGCAGAGAGGCGAGGCCAGTAGTATTTCATGTATCCTGGCGAGTGTGCAGGAAAACTTGGTGTCCAGCCGTTGGGTCGTCATGGACAGCTTGCAGAACCTCTGGACGCGATTCTGAGGGTAACACGAGGAGGTAGTTGGCTCGAACAGGCGAGAAGTTCGTCTTTAAGAGAATGTCGTTTTGCAAGAAAAACGACGCCAATCATCGCCTGAACACCTTGGGCACAATGACAGTCTTGCCTTCAAGGCAGTGTACAAGGCTCCTTAGTTCCGGGTCAGCTCGATGTTGTGGGTCCCAAGAAAGTGTCGTCATCCTGGTCGTCCTGTGGCGGCGATTCGACGGGGGCGCGCGGCAAGCAGTCGGCATCAGAGTGCTTTCGCCCGAACTTGTAAACGGCGGTGATGTCGTATTGAAGTCTCAGACTCCATCGTGCGAGGCGACTTGAAGGATCCTTCAAGTTAGCTAGCCAAGACAAGCCGTGGTGGTCGCTCACAGCTTTGAAGGGCCTGACATAGAGGTAGGGGCGAAACTTTGATGTAGCCCAGATGATGGTGAGGCACTCCTGTCGGTTGTGGAATAATTTGTTTCCGCCTTCGACAGCGACCGGCTAGCGTAATTACAACCCTTTCTAGTCCGTCAGTCCTCTGCACAAGCAGTCGGAGTCCTACAATGGTTGCATGGGTGTGCATCGGTATCGGCGTTTTCGTCGAAATGTGCAAGTATTGGCGGCGATTGCAGGCGTCGCTTCAGTTCTTAAAATGCTTCGACTTGCAGCGTCTCCCACTTGAACTCGACGTCGGCTTCGTGAGGTACGTCAGTGGCTCAGCGATCCATGAAAAGTCCTTGACGAAGGGCCTGTAATAGGCGCCGCAGCCCAAGAAATTTACGAACGGTCTTCTGTCGGCGGGCGGAGGAAAGTCAGCGATGGCCGCAGTTTTCTGTGGGTCAGGGCACATCCAGACTTGTTGATGACATGGCCCAAAAACAAGAGCTCCTCGTATGCGAAGCGCACTTTTCTATAACGTGAGTCCCGAGGTCTTGATTCTTGAAACTGTTTGCAGGCGCCCGTAGGTGTTC